>NC_056526.1:171339189-171474515 GCF_019175285.1 Sceloporus undulatus | reverse complement strand
GAAGTTGATGGTGAAAACAGAGGCTAGTTCAAAGCAGTTAAAGAGGGAATTAGAGGCCATAGAATCAAGATGAAGGGGGGAAGGGAAGATGGATGCCAAGTAAAGAATAGGAATAATACAAGGAAGTAAAGAATGAAAGATAAGAAAATCGAAAGATGAAGAAATCAAAGTGAAAATATAAGGAGGAAACTACTCAGACAAGAGAATACCTGATGAAAAATTTCTCTTCCAGAGGTTGGAGAGAAACTGAGGAGACGGTAGCTTGGTGGGCTAGAGCATGTGATAGACATGAGGGAACAGGGTTCCACTAAGATACTCAGCTCTACAACTTCAAGATGGGGGTCTCTGCATAGGGACAAAACCCATTTGTGTGAAGCAGAAACCATAAAATGTAACCAAGTATATTAAATTATTTTTAATATATGTAGTTTTTCAAATAAAGCTGAGAACTAAATATTACTGTCATTTTTTTAAAAAAATGGGTATATTAGAGAAAACAGCATGACAAAATGCATATAGTTAGTGAAACTGCTAGCAAAAATTCACATATCAGAGAAAACTGCATTCAACATAGCATATATGAGCATGTATATGAAGAAAATAAATGCATAATTTCACAGTCTTTTACTTGCAGATGTGGAACTGAGATAGAATGAACTTTGTGAAAACACATGAAAGTGAAAAGGTTAAATGGAAAGGTGTGCCCATCCAGACCTGGTAGTTCAGATGCAATGTCTAGAACCCATTAAGATCAATCAACTATAGGTTGTTCTATGATAATTAATGATGACCCAAGTAACTAGGTCACCCAAGAAAAGATTGCAGGTTTCAAAGTAATTATCTTTCATTTTCCCAAGCAGAGAGAATTGACAATGGTACAAGCCATTTTAATTAAGGACCTTGAAACTGTGGTACCTGCGCTGGTAACCTCCTGTCTCGATCTCTGTAACGCACTCTACATGGGGCTACCCTTGTGCTTGACTCGGAAACTTCAATTAGTGCAGAACATGACAGCCAGGCTGGTCTCAGGTACAACTAGAAGAGACCACATTACACCGATTTTAAGATAGCTCCATTGGCTGTCCATCAGTTTCCAGGTCCAGTACACAGTTTTGGTTATCACCTTTAAAGCCCTAAATGGCTTGGGTCCAACCTATCTTTGGGACCGCCTCTTTCCATATAATCCACCCTGCGCACTCAGGTCCTTTGGGAGGAACTTGCTACAACCTATAAAAACCAGATTGTCTGCGACCTCCCAGAGGATCATTTCGGCAACTGCTCCCAGATTGTGGAATGGCCTGCCAGAGGAGATCCGTCACATCACCACAACTTTTAAATGGCTGTTAAGATGGATCGCTTCTGGCAGGCCTTCCTGAATAGATACCCAGCCACCAAAAAAGCCTAACTGCTCACCCCAATTTCTGCTGTAGCCAATGTTATTTGTTTTGTCTATTATTTTAAGTTATGTTTTACATTGTAAGTTGTTTAATTGTATTTTAGAGGTGGGTGGGATTGTGAAATGGGAATGTATGTTTTAATCTTGTAAGACACCCCAGTTATGTTGCACAGAGGGGCAGGATAAAAATAAATTATTATTACTGTTGTTGTTGTTATTATTATTATTATTATTATTAAAACTCTGTCTGCTGACATTTAAATATTGGTATGCTTTTTAGTTTGTTTGTTTTTTAGTTTAGAAAATATTTTTCTTTTAATTATAATTTGGCAATGGTTTACTAATATATGGATTTCCCTGCACTTCTCACTCTTATATTTGCTGCTATATTTCCTCAAATGCAGTGGAACAGAGAGGCAGCCATTTGAAACCAATAACAAATGACCACTATGATATAGGCCAGCCAAATGCCCTTCAGACTTACAATTTTCAGCTATAACTCCTCTCAGAGGCTAACAGCACTACTAATAAGCCCCTTTGTACTGTGTTATTTAATTCCAATCTCCATCAATTCTATTCTTTCTGTAGCCCCAGCTACTACTGCTATTTATGATTACGTCAACGGATAAACATAGAAAGGCAGAATGTTTTACAAGTACAAATCATGAAATAGTCTCTGTCCTGCAAATAGCTTCAGGGGTTTCAGTTTTTCCACAATTCTTTTAAATATTTATGTAAAACCATGGGAAGAAATTGTCTTAAAGCTAGACATAACCAAGTTAACAGTATACTGATGACATCCAGCTCTATTTGTCATTCCCAGTCAAATGAGAAGCAGTGGCCTCAATCCAGAATCGGCTCCAAATATTGTAATGACTAGATGGGAGTGAAGAAGTTGAGTGTAAATCCAGATAAGCTTCCAGTGGTGGCTGGTGATTCATTATGTTGGGGGGGGGGCTGGGTTGCTGTTAATTGTCATCACGTTGACCAACGTATGGAGACCTCATTAATGAGAGACCGCCAAATCTCAACAGACCTGGTCAGGTTGTCAACAGACCTGCTCAGGTCTTGTAGACTCTGCCTTCCTTAATTGAGTCTATCCATCTGCAATTTGGTCTTTCTCCTGTCCTATTGCCTTCTACCTTACCAAGCATTTTTGTATTTTCTAGTGAGTCATGTCTTCTCATGATATTTATTTATTTAATTTCTATTCCACCTTTCTTCCAGAAAGGCACCTAAGGTGGCACAAGATAAAAATACTTTAACACTTTACAAGGGCATTTTTTTAAAAAATTAAAATAACTAAGGTAAACCATATAAAATTAACATTAAAAATATACAAAAGTTAACAACATAACTAAGGCGGGTTACAGACCGTCACTTTGCAGCGGTCTGCCGCCGCCGCCGCCGCTTACTCCGCGAGGGAGCCATAGCAGCCACACCACACGGCTCCCGCGCGGAGCAAAAAAGGAGCTCCAAAATGGAGCTCCTTCTTGCGGCGCCTCTATGACGTCGCGAGGCATCGCTGGCGCATTCGCGACGTCATAGGCGCCGTGACACGTCTGGATGCTATGCGTCCGATACGTAAACATGACGGCCCCCATGTGGAAGGGGCGCCACCATGTTGTACGTATGGAATACGTACTAGGGTTAGGGGGGTGCGGAAGCACCGCCCCTTCCTAACCCTAATACATATTCCATACGTATTTTTTGGCAGTCTGTAACCCACCTAAATATAGCCAGAGTACAACAATTGAGTACAACAAAAAGCTTAGCTACAGTCTATAAAGCACAGATCAATTTCCTTTTGAAGTTCTTTGGTGTGCTCCATTATCCAACTTATGTCTGCCATATGATCCATAGTGCCTCTTCCTTTTTTGAACTTCCTTTCTTGAACTTTGGTTGCATAGGAAATTAATGCAATGAACTTGTGGTCAGTACAATCCTACAATTGCCTAGAGACTGGAATGTACATTGAAAATTTCCAGTCTGTGGGTCATTGTTTTATTGACAGATTTTAGATATTTAGGGACTGGACAGACCACCCATAAGAGGTGGCTCTGTGCTGCCCCTGGAAGCACTGGGTTGGGGAGGTAGCAACTGGATGCCATGCCCGCAATCCAAGAGGTCTGCGGCGCAAAAAAAGCTGCAAAACACTGGTTGTTTTGTGATGCAGAAAGGGCACCAAAGCTGCCACGGCTCTTCTGTGGCTGTTTGGCACAGCACATCTACATGCTGTGCCAAAGATGTGGTGTGATGCCGCCCACCGTGTGGTGGGGTGCACGGCATGATGCTGGTATGACACTGGTATAACACTCTGCCCTCACACTGGTGTTTCTTGCCAGTCTGTTGAGGGCCTTAGTTAGATTTAAGTTAAATATATGGTTATTATATTTAGTTAGATAGCTGGGGTACAAGCTGGCACTTTTAAATGTGTATAATGCTTACCTTAACATGGGAGCTGCACTATCCTGCATACTCTTAGAATCTGACTGGGCTATTTTATGTCCAAGGGGGTGATGCTTTTTGTTCAGGTTACACTTGTTTCACAAATTACATATTGTCTTGGAATACAAGGTGTTTCCAACCATTGGGTACATGCTACCTAATTTCACAGATCAATTGTTGTAAATAGCTCTACATGAGGTTACCTTTGAATCCTCAACATCTCCAAAATGCAACTGCATGGCTTTGGCTTTGGACAGGGATGAGTCACAAGGAAAGGCAGCAGCTATGAATAGCAATGTGATTACACTGGACATCAATATACTTCTGACCAATTTGAAGCAATAATACTGACCTTTAAAGCCCAAATGCCCTGAAACAGCATCCCTCATTCACACACAGTGCAAGAACTCTCTCTCTGACATTTAATATCATGAGGGGAAAAAGGTTCTGCTTGGCGAGGTTAGGAAGGGTAGGCTATGGTATCTTCACACTTGTGACATTAAGATTGCATTTCAAAAAAAGAAAAGAAAAAAGAAAGAAGAAGAAGAAGAAGAGGAGGAGGAGGAGGAGGAGGAGGAGGAGGAGTCAAATGTCTCCTTTGTGGGATCATTTTGAATGAATGCTTTAAGAACTCACTTATAAGGAAGTAACAAACAGGTCTAACAAAGGACAATCACATCAGCCACAGGTTAAGAAGGACTTTGAAAAACATGGTTTCACTATCAGGAAGAAAGAATTATGAAATCAGCTGGATACTCCAAAACTGGGGCACCTGCCAAAACTGCTTTCAGCCAAAATTTGAACTGTCAGTGACTCTGCTTTCAGTGCCTAATTTGCAAAAACATGAAAAAGGGAAGAGGAAAGTGTCTCTAATGGGTATTATAAATCAAAATCACATCCGTTAAAAGCAATTACAGCATATTTAAGTTCACACCAACCAACCTATACAATTATGTTTTCAGTTCAAGCAATATATTGTAAAACCCTAAAAGGAACACACCCCTTCCATGTCTTTCAGACTGATCACATTCTTCCAAGCTCCTCAAAACCTTTTGACTTTATCGGTGCAATTAGAGGCCATGGCTACATCTTGGTGCTTAGCTCAGCCAACTAACTGATTTAAAGTCTTACTGAAAGTGATACTTTGTAGAGAAAGGATGGTCTTTTTTTACATACCCACTAATGTGCCCCTCTGATGCTCTCCACTGAACAATCAAATGAACTCACATCCCAACCAACCAACAGGACACTAGTAACACTAAGATCATTTCCTAAGAAAAAGCTTAAAACATATTTGACTTTCTCTATCTATGTTTTTCATTCGCTCTTTCTGTGAAAATGTGATTCTTGATAATACCAAAAAGTAAACAGAAGAGAAACATTGGTAATTTGAATGCACAATTTGGTTTCAACTGATTTTTTAACTAGTGAACTATCTACAATGTTATTTCCATCTCTGTAGGCAATCATTGTGTTTCTTTTCTATATCTACTCAGGAACTTTTATGTTTCATCCAAAACCTTGTGTGTCAAAAAGGGAGACCAGTCGTAAGTTCTTTATCTCACTATGTATTGATTCTCTGTGCTTGAAATACACACATATACACACACATAAATTTGTCTATAACTACATTTATATGTATGTCAATTTTCTTCATGCTTATACATACAACTACATTCCTGAAATCCTCAGGATCATGTAGTTAAATACTGTATAAAGCATGTATTTTTCTGCCTGAATAGGCCTTATTGCTTCCCTCACTAAGAGTAAGGGACTGGATGATACAGTGAAATTAGGAGCAGAAATTAGCTCTGTCCTAACATCCCAAAAGTGTCTCTTCCTGCTATGAGAAGTTGGGACTGTTTCTAATTGCAATGTGTTAAAAATATGTCTTTGCTGTATGTGGGATTTGCACACTAAGGGCTGACAGTATAAATTCAATACTTTTAATACTTGATAAGAATTCTCCCTGCAGCTAAACGGAGCTGAATTTTGAAAATTCTTGTAGTTTCAAACATGACTCCCCCCCCCAAAAAAAAAAACCCTATAAAAATTGTCATGAGTTATCAGAAACTTGCAAGAACCTAAAACTTCTTACATTGCATAAAATATGTATTTGTAAGCTCTCACAGCAAGACCAGCTCTCTCTTTCAGTTTAACTTATTAAATGCATATTTTGATAGCTCTGCCTACCCTTTCTTTTTAATACAACTGATAACTCCAGTGGTTATTTCTTTGGGAAAATAAGACTTTTTTCTGTTTTCGGAATATGCATCCCTTCTATTCTTTGTTTCACTAGCTTTGATCTCACATTTAAATTCCTAGAAATAATGCCCGCTTGGTTTTCTTTGCTACAAACAATATTGAACCCTGCTGCATTAATAATTTTATTATAAGTACTGCTGCACTTTCCAGTGTTATTTGATCTGACAATGCAAATGTATTCTGGTGTTACTTCTAACAATGACTTTGAAATGATTTCATATTTATTATAAGGTGGCACAAGAGGCACCAACAGGCAAATGCTCAAAGAAAGGGGTCTTATCTACCTGTAGCAAGTAAACAATTCCACAACAAAGAACTTCACATGACACCTTGTAATTAGCATATGACTGAAATTAAAAAATTCAAAATATATTATCTTCACAGGATATTATCTAGTCTCTTGACAGGAGATCTTATATAATATGGGAGAGAGAAAATGGTAACAGCATCGTGAACAGGTTACACAACCCAAATTTGAAGAAGAAGAAAAAGCTGAACATTCTACAAATAATAATCATATCTATTCATGGTGAATTCAGGTAAAGAATTATGATGATAAGTAGCTAAGGGAAAGTACAAAAAACCCAAAAACACATCAGGGCAAAAAATCCAAAGGAACTTTAACAATTCTCCAGACAGCCCATTCCAGAGTCAACATGCTCAATGGACACAAAATGTGTGTGTTGGGGGAATCATACAGAAAATTAATGGATGGAATTGGGATAGTGTTCTGAAAGATGGCCTGGCTGGCTGGCTGGCTGGCTGGCTGGCTGGCTGAAACCCTGAAGAAGAGGCATTCCACACAGCAGATGTTTGATGCAGATACCATATAAATATTTGTATATATTATTCAATTGTGTTTTTGGCCCGGGACAGATGGGCCCAAAGTGGCGTGCCGCCACCGATACTCGTGTTCGGGAATGCACAGTAACCATCATGGCAGCTTCCCATCCACACAGGCGCTGCCATGATGACATAAGCGAAGCGCAGCGTATAGATGTCACTAAGCATCGCTTACATCATGAGTGTGCCACTCATGACGTGCGCGCACCGTCCTAAAAAGAACCTAGTTTTTCTGGGTTCTTTTTGGGATAGAGGGATGCCGGGCAGTTTGGCTGCTGCGGTGTTTTTCTATAGGGAAACAGGCTGCCGCCAGGCTGCCACCAGACCAACCTTTTGGGGTGGTTTGTACCAAGCCTTAGTCACTCAGGTTGGTTTACATGCCACTTTCTACAGATAAGCAATATTCATTTAGGATGGACTGTCATGTGGCAAGCATATGTGTTCTGAATTTAAATTAATTTACCATTATATATACTGAACTGTTTTGGCAAGTATTAGAAAAATAAACCAGTACCAATTTGCAGACCAATTGCTCAGGTACAGGAGTAGGAACCTGGCATCCACTTCCATTGTGTACTTCAAAAATAAATTAATATCTAGGATTATATCTTTCCACATTTTTGCTTATGACCTTTGCTCAGAACTTGGAGACATTTCATTTTATGAGCAAACATCTCAGAATTTCCCAGCAAGATTTTCCACACTTGCCATGCTAGTGGGAGGAGCCTGGGAGGCTTCAGTCCAAATAGCAAGCTCTAACCTTATTTTCCTGTTCCACTGCCCTCAGTCCATGGGCTCTACTCCTTCAAATGATTCTGTCCTTCTCCCTGCTGCTATCTAATTTCCTAGAGAACAATTCCAGGACATTACTTACAGTAATATTTTTTTCAACCATTTTGCTTTGGTAGGCCCTATGTATCTTGATAATACCATGCCAAGAAATAAGTAATAAACTTAGGGGCAAAACAGACCGACAATATGAGCTGGCTTGGGGGTGGCATGGGGGCATGGTGACCGCATGCTGCATGCTCTGACTCCACCCCCAAGCTGGAGTCACGTCACCCGCCTGCCCAACCAGACAGCATGGGAACGCTCCTGCAGCGCAATGATCAGACACCACACACAGCAGGAGCAGAGAAAAGCTGTGGTGGTGGTGTAAGGGCCGGCCTTTCCCTGGCACAAAAAGGAGCACTTTTCTGCCACTCCTTTTTGTGCTGGGAAAAGGCCAGATCAGGGCCGCGGCATATAGTTGCCACGGCCTCAATCCAGCACACAAAGGGGTGGCGTGATGTGGCCCCTTTAGAGCTGTCTGTTTTCTGCCTTAGTTTTTTCCTTAAAAATTAAAAACTGTCTCCTAGTTTGCTAGAGACATCAGAAAGAACAAATATTGCTCTATTGATGTTAAACCATTGATCTTATGAAAGAGAAATCATGCAGCACTATAGGACAGAAACACCATCCTTCTCATTTTCTTTTAAAGCAATCAGTTTTGAACAGACTTCCAAACTAGTGGGAATAACCTTTCAGATATGTATCTTTTTGTTCTTTAGTGTTGTAAACAGCATTGCTAAACAAGAAATAAGAAAATATATCTGAAGCACTGGATATATATTGCCTGCAAGTTCTGAATTTTTTTAATTTTAATTTGCCCTCTTTTTTGTTCCCTGCAGAAAGGATAATCTTCTGTAAAATACGTTTTATATAAACACAGTCACGCTTTTCAAGTGCTCTGAGTCTGCTCTGAGCTTCCTGATCTTAGATTAAAAAGGGTTTTCAGATGGAGATATAAATGAACATTGCAGAGTTACAGCAGCAGGCAATAAAATGTTTCTCTGTAACAAAATATAATCCATTTCCAAAGAATTGGGGGAATGACAGTAAGTTGTAACACTCTTCAAAGTGTTTGCAAACATGAATTATATCTGAATATACACTTTTCAGATTTCTGGGAAATTGGAGAAGAAAACGAATAAGAAAGAAAAAGAATTAAGCAGGCAAAGGTCCTGGCATGTACTGTCTGCTTGGAAAGGGAAACAATATTAAAATTAAATATTGTTTTCATTTTTTTCATTATTGTTTAAACAAAGGTCCCAAACCAGCACCGCCAGGAGCCAGATTATATCCGCTCCTTTTTTATTACACACCAGCCTGCTTCTATCCTGCTTGGGGGCTTGGCATTTTTAGATGTCACTCACCCTGGAGCCAGCAAAAAGCCAGCTCCAGCAGCAAAGGGGCCGCTTTTTCCCCACCCCAAATAGGATCCGATTTCTTCTGCTCCTATTTGGGGTGGAGGCGGGGTGGATTGGCTTCTGCAGCCTCCACCCGGGATTCAGGGCCATCTGTTTCATCCCTATGTCTTCTAAAATGGCTATATATAAGTAATGTATCTCCTTCTTTGCCACTACGCTGGGGTTTGGTTCCAAGATCCCCCATGTATAACAAAATCCGTGGATGCTCAAGTCCCATTAAATATAATGACATAGCAAAATGGTGTCCCTTATTAAAAAATGGAAAATCAAGGGTTGATAGTTGAAATTTATACTTTTTTGGAACATTTTCAAACTGTGGATGCTTGAATCCATGTATAAAAAATCTGTGTTTAACAAGGGCCGACTGTGTAATAAAATTTGGAAAAGATAAATCATGATTCCTAGGTAAGGAAGAATAACTGTTAGCCCTAGCCACTCAGATTTTTTTATCTGTACTCTTACCAAAGTGAAGCAACAATTGATCCATATATATGTAATGGAAAAAAATTAACTTCTCTGTACTATTTCTTTTCCAGCACATGTTTGCTTCTAAATCTGTGATACAAAATCTTCCATTATGATATGAGAACTGTTGTGAGAAGAAGCAACAAAATAATTTGACTGGAAAGCACAGTTCAATCTATTTTGGACAATATGGTTAGTTTACAATAAATAAAATCATTCACAACTATAATCTCTCTCACATACTGTGCTGTGGGGTTGTGATTTTACATACTATATTTCTATATTAAGAAGTGAACACAATTTTAAAGTTGTCAAAAATATTTTGGTTTGACTTTAAATGCATACAGTATAATCTCCTTTGCAAATATTGTACATCCTGTTACAGTAGCTCTTTTGGTTTCTTTTTCATTCAAGTAAAGGAAAAGGGGAAGTCTCCAGCATCTCTACAGTGGCAATTCATTTCCTAATAATATTTGATATTAATAACTAGAGTAGTAAATCCAACATAACTTTTTCTCTGTCCATCTGTTTGTAACATTATTGGTTAAACAGAACCCCAATCTTCATAATAACTGTATCACTTAATAAATACCAGCTCCTGGATAATATAGATGCCCTGCTGAAAGCTTCCTAAAATGATGTAGCCCACTGATGTTGGAAAGATGATGCTGGAGCAGATGGTGTCAGAAGTGCCACCACATTTTTGAAATGCCTTGAAGATACTGTTACTTCTTTATGCCCCCCCCCTTCCTGTCTTAAAGGACCACTGCTGCACTCATTTTCCCCCTTGCCCTTTGGGCCCAATCTGCACAGTTGCCTATAGCAGAAGAGCACAAAAGGAGCAGAGAAAAGGTCTTTTACCTCCTCAATCTTCTCATTACTTGCAAGTTTGGAGAGCACAATTAACAGGTAGCAAAAACAAACAGAAAAAAGAGCAGGACCAGACAGTTCCAGAGAGTTGCAGTGGGCTATCTAGAGTGTGTGTCCTTTTGCAGGTGGTACAATGATGTCTACCCGTAATATTGCCAGGTCAGGACCCTTTCAAACTCTGAGATCTTAAACCCAAACATGAAATCTTGGCAGTGTGTGAGGACTTCTTTATTAATACGCCTACAGCCCCAAATATTGAGCATTTTGCTCTCTACAAGACCCAAAGGATTTATGTACACTTTTTAAAATTGCTTCACCAGACTACTTATATGTTTAAAAAGAACAAAACCAAAACAAACAGGAAAACACTGCACAAAACACCATACTAGACTTTTCAATGATATTCTCTAGAATCAAGCCCTAATTGCTTTCTCTGGCAGTCACCAATTTGAATTACTCAGAGGTCTTGGGAACCTGCTATTCCAACTAACAAGTATCTGGAGATCTTCAGCTTTCCAAAAGCTTCTGTAGAAATGCATTTCTGATATTAAGAGTTAGTTTACCAGTAGTCAAAGAAAAGCACTGAGACCCATTGCAGATGTCCCTATAGACTAATGTTCCTCTCCGAACAAAAATATAGTGAGAAAAGCTATACTTGTTAGAGTGGCACATCAGAGAATTACTACTCGAATTGAAAATTACAGAAACTAAAATGAAAGGCTTATTAAAGGAATTAAAGACATATGAAGGCACTTTATTTTATTTTTATTTTAATGGTATCAACACTGGCTAAAATAAGTGTGTAGTTATAGCCACTAATAAAAGAAACTTTGAGGTTCCAGCTAAAATGGGATGGTTTAGGGCCAAATAAAGCCCAGTGATTTCTCACAAAAAACAGTAGCCTTCTTCACCACTATTCTCTCTCAATAACCTCAATAACTCCCATATAGGTTGATGGAAACTGGTGCTTGGAAATAAAAGAAAAATAGTATTAGACACAAGGGATGACCAAAGGGGTAGATAAATGGAATAAAAAGAATTTTTAAAATAAAAAGAAATCACTAAAATAAGCAGGACAGTATGCTGGATGTAAACATTTTTGTACACAATATTAGAACACAGTTTTCTTTACACTTATGTTTCGATGTTTCAACATTTGTATTAGCTCAGCTTCTGGCAGCAAATAAATGATGATACATCCATTGAAAAAAATACAAATTTTGTAATGTTTCTTTCAATGCACAGAAAAGACAGCAGGCTTTGAAAGAATTCCTGCTGGTCTGACAAAATGTTTGTTTTATATATAAATCAACAAAGGACCAGCTAGTAATGAACACTGATACAGCTCTTTCTCAACACTGCAGCAGTACAAAATACCTGAACAAATGGGGAGGGTCTAATTGCACTATAAAAATAAATTATGTGGCTTCTCCTGTAACCCTTAGTATTTGGGGGTTGAAAAAAGCTTTTTTTTTTTTAAGGATGTTAAAACCTTTCACATATATCTGCAGCCACAGCCATTTATATCCTTAGTCTCTAAGGGTGCAAACCTCTGCATACCAAGGATGAAGTCCAAGGACAAAATCAATCCATGAACAGAAGGTTTCTTGCAGTAGAATGAGAAGAGAAGAACTGCCCTGCTGCCCTCAAAATTGCCTCTGGTGGATTTGGGGGACCCTTTGGGCAAATGCACAGGCGAGTTTAGTTGCAGGCCAGAAATGTAGAGTGTAAATCTGCTCATAAAACCTCAGTTGTAACCCTTACCTTGGAATAAGCATCACAGATTCATGAAGCTATGTGTAACACAGCACTGAAAGGCTGTGCCAGGTCCCAGTTTAATATCTTGACATTGAGGGCAATTCTGTCTTAACAAGACAGAATGAAGCTTGGCATGCAAGGGGAAGAGGCAATGAAGGAGAGAGAAGAAAATGTAAGTACAAGGATTTTCACACTATGGCAACATTATTTATTTAGGTAATGTTATGACATATGAACTGTGCCAAAACCTGCTAGCCTATTGGACTTCAGCTGAAAATGTGTCCTAGAACATGCTTCTTATGGTATCTGATGTAGGAGACCAGTAATTTCTCCCACCCCCAATATTACAGGAACTGGCACTATATTCATGCCCATTGGCTACAGTTACTTGTTTCCTGAAAACTCTCCACAGATTGATAGCCAGTGTTCTGAGGACCAGCACCAATCCAGGGACCACCTCTTTGATGATGATGATGATGATGATGATATAGATTTATTTCTAGCCCGCCCAATCACGGAGAATCTGGGCGGGTTACAACAATAAAACACATCAAGTTACAGTAAGATTAGGAAAAATCAAAAAATCAAAATCAAACCCTAAACCTACCCCCCCATACCCAACATTAAAACAGAATTAAACAATGATGATATAGCATTAAAAACATTATAAACATTTTAAAAATTCAATTAAAAAAAGTAGACATAAAGGTAGGCGGGGAAGAATAGGCAGATGAGGGGGCAAATATCTCTATATCTGGGGAGGTTAACTAAGTTGGAAAGGCCTGCTGGAAGAGATCGGTCTTAAGTGCTTTCTTAAAAGCTGTCAGAGTGGGAATGTGACAGATCTCCTCCAGCAGGTCGTTCCATAGTTTTGGAGCAGTAGTACAAAAGGCCCTCTGGGAAACTGATGTTAGCCTAGATTTTTTGGTTGTAGTAGATTTCTTTCAGAGGACCTTAGTGTGCGGGACAGATAATAGGGAAGAAGGCGTTCCCTCAAGTAGTCTGGGCCCCAGCCATGTAGGGCTTTAAAGGTAATCACCAACACCTTGTACTTTGCCCGGAAACTAATAGGCAGCCAGTGCAGGGACTTCAAGACCGGGGTTATATGGTAATTCCCATGATCAGTCTGGCTGCCACATTTTGTACCAACTGAAGTTTCTGAACTTGGCACAAGGGTAGCCCCTGGTAGAGCGTGTTACAGAAGTCCAGTCAAGAGGTTACCAGTGCATGTGCTACTGTTTCTAGGTCCCTCGGCTCCAGGAAGGGGCGTGGTTGGCGGATCAGATGAAGCTGATAGCAGGCGCTCTTGACTGTCGCATCCACCTGAGCTGTCAGTTGGAGCGACGAGTCAAGGAGCACCCCCAAACTAAGAACAGAATCCTTCAGGGGAAGTGTGACCCCATCCAGAACTGGCTGACACAACTCCATTCCTAGATTCGGGGTTCCTATAGCAAGTACCTCCATCTTACCTGAATTCAGCTTGAGTCGGTTTTCCCTCATCCAGTCCATTACCGCCCCAAGACAGGCATTCAGAGGAGAGATGCCATCCTTAGTCACTGCTTCAGTCTGAGACATAGAGAAGTATATTTGGGTGTCATCAGCGTACTGATAACACCCCGTCCCATGTCTCCGGATGATCTCAACCAGCAGCTTCATGTAAATGTTAAACAGCATTGGGGACAGAATCACTCCTTGAGGGACACCCGATTTGAGTGCCCTCTTAGCCAAACAACTGTCCCCAAGCCACACCATCTGGAACCTGCCCGACAGGTAGGACCGGAACCACTGCAATGCAGTGCCTCCAATACCCAACTCTCTCAGGCATTCAAGAAGGATACCATGGTTGATGGTATTGAAGGCCGCTGAGAGGTCCAAGAGCACCAACAGGGTCACACTTCCCCTGTCGATGCCCAGATGGAGATCATCAACTAAGGCGGCCATGGCAGTCTCAACTCCGTATCCCATCCTGAATCCCTTTTGAAATGGATCCAGAAAATCCGTTTCCTCCAAGACTGCTTGTAGTTGATTGGTGACCACTCGAACTGCCCTATTATCTATAGTTTCATACTGCAAGAGGAAAATGATACTAATGTATGAGCTGCAAAGGGATCTTGCAGCACTTTGAGACTAACTGAAAGATAGAAGTTGATAGCATAGTTCATAGACTAGAGCCTACTTTCGCCGATGTATTGATGAGTTGTTTTTCAGGAACATTTACCCACCATTAATCATCTTCTGAGGATTTCCAGTGTTCCCTAAGATACAACTTAAAAATGTTGCCATATATGCAGTGTACTAACCCAAATTTAATTATACCCTCTTTATCAGTATTTCAGTAATGACTACCTTTCATCTTGCAACAGCATGTAAGTGAAAGGAAAACACAACTTTTCTCTCTGGCTGATTTTTATATGCTCTCATAAGCAAGTCTATGCTTTATATTCACCTTGCAATATGTTGAGAGAAAAGCTAATTTTTTAACCCAGTGGAGCTGGATAGTATCATTTCAATAGCTGATGTGCCTCATTACATTTAATTTGAATGGGGAAAATGCAATTCTTCAATAAGAATTGTACTACAAATACAAGAAAATATGATTCTTATGCGTACACACAGTGCTCTTACCAACTTTCATAAAATATACAGTAATAAGCTCACAAAGTCTTACGTCATGCTATAAAAAAATTAAAAAGCAAGGTCATGTAAGACCCACACAATGTCTGTTCACTTTTCATCACACACAAAAATCTGACAATGAAAATCAAAAGCTTGTTTATCTTGGCTTACAGCAAATGTTCCATGCCAAATGTACACTTAACTTGTTGGATCTGTATACTTTCATAAAATTATGGTAATAAACGCAACTTGAACCAGAAAACTAATGGGTGATCCTCCTACAATAGGTCTCTTTCAGGTTCTGAAATTAAACCACTTTGATGCTACCTCAGCTACAATGGCTTCATCCCACAAATCTCCAGGATTTGTAGTCTTGCAAGCTATATAGAATCCCCTGGAAAGGAACACAAGGTCACTAAGATATTGTAGAGTGTAGCCAAGGCAGTTGAAATAGTACCAAAGTGCCATAATTGTGCAGAGCGATACTGCTGCCCCATGCATCAGGGTGGTGCACAGTAAAGCGCCCACATTTTCCCTCCCTGCCCATCATGTCTCCCAATGTTATGAGGCTTCTTTCCAAGACTCACCTTCCCCTCTGCGCCTCCAACAATCATAGAAACATAAAATCCATTTATATTCTAGACTACATCTATCCAGAATGGATTATATACACATTCACTGTTTTAAGTATTATGTTCACACATCCATTCCAGTGGCACTGGAGCTACAAGCAAACAATACAGGCAGGGGGGGAACACTCTCTCTCTTCCCACACAGAGTAATGAGCACAGTCAAAATATCACACAATCAAGCTTTCTGCCTCAAACATTGGTATTTTCATTTATCACCATGGTTTCACTTGCCGAAAGTATTTATAACCTGTAAAAGTATTTCCATGGATTTGGCTGAAGTAGTTCACAAACCTTTAAAATACAGAAAAGAATTAAAACAAATCACACAATCAACAGGTTATCATAGGCATGGTACAGACCAGCATTTTGTGCCGTGCTGGCGCCGATTTCAGAGTTAGGGTACGCGCACCAACTGCACACTCCCTAACCCTAGTACATGTGGAGGCTGCCATGATTGTGCGTCCCCACACCACATGCTGCACGCGTTGGTGACGTCGCAGCTGTACAGTGTCCAAATGGTGCTGTACAGCTGCGATGCCACCGCACCGTCCTATAGCACTTTGCTGTGTTGCAGGTGCGCAGCAAACAGGAGCTGCTTCTAAGCACTCCGTTTTTACTGCACAGAGGTACCGCACCATTTGGTTGTTGTGGTTATGCTGCACAGCAAAGAGAGGCACCTCCAGCTCACCTTTTGCAGGCAGTATGTACCGCACCCATAGATAGGTAAAAATGTAACAGGGAAAAGATTTCATCTGTTATTTTAGTTGCTTTAAAAAATGAGTATCCACACTAGGTATCACTTAACAAAATTTTAGTAATACAGTGGACCCTTGTTATACGCTGGGGTTTGGTTCCAAGATCCCCTGTGGATAACAGAATCTATGGATGCTCAAGTCTCATTAAATATAATGACATAGCAAAATGGTGTCCCTTATAAAAAAAATGGAAAATCAAGGTTTGATACTTGAAATTTATACTTTTTTGGAACATTTTCAAACCTTGGATGCTTGAATCCGTGTATAAAAAAATCCGTGTATAAGAAGGGCCGACTGTATTCCAGGTTTTGCCCTCCTCAGGAGGATTTGCCACTGGCATGATTCAGGCACAAAAAAAAACTATGAAATCATCTCAGTGATCTATGCTGACTTACGTCCAACCTAGATCATCATAAGTATTCCCTTTATTGTTGCAGGGATCATAATTCTCTACCAACCTCACATAATGACCAAATTTGGCCCCCAGTGGCCAATGGAGGGGGGCATCAGAGAAATTTCTGGCCATGCTCTCACAGCCAGATGCAGAACAAAGCCATCATCTACCAAGTCATCCAGGGGGCATATAGGGACACAGCCAAATGATTCTCTAATGCCCTTTGACCTCCACTAGTCACAAAAGAGCTACAGAGTGGGGGCTTCTGCAGCTAAAAGGTGAATATTGGAGGGATTGAGAGGGAAGATATAGTATAGTAATGCCTGTGAAATTTTTCCATTACTTATTCCTGATTCAGCATCACACTCATTGCATGCTGTTGTTGCTGCGATTATCAGTGGCGTCTCCACTCCTGATGTCACATGCTGGGGGCGGGCTTCCAGGTGGGCTGCCAGAGAGGTGCTGCCAGGGGCAGGAGCAGCCAAAAGAGTGTACTTGGTCCTCTCAGCCACAGTAACAGAGGTGTCTTTGTGAGGAGGCCTCCACCACTGTGGCAAAGCTGGGAGGGACACACTCAGCCCCTTCTTTGCTGCAGGGGCAAAGGTCTCCTCATCAAGAGACCTCCACTGCCATAGCAAATCCAGGAAAGGAGTACTTGCACCACTCCTTTGCCGCTGCAGTGGTGGCCTCCTTGTGAGACATTTTTGGCCAGGAAGAGGGCCTGGCCCTTTTCTGGGGCGTCAGGAAGACGAGAGCAGGAAGAGGGTCCACCCAGATGTCACCCCTCTTTTGGCGTCTCACCCAGTGTGGGCCACACACCCCTAATGACACCACTGGCTGTTATGGACCTTCAAGTTGACCCTGATTTATGGTAATCCTGAAGTGAGCCTATCATACAGTTTTCTTGGCAAGATGTGTTCAGGAGGGGGTTGCTATTGTCTTATCTGAGGCTGAGAGTGTGACTTACCCAAGGTCACCTGAGTTGGCAAAGTCACTCAGAACAGTGCCCTCAATGACAGCCAAAGTAAATGGGCAAGATCACATTAAAGAAAGCCATTCTACAGCCTGGTACAGACCACCCAAAAAGGGCGGTCTGCTGTTGTCCAGGTTTGCTTCATGAGGAAGCCGCAGTGGACAAACTGCACGGCTTCCTCACAGAGCAAAAAGAACCCGCAAAAAGTGGGTTCTTTTTGCGGCACCATAATGATGCTGCAGTGCACCAATGGTGCACTCACAATGTCATTATGGTGCCGCAACATGCAGACGCTAGGCATCCATCGCGTCAAAATGGTGGCGCCCATCTGTACAGGGTGCTGCCATTTTGACGTACGGAAGATGTGCTAGGGTTGCGGGGAGTCTGTAAGCAACGCCGCAAGGCAACCCTAGCATGTCATCAAGACGTGCCATGAAGCCCATCTGTACCGGGCCTATAGGGTTCGTATATCGACAACTCCATGTAGAATTAGTGAAAGATTCTAAGCATTTCTCCAAGTAAGGGGCTCAGCGGACCACTGTTAAGAGGTGGCACCATGGAAGCCCTGGGCTGGGGACGAGAAACTGCATGAAGTGGCCTCTTTTTGCTCTGTAGAAACGGCACCCTTTCCAGTGCCTCTGAGGCTTTTCTGCCGCTCTTTGGCACAGTGTGTCTATGTGCTGCACCAAAGATGCGGTGTGACACCACCCACCATGTGGTTGGTGAGGCGGCATGATGCTGGCATGAGGGCGTGCAGCATGCGGTCGCCATGCCCACACTTTGCCTTCACACTGGTGTATTTTGCCGGTCTATTGAGGGTCTAAGTTACACATAATCATCATGGTAATCTGATTTGGAAACACAAAGTATAACTTTAACAAGGTTGTATCTTTTCAATGAGAGAGACAGCTACCAAACTACACTTTTTGCTACAAATGTTACTTGGTATCCATAGTGAAGACTAAAATTGGTGGTTTGAACTTTTAGTGGGAAAGTGACCAGATTCATCACAGTTGGGGCATGTGTAACCAGGGATCAACATGCAGAAGACATAATGCCAGGAACAGGATGCCACAGAAAGCTCTCTGCTGTGAAGTTTGGTGCAGGCTGCAGAAAAAAATCTTTCCTCGCAGAAGCTGTTGGCAAGACAAGAAACTGCTGGACTGCTGAGTACTCCCACAGAGGTTTTATTCTTGGTTTCTCTATATACATCAGATCGTCAAAGTGCTTCACCAGACTTCTGTATACAGTGGACCCTTGTTATATGCTGGGGTTTGGTTCCAAGATCCCCCGTGTATAACAAAATCCGTGTATGCTCAAGTCTCATTACATATAATGACATAGCAAAATGGTGTTCCTTATAAAAAATGGAAAATCAAGGTAAATTTATACAGTGGTACCTCGGGATACGAAATACCCAGGTTACGAAATTTTCGGGATACGAAAAAATCCCATAGGGAATTATTGTTTCGGGTTACGAATGTTTTTTCGGGTTACGAAAAAACTTTTGGTGCTTTTTTCGGCTTTTTCGCACGGAATCGCGGCTTTTCCCCATTAGCGCCTATGGCAATTCGGCTTACGAAGGCTTTTCGGGTTACGAAAGCAGCCGCGTTACGAATTAATTTCGTAACCCGAGGCACCACTGTACTTTTTTGGAATATTTTCAATCCGTGTATGCTTAAATCCGTGTATAAAAAATCCGTGTATAAGAAGGGCCGACTGTACAATACAACCACCACATAGAGCATTCAGCTCACACACATATATACTTTCCCCTCTTGGGATTTGAGTCTATCCTCCTACAGGTACGTCACCCAGTTTTCTGTCACTTGGCAGCTGTGACTCTACAAACTGAAGCTCGCTGACTTCACCTCCTGCCCCTCTGTCATCAGCTTCCTGTGACTCAGGACTCTTCAAATGTTGAGTCATCATGTCTCCAAAATGAACTCAGGTTACACCATCACCTTTGTTCCAGTTTCAAGCCATAGCCACGTCTATGACATTTTCTGCCCAGAGTGCACTTTACTCTGACAGTTTAATACCAACTTAATACCCTTTGGGACAGGTGACTCAGTGGTTAAGATGCTGACTCTGACGATTGCAAGAGGCCCAAGTACCAGATGATGAAGTGAGCTCCCGTCACTAGTTCCAGCTTCTGTCAACCTAGCAGTTCAAAAAGATGTAAAAGTGCAAGTAGATAAACAGGTACTACTTTGGTGGGAAGGTGTTCGGTGCAGTCATGCTGGCCACATTATCACAGAGTTGTCTTTGATGTCTCTTCAGCTTAGTAACAGACATGAGCACTGCCCTCTACAGTCAGACACAACTTGACAATCTTGTCAAAGGGGAAACCTTTCCCTTTTTAATACCAGCTTCCTGAATTAATGTGGTTACAACATATTTCTAATAACAGCATTATTTAATACTATTTTCTCATCTTTAAATACTTTTAGAAATTTAAAATATCAAGGAGTGGCTGGGATTTATTTAAACATATACTACAGTAACAAAAATTGAAACAATGTCCATGTTTGCTATTTTATCTACTCTCTCGGTGTGTCTACTACAGGCCTCTGTGCTATTTTACATATTGTTCCAAAAGGACATCCATCCTCAAGATCTCCTTGGATATGGTGATGAAGAAAACAGATATTCCAATTTGTATAAATAGAGATACTTTCTATTGAAGGGAAACCACCACTAACTAAATTTCCATGTAGAAACAATATTTACAAATACAAGTCATGGTTTGCAATGGCGAAATGCTTTTATAAAAATAGATTAATATTTAATCTCTGGTATTATATGTTATTTACTATAACTGTTTTCTTAAGAAATTCATTTATGAAAGAGAATAAAACTTTATTTAGGTTCTTGCTACCAATTTGCAATATTTGTCCATTTTAAAATTATTTTTACTTCATAATAACAGAAAAGATTGGGTTCCTTCAGACAACAATAGCATTGACAAAATGATTTTCCACATAGATGTCATCATGATGCAACTGTAGAACCATACATACAGAGATGAGAAACAGTGGTAAAGGTTCATCCCTAAAAATGAATAAAATGTACATTCTTCTGCCATTTATTCCTTTAACTCATATCATGCCTTTCTCCCAACACACGATCCAAGGCAGTGTACAACATTTTAAAAGCACAATACAATTTTTAAAACTGTTAATACAAAAGTTAAAGCACAATCAATCTAAATTTCTGCTTTAAAAACACAAGTTAGAACCAGTTAAAACAGCATTAAAATAAAAACATTACATCCTCCATGAAAAGCTTCATCTGCCATATACACTAAAATCCAAAAAGCTTCCATAAATAAAATGGTCTTTTCCTGAAAATAACAAAAGAGGGGGCCAACTAGGCATCCCAGGAAATGGAGTTCTCTAACTTGAGAGCAGTCACCAAGAAGACAAAAGAGAGTCCAAAAATACAAGTAAATATCTTTGGCCAAAACTGGCATAGATGCTTTATAAACACAAGGCCTGAGATATTTTAATGGTGTATCATAGATTCTGTGATCTGCATTTCCTATGGTTAGTCAAACTACTGATTGGTTTTACACCTTCTACAAATGTATTATGTGTTTGTGAAAATTAATTTCAAAATGAGCAGCAGTGAGAGGAAGTTTAATCAGTTGATTATAAGAGATATAAGAGAAGGTACATTCACTACATGAAAGTATTTAAAAAGTTTTGGCAGGAGGGAGAAGATGAGGAGGAGGAGGAGGATTCCACAGAGCTGTGTGCACCATAGCTGTCAAAGATCAGACATCTTTCTTCTGCTATTTAAATGTGGTTTGCATTGCTTCTTTGACTTTCCAAATTTCATTTCCTCCTTGCCCTTACAGTAAAACTGGCAGTTTCCTAATTGGATTTAAATTTTAAGACATCTAGCTAGTATATTCAAATTTCAGTGTTGGTATCTCAATAATTTCTTTTCTTGAATGGCTATATGAGAGCAAGAGAGGCTGCAGGATGGTGATAAATATAATATATTCAGCAAGATTACAATGACATCATATGGTTAAAAATCAATGTTATTAGTTTATATCAGCCACTTTTTGACAGTTATGCTAAGTCATTTATGTACTAATGGACTTTACAAAGATTGTATATGAAGAGGAAAATCAGGAACTGGTCTGGTTTAGTTAATTTCACCTGCAAATTCAATAATCAGTACAAAAATATAAATAACAGTTTAAATCTAAATAATGTGTTGCAAACAGTTAGTCCTCCCACCAACAGAACAATTTCTGTCAGCCAAACAAGTTGGGCACCCTTGAGAGAAGATGTTTATGGGGAGTAGGGCATGAAAGAAAATGATTCATGTGACATTGGATTCCACTTGAAAGATCCACATTGCTTGATGTACTTTCTTATTCTACATCAATGTACATCTATATCTGACATTGTAAGCAGAAACTATCAAGCCCTCAAACATGTGAACTTCTTTTACATGCATAGTTTAAAAACAAACTGTGTTTTGAGGAGTATTCAATCAATCTTTATTACAGCCTATGACCGGCACTATATACAGTACAGCTTATTAAAATGAATAGATGAGGCAAGAAATAAAACAAATTACACTTCCAGGTGTGGGAGGGTGCTAGCTTATACACAGGTTTATCAAACAGAACAAGCAGCTGCACAAAATTTAGCGACACTGAAAATCATTTATGCATTTTCATCAGAGAGGAGGAAAGAAACATAAAAAGACTCTGAACACTCCAGCAGTTTGATTAAGACAGATTCAATAATGGTTTTCCTAATGTCGCTATACAAAAGGTAATAGAGAAGATCATGAGGGGTATTCAAAAACTTATTTTGCAATTTGATCAAACTAGTTCTTGGGAACACATTATTTTATAAACATGCTAATTTGGATCTTCTGTTGTTTTTCTCTTCACATAAAAGAGCAAGTTACTTCTGCCAACTTCTCATGGCACCTGCAGCACCATTTAGCATATCACATCATTTCTCCCATCAAGAATCAGATATTTGATGAAGTTGTTGTTTTTCTATGTTATGAAACCTTATTTTAAAATATTAATGATTTTCAATGTCTTGTTTGTGTTTTATTTTATTTATTGGTGAACTACCCTCAAAGGTAACTTAAATAATATTTATAGTTTAAAAATATAAATAGACACTTGTACGGATCACTGTAAGTTTGGTCACTAAGGAGTAAATGCATACAGCTAAGCATTAAAGTTAGAATCACACAAGCCATTGTATTCCCCGTCGCCATGTACGTATGTTAGAACTGGACAGTGAAGAAAGCAGATAAAAAGAAATTGAATTCATTTGAGATGTGGTGCTTGAGAATAGTGCTGAGGATACCATGGACAGCCAAAATGACAAACAAATGGATCCTTGAATAGATCAAGCAGGAACTATCCTTGGAAACCAAAATGACTAAATTGAGAATGCTGTACCTTGGCAACATCATGAGAAGACATGAATCATTAGAAAAGACAATAATGGTAGGAGAGGTAGAAGGCAGTAGAAAGAGGGGAAAGCCACACACTAGATGGATCAACTCAATCAGAGAGGTTGCAGGCATGAATTTTCAGGACATGAGCAGAGCAATGGGAGACAGGGAGTCCTGGAGATGTCCCATCCACAGAGTCACCATGATTTGTGGTCAACTCAAGGACAGCTAACAACAACAAGTCTCACTGTAAATCTCACTGGGATTTACAGATGAGCATTTACAAGATCATACTATATGTTGTATTTTTAGTATTTATTTAGTAATTTCTGCATTGCCTTTCTATCAAGGCTACTTGCTATAATTGTAAATATTCAAAATTAAAACAAAAATATTTACAAAACCAAGTTATAAATTTATAAAAGCAATGGAAAATATTGTGTGCAATTATAAAGCAACTAAGAAGTTGGGTGAAGTAGAGATTTCATTGTATGCAACCATCTAAGCCATACTGCACCATACATTGGAGGACATTTCATTAGCTGCAGCTAAGTGATAAAACACTACCCTTTCCCCTTATTATTTATTTTTGGGTTTATTTCCACCTGTCTTACAGAACTTCAATCCAAGATATTTTCCAACATAATTAAATAACAATAAAAACACAATAAATTATAACTTGTTGTTGTTGTTGTTGTTGTTGTTGTGTGCCTTCAAGTAATTTCCAGTTAGTGACCCTTGACAAGATTTCTTCAGAGAGGCTTTGTCTTTGCTCTCCTCTGAGGTTTAGAATACACCCAAATGGTGTTTCCTCAGGGGAATTGTAACATTAACCAGTACAAGCTCGTCTCTCCTGATGACAAATCAGGTAAATGCGACAGTCAGGAGCGCCTGTTATCAGCTTTGGCTGTTACGCCAAGTGCGCCCTTTTCTGGAAGTAAGGTATCTCGAAACTGTTGTACACGCGCTGGTAACCTTACGTCTAGATTTCTGTATTGCGCTCTACATGGGGCTACCCTTGTGCTTGATTCGGAAACTGCAATTAACGCAGAACATGGCGGCCAGAGTAGTGTCAGGATCATCGAGGAGGGACCATATTACTCCGGTATTAAAGTCCCTCCACTGGCTGCCTGTTAGTTTCTGGGCCCCGTACAAGGTGTTGGTTATCACCTTTCAAGCCCTAAATGGCTTGGGTCCAAACTATCTCAGGGACCGCTTCCTCCCATATAATCCTCCCCACACACTCCGGTCCTCTGGGAGGAATTTGCTGCAGCCTCAAAGATCTAGGCTTTCAGCTACCTCCCAGAAGGCTTTTTCTGTTGTCGCCCCCAGATTATGGAACGACCTGCTGGACGAGATCCGTCAACTGACATCTTTAGACAGCTTTAAAAGGGCTGTCAAGACGGCTCTCTTCCGGCAGGCCTTTCCTGGATAGATAATCCCGGCCTCAGGAACCCTCTTCTCATGAGAGTCCCTAAGGTCCTCCCTGGGAATCTAAGTAGAATGCTACTGCAGTTTACTGTTTTGTCTTGTTTTGTTTTGTAATAATGTTTAATTTGTTGGTTTTAATTATAATTGATTTAATAAATTTTTAAGGGGGGAGGGAAGTATGTTTTGATGTATGATGTATCGTATTTTATTACTGTTAGCCGCCCCGATTGATCTCAAAGGGGCAGGATATAAATAATTTTTATATTATTATTATTATTATTATTCTTAGCTGAATCCCTGCTCCCTAATGTCCCCTTCAGTAACCAGGAGCACAAGTATCTTGCATGGAGCAATTTTAAATTAAATCTTGAAATAAACGCATACAGTCCTTTGGTGATACTAAAAACTGACTTAGAACTAAAAATGCCTTGGGACTGAATAATAGATCTAATTGTCAATAGCATACAGTATCTGTGGCATCCAGCTTCAGATTTCTACACAATTTCTGCTTGTGGTTCTACCTGCTCTTTGTGATTTTTTTAAAAATTCTGCTTAGTGTCTCATGCAAAGGCTCTGAGATCACTGCAGCCTCTCCTTTCAGATCTCCTCTGGCTTTAAGAAGGCATGGGTAAGTTGAATCCCTATTCCCTGATCTGACTTTTGACTAACCAGGAGCACATCCATTTTGTGTGGATTAAGTTTCAATTTGTTTCCCTGCATCCAGTCCATTACTGATGACAGGCACTAGTCTAGGATCAAAACAGCTTCCTTGGCTTTGAGTGGAAAAGAGTAATACAGTTGGGTGTCATGCACATACTGGTGGCATCAAACCCCTAAATTCCAGACTAACTCTCATATTGGTTTTATGTGTATGTTAAATATCATGGAGAACAAAGCAGGCCAACAGTCAGGGGAAGAATACCATAATTGATGATATCAAAAGCCGCCCAAAAGAACCAACAGGAACACACTCCTTTCTTCTAGCTCCCAGTATAGGTCATCCATCAAGACAACTAAAGTAATCTCTGCTCCATAAACAGCCCGGAAACCAATTAAAATGGATCTAGATAATTTATATCAATCAGAAACCCTTGGAGCCAGGAGGACACCATGAGCTCCAGTACCTAGCCCAAAAACTGAATGTTAGAGACTGGACAATAATTATCCAGAATGGTGGGATTTGGTGATGTTAATATGCCAGGCCATTCCATACATTTCTAACAGAGAGAAGAAAAAAACAGAAAACTATGCAAGAACTTTAGGACTTGAGCTGCTTGCCTTTACTCTAGAAGTGTTCTGATGTAAAGACTTCCAACTATTTTGAAATGTAATATCACAAGCCAACAAGCAAATAGAAGAAATAATTAGTTTTCACACTACAGTAACTTTTATATAAAAAGGTACTGGGCAAAGTCATGGGAAAAGTGGACACAACTACCTTTATGTGATCTGTCCAATTAATTTTGAAGATAAATTCTATTTGTTACCTAAAGTAATTTCCTGTGGGAATGTGCCAAGAAGCATAATGAGTTTGGGACACTGATTCAAACAGTGGCTTTTGTAACTAACGCAATGAATGAATTATGGTGGAGTGCACTGCTCCACATTATGACTAATTATTTGTTAAACATCAAACACATAGAAAGTAGGCTGTGCTGCACACATCTCATATCAGCTACCAAATACAAAATAGCAGAGGTAGTGATGAGTGAGATCAAGTAAGCAACTAGGAATTATGGAGTAAGTAATTCCTAATACAGAATTTCCTTCATTGCTTTTACATGAATATATATTTTTCACAAAATTATAAAGATTCAAAACATTGTTTTATTTCATCAAGAATGACAAGGATCCTAAATTAGCTATATTTTGGTCATTTTCTATAGCATGTTTACTTAGATGTAAACCCTGCTGAATTAATTGTGGCTTTTTATTTTTATGTGCTATCAAGCCAGCTTCAACCTGCAGTGAACCTACGAATTAGAATCCTCCAAGAGACCCTAACTGTAAAACACACATTAGTGATACATTACTAGGCAAGCCAGAAAGTAAGAATAAATAAATAAAAGTCTAGCTTTCAAAACCCATTGGCTTATTCATCAGACCAAGGTGGCAGAGAATGAATGCAAGGGAGAAATGACACTGTTGTAGTGAGTAACATCTCTAAGTGTACATGGGACTGTGAAGGGAGACATCAAAAACCCAACTAGCCAGCAAAGGCCCTTGCAAATCTTTGGATTCCCACCAGAAACATCCTCCTACTTTTGCTTCGTATGTAATAATTTGTTTTTTCATTTCATGTGGGAGCAACTCACAAAGCCATTTGTAAAAGTGTACAGGAAAACTTAATTATGAGAAGCTATTGCTTTATAATGAAAGTCACATCATTTGATAATACTTTCATTAAGTTAGTGCAAGTGACTTTTTTATATTAGGTTACTATAATTATTGAAACACAAATGAACATCTGCTGACACAATTATTTAAGTTTCATTTTAATACAGTTGTCTCACAGCACTAAAAGTATGACTGCCCAGAAATCCTCAGCTGCATGCCCATTGCTGTGCAAAAGATATCCCTCCGTGAACAGATGGCTAACACTTGTTCGGAATAAATATATACCTAGAATCAATCCTCCTGCCCTAGTACCCAAACAGGTGATTACCACAGATGTGTTCAATTAGAACAGCTCTTGTTTTGAATGTAACCAACACATAGCAACAAATCTACCTCTTGAGATAAAATATGAAGCTTCCATCTAAAAATAATTCGCAAAAATGCAGCACATACATTTATTCAAGTTAGTCCCATGCTTAAGATTCAAAAACACTTATTTGACTTTTCCACAACAGAACATCTGGGAATGCAATAATTTGTGGATGGTTAGATCTAGTAAATTTGGCCTTGACACTGAACATTGCCCAAACAAAATAAATCAAAAGAGATTTACAGCAACACAGATTTGTGTTCACAATCTAAAGAATCTTTTCACATTACATGTACAATAATCAGAGGCTCAGCTATGAAGTCTTCTAGAATTTTCATTTAATGACAAAAGCTTATCTTTAGATTTAAATGATACTCCTCTTAACTGTGGCGGATGCAATGGCACAAAAAACCTCACTTAAAATTTATATGTGTAATTATTTTACATACATAGAGCAGAACTTTACACTGAGGTGCTGAATATCTTCTCAGCTTAACCTACTTCCCATGAGTTGCTTTGATTATAAGCAGGAGCAGGAAAATTACTGTATTTTCTGGCGTATAAGACTACTTTTTAACCCAGAAAAATCTTCTCAAAAATCAGGGGTCGTCTTATACGTCGGGTGTCATCTTATAGGGCAGGTGCTGAAACTTCCAAGCCAGACTGGAGAATCTGCAGTCGTCGCATATGTAACTGAAGGGCGGAGCAAGCTGCAGGCATCCAGGACACCCGGGGTATGAAAAAAAGAGACATGTTTGCAATACTGCTCTGATCGTCTTGGAGACAGGGACGGTTGGGCAGGCAGGGAGAGCTGACCAATCCAAGCAGGCTTTGTATACAACAAGTTTTCCTGCTAAGTACCTGCATGCCATAAGCATTTGAATTAAAATTAGCATATTGATGACAAATCTGATGTTTTTTAATTTTTATTTGGTGTGCGTTGGAAGAGGGGTAGTCTTATACGGTGAGCATATCCCAAACTCTATATTTTAACTGGAAAAGTTGGGGGGTCGTCTTATACGCCCAGTCGTCTTATACGCCGGAAAATACGGGTATATATGCCACCTTGAGTTTCTGGGAGGAAAAATGGGCTAAGAAAGTAATGAATAAATTTTGGCTCTCAGAAATCATACAAGTTAATTCAGTTTAGTTCTCCTAACACCAATAAATAGTTTCACTTCAATACTTAATCCCTAAAGAGTATCTGCAAACTATGATGAGAACCCATAGCTCCGAAATGGGCTTTTAAAGCATGACTCATATCCCACTAGATATGAAGTCTACTCCATGTGAGAAAGAAAGCTGGAAAGAATAAGCTGTGTGTCTAATTATCTCAACAATGAACCATTAAAAAGTTGTGAGGGTATTGTATTGTTTGTTCTCTAAAACTAAAACCATTTTAGAACTCTGTCTTCAATGGATTTTATTCCTGTTGGGAGACAGTCTGCCAGACTAGACTTTGGAACTTCCATTCTTCAACCCCTCAACTTGAAGGTAGTTTCTGAAGTTCTAGCTGCAATACACACAGCATGACCACTTCTGGAACTATATACTCTGGGTCCCCTCTTCTGTACTCCAATATCCCATAGTTTTTGCCTGGTAAAATCTTTCCTTTCTGTCTCTCTTCAGAATTTACCATGACAGTAAATTCAGTGAAGGTAAAGATGTGCACTTCCCTGTCATTTCAAATAAGATAAAGGCAGGTATAACTCTCTCCATCCCTCCTCTTTCTCTCACCAGGTTTCTGTTCTCCACTGTTTCAACATCCTTTGATTGCTGAAGCATCAGTACAGAATTTCCTTTGATCTGCTACTTCTCATCCACTTCTCTCCCTTTTCTGGGACAGCCTTCAATAATCAGCAAACTGCCTTTTATGTTAGTTCCCCCTTCTCCTCCAAAACCCTTTGCGATTTCTGAGAAAACTCAGATTTCTCTTCTGTTGCTCATTGTCAGACTTTACCAGAGCACTCCAGAATCTACACTACATTCCTAAAGGTCCACCTACTGTGCTCTTCTGTAAACACGCTACTTTCTGGATCAGCTCTTTTGGACTGACAGCAACTTGTTGTGCAGCTGAACAGAGTCATGGTTGCAGAAGGTTTCCCTACAACCAAGAAGCTTACTTCCTGAACATGGTGAAGTAGTTTTCAGGCCTTTTTTGAGACAATAGTTTTGCAAGGAACATGGTTAAAAGCTATGTCCTTGCAAATCAATAGTCATGTAGATTCAAGAAAATATTTGTGGCATCTCAAAGAATACCTCTTCTCAACAAACTAAAAAGCAAAAGATGAAAGGCCCTCCATCCATCCCAACTGCCACTGCCCTGGCCTCGGAGGGAAAGAAGAAATGGCCAGATCCTTTTCCATTCCTGTCATGTCTTAACTGGATTGCAGGCCTGAGAGCAGGGAACTGTTTTGTTGTTCTTTTACATGTAAAGTGTCATGTTCAGTGATGGCACTGTATAAATAAATGATTGATGATGATGATGATGATGATGATGATGATGATGATGATGATGATATCTCAGATTTCTTGAGGCCTTTACAAACAATTAATATACACAAGTGTCCCTTTCTTAAAATCGTATACTGTTGAAAAATAATAACATATAATTCACATACCTGGCAAATCCATGACAGCCTTTGAAACGCCTTCCCTAAATGTTCCACTGAGAAAAGAAGCATGCTTCTTTTTAGCCATTATGGTTCGTGGAGGCATGTACTCACTTCTGCACTGTGATTTCTCAAATGATTTTTGAACATCGTAGGAGCCTGGTGGTGGAGCTTCCTGCAATATTGTACAAAGCATCAATTGAAGCAGACAAGGCATTTTAAAGTAAAAATTATGTATGCTAATACAGAGCTACCTAATGTGGTGGCCTGTGGATTGGTGTTAGTTCACAATCCATTGTATGCCAGTCCTCAACAAATTGGCATGAAAGAAAGAGACAGCTGTAGCCAATAGGCACAAATATGATGCCGGTTCCTGGCATGTTTAGGGTTGGGAGACCCTGTCAGTTTATCTCACCAGACAGCTTAAGTAGCACCATAATAAAAGACATCTGCTTCTATGGTAAGTCCCCTCTGCACATTGGACAGCCTCTACAAGCAAATCCTGCCTGGTGTCCCATTTCTTTAAGATCTTGTTGTTGGCAGGAGCGATTCAGACTGCCAGCTATGGTGCCAAGAGGCTTCCTTCCCATCCATCTCAATTTCTTAACTCTTTCATCTGCAGCAAATAAGCAAGCAAACAAACAGAGCTGATGAATGGGCCCTTCATCCTCCTCCCCTTTTCAAGAGGTATCCTTCATTCATGACAGCGAAATCAGCCAAACTCGCCCACCTAAGAAAAAGGTCAGAAGCAACAGCAGATCTGGTGAGCGAGCTTGGTCAGTTTCACTGAAATGAATGAGGGGATGTTTTGGGAAAGCGGAGGGAGACAAAGGGGCTGCTTATTTGCTCTTTTTTGTTGAGGAAAGAATTAACATGGCAGAAACCTAACATTCACTCCTCAAGATGGAGAGCTCAAACTGAGAGCAAAGGCAAAGGAAGAGGAGAAAGGAGAAGGAAACCTCTAGTTCAGGCCAGTGAAATCAGCCATGTTTGCTAACCCAAGCCTGAGTCCTTTCCCCCTCTCTCTTCACCTTCCCTCTGTTTCTCTCTCCTCTCCTCTGCAAAAATAAAACGGAAAATGGAATCAAAGGAACATTGCCGTGGAAGTGAGAGTGGAGAAGGCTGATTTTTTAAAAAAAGTTCTCCCAGATAAACTAAAGCAAGAGCTTAGTTTGACTGGGAAGAGCCTAAAATGAGCATTCATTCCTTTGCTCTCTCCACAGCAGTGGTTGAGCACCGGAGGGCTGCCATCACAGTGAAAAGAATGGAGGGGATTGGTGTTTGTTTGTTTTTAGGTTCTCCCAGGACAAACTACAAGAGCTTAGTCTGATTCAGAAGAGCCTAAAAAAAAGCACTGACCCCCCTCTGCTGTCTCCATGGTGGTGGGGAAGTGCCAAAGAGCCACCACCATTTTTTGACTAAGTATTACAAAAGGCCAGAAGTGGCCCCACATCGGACAGAAGTATCACACTGGCCCATGTATAAATCGACCCAAGGTTTTTTGTGTCTATTTTTTGTCCAAAAAAATCAACTTATACACAAGTGTACTATATATGTTCTTTATTACTACAAATGCAGATAAATACATTAAATATGTGGAGGGGGAGAACAGAAACGGGGATAGCTAGTCAACACAGAGGAAGAGAGAGAAGTAGACAAAGACCATGGACAAGCTACCAACTTAGCCATTTCTCTCTCTAGCACGGGTGTAAATTGTATGCCCCTCCAGATACTAGTGAACTGCAACTTCCAGAATTCCTCACCACTGGCTATGCTGGGTAGAGCTTCTGGGACTTGAATTTCAGCAATGTACTGTTGCACAAATCCCAAAACCGCTCTAAATGAATATTCACCAAAAAAAAAAAAAAAAAAAACACTGCAAGAGGCTTAGTCTAACAATAGTAAATTTAATTTATCCCTTTTTTAACAGACAGGTGATTATTTACATTTATTGACTGAGTGTAAAATGATAATGTATTTCCTTACTCAGCCACTTTTATTTAACAGTTCTTGCTTCATTCCAATGAAGAGTGGTAATTTATTATCCAAGATGGACCTGTTTACTTCAAATTTAATAGTTTCCAATTAAGCTAAAACATTTAGTCTTCCATCATTTATAAATTCTTTCTGCTCAGTTGCTATATTAATATTTTTAATCAACATCAAAGAAACATTAGTACTAATAATGATGATAATAATTCTTGGTTAACTATCCAATGGTGCAAACACCAGACTTAAATTGTTGGTACAGCAGTGCCTTCCATCTGGATTTCCAGATACTCAATTTCATTTCATATTGGACTGGCAAGATTTTTCTTGATTTTTAAATGTACATAAATACTTTTATTTTCAGATGCCTCCATTTTTAAGAAACTCCTGTGATTTATAAAATTACAATCTCATGTCTTAGGCAGCAGAAGGAATTCCCATAATCTCAGCCGTGAACTGACAAAAGAATGATAGATGCTATAAGAAAGTGTAAGATAAAGGACAGACCTAATACCTGACACTTTACTTGGCTATATGAATTATCCAAGAAGAGGAAGAGGAAGAAAAGAAGGATAGCAATACAGTATATTAGCAAACCAAGCTTTCTTACAGTTTCTTTACATTTTGCAATTGTTATGCATAAGGTTGGATTAGGCATTTCACCCATCCTTTTGGGGTAAATTCAGCCCTTTGGGGTTTCAGATCCCCTTTCTCAATTAGGAGTGGGAAAATGCTGATCACAAGCTGCACGCAACCCTCTCCCCATCTACCTTTAAGAGACGTAAGGGATCCAAGCTCACTGCCATTATATTTTAATCCCAATTTTTTATTTGTTAAGAATAACCATGACAAGCATGGTCAGTTTTGGCATATAGCCCTTCTCGAGTATAGATCCCAAAAAGACCTTTATTAAACCAATAACTAAAATGACTTCTCAGATGTACTTCCTGGGTCTGAGACAGTCTGGAAAAACAAGCTTAAAATGCTGAAATTGCTCCCCCATACCTTTCAGGAAAATTGTGGTATTTTTTTATTATTTTTTTTATTTTTATTTTTTATTACAAATAACAAAAGAATTTAAATAAAATTACATCTTCTATGAATGACAGTTTCTTCCGTAATTACAATCATTGAGCTGTATCCAAATCATCCTTGCTTACCAATATTCAGTCTATATCTTTTTCATTATATAATTGTGTCTATCTATCTATCTATCTATCTATCTATCTATCTATCTATATTATTACTCTTCATAATCCACATTCGTCCTGCAACCATGGCCTGTTACAGACTGCCAAAATAAAGCTGCTTTGGGTCTCTTTGGAGGTATGCTATTTAAATGATGCATGGGTCCTAAGAGTCCGGAGGTCGCGCCAAAGCCACACTCCATTCCTAAGGACTGGAGTGCAGCTTTGGTGCAGCTTCCGGATTCTCAGGATGCATGCATCATTTAAACAGCATATCTCCAAAGAGACCCAAAGCAGCTTTATTTTGGCAGTCTGTAACAGGCCCATAAGACTATTATGGTCCTAACTTATTCCTCTAAATTCCAATGTATTTTCAGAAAGTCATCCAGTATGTTCCAATTGCTAATCTCTTCTTTTTTTCCATTCAGTATCATAGTCAATCTGTCCATTTCTTTAAACTCAATTATTTTCTTTAACCATTCTTCTGTATCTGGAACATTTTCATTCTTCCAATTTTTTGCCAGTACAGTAACAATCTAGCTGCCGTTACAAAATAAAGTATCATTTTCCAATAATGTCTTTGAGTTGAATCATCCATACAATTTGTCATGTTTAATAAATACATTTCTGGGGACATGGGGAACTTTAATTTCAAAATTTTTTGTATCATGGCATGTATTTTTTTCCAGAAGCTCTTAATTTTTACACATCCCCACCACATATGAAAATGAGATCCTCTTTCCGTCTTGCCTTTCCAACACTTGTCAGTTCCCAAATTGTATATTTTAGCTACTCTCACCGGTGTGTAGTACCATCTGTTTGACACTTTAAAAAAATTTTCTTTGAGATCTTGTGCCACAATGAATTTACTTGTTTGCTTCCAGGCTTTTTCCCAGTTCTCAATACTAATTGTATGCCCCAGGTCTTGTGCCCACTTAGTCATATTATCAGTTACATATTCCTTTTCTTATTCTCGAGATATCAATATTTTATATATTTTTGCAATTTTCCCTTTTTCTTTATCCCAAATTACCTTGTCAATTTCGTTTTCTCTTCTTTCGAAGCCTTCCTTGGAATTGTCCTGTTTGAATTTGGATCTTATTTGCAAATATGTGAACCACTGTTATGTCTTTCCCCTCACCTTCTAATTCTGCCTTGGATTTTATGTCTAATTTACCTAGAGCATTTATTTTTAATAACTCCTTATATCTTAAACAGTCTTTATCATTTTCCCATCTACTTAGAAAAGCCTCTTGTGGTGACAGCCACATTGGGATCTTCTGGTAATACCTTTTTTTAATTATATTCCAAACTTTTAGCAGAGGCTTACGGATTACATGATGAGTAAAATCAACGTTAACTCCTTGTTTCTGATACCATAAGTAAGTGTGCCATCCGTATCTCATATTGCATGACTCAATACTTAATAATTTCCTGTCTTCTACCTTGATCCAATCCAATACCCATATGAGCCCACAGGCCCAAAAATAAATTTTCAAATCAGGAAGTGCACATCCACCTTTTAAGTTTTCCTTTTTCAATATTTGATGTTTGATTCTCGCCCTTTTTCCCTTCCACAAAAAATCTTTTATATCCCTGTTCCATTCCTGAAAAACTTTCTCATTTACTATTGTAGGCAAATTTTGATACAGGAATATCATTTTTGGGAGGATATTCATTTTAATGATTGCCACTCTACCCAGTAATGATACCTCCATCTTTGCATATCCTTTTTAATTTGAGTCCATATTCTTTTATAATTATTTTCAAACAATTCAATATTTTTGTTTGGAAGATGGTGGTATTTTTATAGCCCACCAAGATTCTTCAGGAGACCAATGTGGTCTACCAAACACTAGCAGTTTCCCAGCCCACCCCTTGATTTTTAGTTGCTATCCTCTTGTTTGAAGTTTTGATAGACTTTATAGAACTGCACAGGAGTTTGGGCAGAGGACTGGAGGGGGAGCTGTCCAACATTCTCATTGACAGAGAAATCCACTAGCTTCACATCATTGCTTTCAAGGATTCCTGTTTACAGAAAGGCACTTGGGATGGCACATTATCCCCAAGAAAAGTTTGTAATTCTACCATCATACAGAACTCAGCTGGCATACTAAAACTATAGTCATCCAAGAAACACATTGTGTTGCATGGCCAGCCAATGAACTAAGGATATAAAGGTTAAATCATGGTTGGCAAGCCTTCACCCTTCTGGCCAGATGGGCACACCTGGCCTCATCATTCAGCCTGTCAGAGGAAACATGTCAACAGATTTAGAAGAAGATTGGAATGTGGACGTTAAATACTGGAAAAAAGAAATGGGAAATATGATGACCATAGCTAGAATGGAAGAAGGCAGAAAGCCTTTTAAAAACTATACAATAATTGGAGATACAGTGGCTCAAACTAAGATGGAAAGACCATATATTTGAAATTTTAAAAAATGTCAGAAATAAAATGAAAGATAAAGAAATGAAGAGTATAAAATAGACTATGAAGATTATGGAGACATTAAGAATATCATAAAAACATGTAAAACATAATTAGCTTTAATACTGTAATATATTCAAGATATGAGGATTTTAGACAATAGAGAAATATTTCAGCATTTGTTGGGAAGGAAATTCATTTAATTTTATAGATGAAGTGGAAATGAGTGTATGTTATGCTGAATTTTATTATATACAGGATTGTTATGTAAATCTAGAAAGAACAGGGAAGATTTTTTTTTATGCTGTGTGTTTTAATAAAAATATATTTTAAAAATAAAGGCCAAAATCAGAAAGCTGCCACAAGGAAGGCAGCCAAACATTCTATACACACTTCAGCATGGTTAATTGTGCTTATCACATGCTGGTCCATTCCCATACAGCATTACTATGCCACCATCTGGTGGCCTGGGAACAACACTCATTGGGATGCTAACATCAACAATCATGTAATAAATATAATTAGATATGAGGTGGTATGCAATTTCATTTAACATTTAAATAGATAAATGTTTGACCTATGTCTGACATCATGTATGTTTAGGCTGCTACCATTTGGAACACTTCAAACTAGGATGCTCTACACAACCAAGAGTTGTTTGCTTCTGCAGTGAATTTGGTGGTCATCTGTTTTGTTTCATTACCCACCATGAAGAATAGGTGACTACATCCACTCCATCTAAGGTGAAATTATCATAACCTAATCTATACTAGATTGTGCTTGTAGCAATAAAGACTCCTACGTGTTTAAAAATGTAATCTAGTATTTGACTCCCCTGTTATTGAATGATTGTTATCAAACCTGATTTCCTCCATGTCAGCTTTATTAATTGAATATAGATTTGGCATGCAATACTGCATTTAGTTATGTTGGCTGCAGATCAGCTTTAACAAACATATGAACAGAAATGTAGTTTTGGACAGCATATATGGGAGCCAAACCTGATGAAATAGCCATTTACACAAATGTCCTTAAGTACTTTACTCAGGAACTAGACACCACCTGAAGCAAAAAAGCAGCTCTTCTTCTCCATCATTTCATCAACTTGCTGCTGCTTCTTAGCAAAAAAATAACAAGAGCATGTGTTTTGTTTCCTTCCTCACTTAGCCACTCTCTTTCCTTCCTTCCTTCTCAATTTGCTCCACTTGTCACCACTTCAGCCTTTTACCTCCAGACAATCTTTTGATGATTTATGGAAGCACACTGTGGCATAAAGCCAAAATAATATGTGATGATTTTTTAAAGCCCAGAAAGGTTCTATAACCAAGTTTTATATTTGTACAGATGCTTCAGTTAATCACCATCATTCGAGCTTGAAAGGAATGGTCTCCCAGATCACACTTTCAGATGAGACCAGAACATTGCCTTTCCCAGGCATAGGGAAATTCTGCACATATCTTGTTAATTCGAGAGTCTATTTAATCTGCTGTTGCAACAACCAGAGGTTGATAAATACTTCCCAGTTCACCTTGTTTTGACAAAGCAGAACTCAGTCTACCTAGACTTTATTTTAGCAACACAACCCCGGGAATGAGGGGTTTCCAGTCCCCAGGATCTCTTTCTAGCAAAAACTCTCAGCTGCAGTTCCACTGTAGCGTTAAGCCAAAGTTTCTCAGTTTCTCAAAGACAAAGTCCCTCGGTTTCAGGATATAAAGAAACCTGTAGAGCAAAAAAAGTTATCCCACCAAGACTTTCCTTTGTTGTGTGGAACTGCCTGCTTTTTGATAGCTTCAGCCAGCCTGGAGTCTTCGTTACAGAAAGATGTCAGTGTAAATATGTTTCATATTTAGGCAGAGTGAAACCAGCTTTTGCAATGTGAGTTCATGTAATATATAAAGGAGTAATTACTCAGAATATTACTCTGGATTAGTTAAAAAAAACTTACTTAGGTTTATTTTCTCAGGAAATTCCTCTATGTATAGGAATAAACAAAACAAAAACCTAAATCTGGTTACAGGAACCTCTAAAATTGGTTTCTTTCAGTGGAGTAAGGTAGTGGTCATCGCTGGGATGACACTGGAGATCCCACACCTACTCCTTTCTCAGAAAAAGGGGGGAAAGTGGGTGAAAGATCATCTTTCAAAGAGGAAGAAGAGATCCCAAAGGAAAGAAGGAAGTTGAACTGAAGCAGGGACTTAGCCGGGGGGGGGGGGGGTCTGGGGGTCCGGACCCCCCCTTCCATTAGAAAAATGAATGGTACCTGCTGCTGCGCCGCCATGCCCAAGCCCCATTATAATGTTGGCACTTAGTCTGGACCCCCCCTTTCCTAAAATCCTGGCTACGTCCCTGACTGAAATCTAGCAAATTACACATAGAAACATGAAAGACAAGAAGAGAAAAACAACAGGGACATCTATTTCTTCCCCCCTTTCACTAAGTACTTCCTACATGTGCTGATGCCATCTTTTTGCAACAGCCAAGGTGGATGTACACACATATGGGGAGGCCTTTATTTGTAGTCTGATGACTACGTTCTAGCAATGGAAAGAATATTTAAAATGTTCGGAAAATGTTGGAAAATATTTTTTCAGTGTTCAAAAACCTAGATGAGAAGAATTCTGGATTGATGATAATTTTTGCAGAATTTATTCTATATAAAGATTTACACTTGGTTGTTTTGCATAGATAACACCATCTTCTGTTCAGAAGAGGACATTTTTATTCAGGATTATTTCCTGCACAGAAAAAAAATGGTTTCCTGTGGGGAAAATGGTGCAGTTAGGGACTTATTCTACACAAAATTCACAAGTGGGTGATGAATATAGAAAACAGCATTTTTTGTGCAGGAAAACAACATTTTATTTGCAGAGAATAATACTTCTACACAGGAATATTATTTTCTGCACATAAAATGCTGCTTCATGTGCAGAAATTGCTGTTGTCTGTACATAATAATGACATGCCAATTTTGCATATACTAAGTCCCAAATTGTGAAAAGGCTTTGAAAATTGCATGATGATTAAAGACTTTCTTACAAGAGGAAAATTACTAAAATTACTAATTGCTTCCTTCAAGAATATTTTTAATGAAGCATTACACCCTTACTGCTTTTAGACCCTTCATTTTTCCTGACTTACATTATCCAGCCTGTGCTTTTTCTGCAACAGCACTACCCCTTTTTACTTGGGGAATCTCCTCGATCCCCGTATTGATGCTTTTTGCAGGGCAATACAGGACTGCAATGTACCAGCAGCAAATTACTTCATTAGTTCCCAATTCATTCCAGAGTACAATTCATAATGTTCAAACTGCCCTTCAAAGCCTAAATCAGGGGTGAGAATGAAGTTGCTCTCCAGCATCTTTCATCACTCAACTCTACTGGCTATGCTAACTAGGATATTCTGCAACTTGCAGTCCAACAACAGCTGGAGGGTTACATAATCCCCACCTCTGCCTGTTATGGCATGTGGATGTTATCTCTCAAAAATGAATTCCTCTGCATGAACCTGCCTATCCAAATCATCTTTGAAGGCCCTGCTGTGGACCTCTCCACTGCCTAATTCAATGGGAGACCATGTGTAACTAAGAACCAGGAGAATTTTAATTAGCTCAATTAATTGGACTGAGGCCCTATACAGACTAGTCCAAAAGGCATAATTTCACGTTCTTCAGCTATATTTCCCAAAAAGCAAATACTGAGATGAGTTCAGGAGTTACACATTCATTTGAATATCAGCCTACAAGTTTCAGTATCCCTATCTATACCTCACATTTTCTTATAAGATACAGTGGTACCTCGGGATACGAAATACCCAGGTTACGAAATTTTCGGGATACGAAAAAATCCCATAGGAAAACATTGTTCCGGGTTACGAATGTTTTTTCGGGTTACGAAAAAACTTTTGGTGCTTTTTTCGGCTTTTTCGCACGGAATCGCGGCTTTTCCCCATTAGCGCCTATGGCAATTCGGCTTACGAAGGCTTTTCGGGTTACGAACGGTGCCACGGAACGAATTAATTTCGTAACCCGAGGCACCACTGTACTAAATAGGGCATTCTGGCTCAGCCCAAAAGTTTCCATTTGCAGGACAGAATTTTCAACAACATCTCATTTCCAGACAGCTATTGAGACTCAAGTAAATAAGTCTGAAGGATGAAAGGTAAAGAATTCTGTTTCATCATCACACCAGAATGGGAGGAAGGATTAAAAAGGAGAGCCAGCCACATCTACATTCTTGCAAAAAAAAAAAAAAATAGTAGTTAGGTCCAGTAAAGGGTTCTAGATCAGGCTCACAAGGCCTGCTCTTAGTGAAGACAGGCTATTCCTCACATTCTGTGTTTCCCTCACCTCTCACAAAGTGACAGGCCTCATAGTGCCTTACATTTCACCTAACTGTGGAAAGAAAGATACTTAGATCAGGGATTTTGTCAACAACCAGGAGCTTCACACATTTCAAGTCAGATGCCCATCACAAATAAGCTCCTGTTCTGATAAGTGATTTCTGTTAAACCCAAAAAATTATCTCATAAAACTTCAGTCTCACAAAAATCCAATCATACTCCTTGTAGGTTTCTGTTTCAAATACTGAAATGCACGAAGACTGATATGTAATTGTAATTCAATTTTATTCTTGGAACAATGTAATCTTCCTAATATCTGTATTAGACATAAAAGGATGAGGCACTTTATAAAGGAGTCTATCATTCATTAATCCTATCGAAGAACTGTCATGATCAAAAGTAATTTTTTATTTTTTCATATATTTTATAGGATTAAGCTAAATTATGTATTGCATTATTCATTGCATCATTTTTAAATGTCTGGATCATAGTAATTGTGAATCTACAGCTCAGTATATCAAAAATAAATGTAAAAATTATTGTGATAATTTCTGGGCTTGCAATATAAAAGGAGGAAAGTCCTTCTCATCATTAAGCTTCCACATTTTACTGTCGAAGTTGTGTATATCAAAATACAGGAACAGTGTTTAACAAATTAAAAAATTTATACACCTCTGTAATCAAGAAGTTAATTATTACAATTAGAATACAATTTCTTGTACTATGTAAATAAAAATTCCAAAAGCTTTGCAGAATGAAAATGAAATTAACAAATTCTTTCAACTGTGAAATAATAAATTAGAAAACATGCACATATTGTTAATGGAAGACAAATTTGACATTTGAACTGTTACCAAAATTTTAAAGTTTTTCCTATTGAGCAAACAGATTGTTTATATCCTGGTACAGGGGTGCAGAACAGATTCTCAACCCTTCAACTCCCACTGGGCAGGATGGCATCTGAGTGTTGGCCCTGACATCACTGGTTTCCCAACCAAAACAGCAACAGGAGGGTTTTTCAAGAAGCTGCTATGACCCAAAATCCAGCTTTGCTCTCACCTTGCCTTCCGCTCACAGGGAAGGTGAGAGGGGAATAAAGTCACCCATGCCCAGCCAGAAGTTGGCACTTTAAATGCTAGATGAGTCACAACCTCAGCTGAATATCTTTACTTCCCATTTGTCTTCCCAGCCCAGTGAAGGTGAGCAAAGCATGAAGCTAGCATCTTGGGACTCACCAGGTCTCCAAATTTTCAAGCGCTGGCCATGTAGCTTTCATTCTTATCTCAGGAAGGGAAAAGTGAATGAAGAGCAAAACAAAGCTCTCTCAGCTGGCACTACCATTTAGCACTTTCAGCTGGCTCCACCCTGTCCATATTGTTACCTCTGATCTATGTAATAAAAATAAAACTATTTATGAGAACTACAGCTAAGTAAGTCATCCAGTATGTTTTACAGCCCTTACCATAAATAGTCTTCTGCTAGGTGTTGTTGTCCAACATCTGGATACCACCAAGTTGGGAAACACTTTTATATTACAAAACTACAAGGCAGTTACTGGACTTCATATGTTACCAACTGTAAGAGGTATATAAATCTAAAAGTGGGAGCTATAGACTTTTTCTAGGGGAGGTCCTAGTTCATGTTTTACTGTCTCTGGTCTACTTCTTTGTTGGTTTCAGCTGAATCAAGATTTATACTGAAAATCTTTTGATGATGAACAGCAATTCCCAAGACACCCACTTGACTGAGCATGATAGGAGTTGTTGTTCAATCCATTTGGTTCAGGGAAGGCTCTTAGGAATAAAACAGAGGAATAAAATCTTGTGATACTAATGCAAGGTTTGAATGCTGCCAACACATTATGTTTCTAATATATTTTAAAGTCACTTGTTGGCATTCTGTGGCCAGTAGGCTAATTACAGTACTAATTTCAGTCCCATGTTGGTGCGTTTTCTTCCCATTCAATCCAGGAGAAGAACACAGACAATACAAACAAGCATCCTTTCCAGAAAATAAGCCTGAAATGTCTTCATAAACTAGAGGCTCTGTGATCATCCGGGGGGGGGGATCAGTAGTACACCAAAAACAGGGGAGGGCAAGAAAAAGATGCCCCACCTAATGGGGCAAAAACAGTAGGCTTCTTCAGCTAAGGTAGTCACAGATACATATTCTAAAAGAAGTCAAGAATATGTTTCAGAGAACACAACTGTATACGTGTTTTAGAAATTATGCTGAGGATCCATAGAAAACCATGGACAAAGCACTTCCCTGAAAAGATAAAGGAGGAAGCCAGGTTTCCTTTCTGGCTAAAGCCCCCTGTGCTATATATATATATCAAATGCCACCTTGGAGACTTCCCAGAGGAGGCAGGCAGCAAAGTGTACATATACAATCTAGACATTTGTCTCTCTTGCATTAAAGGAAGTTCTAGCATGGCACTACAAACTTGTGAGATTTATTAAAGTATTTGTGGTTCGGTATAGAGAAGGAAGAGCAGTGGTATGCAAGGAACCCTCACATTTTATCACTGTGTCAATGTTTTAAAGACAAATCCTGGTGAAACTACACTAGGAAGAAAATTAAGTACGGTAGTGTTTTGATTTTCCTAAAGCGGCATCTCTCCTAGTTTAAAGAAAATAAATCTGTGAAGGTAGATTTCAGAATGTAATTACACTGCACCAGAAGAAATTTAACAAGAAGGCCATTACTTTTAGAAAAGTGGCATGGAAAAAAAAGGTAACAATATCCAATGGTCTTGCCTTTTTCAGAAATAAATTATTGTCTTCCTGCATTATTATATTCTTCCAGAATCCTACAGCAACTGTATTACATTCACATTCTGCTGTACAAACAATTTCATATAGTTTCTAGTTATCCGGCTGCTTAAAATTTTGGGAGAAAATACATTTTTAGAATACAAACCTCCCATATTTGTAAGCTATATATGTCAAATCCTGAGGTTATTTAAACAAAAAGTAATGCTTCAAAGACAGTTAATGTTCAGCGTACAAGCAACCCCAGGCTTGGTCTATAAACATGCATTTCCCTAAAAGTGTACCAATTCAGATGGGTGAGTCATTATTATTTTTTAAAAAAGAAATGTTAAAAACAAGAAGAAAGAATGGTCTCCCTTTCTTCCTACTGTTCTAGTTTTCTAATTGGAGCAGAGCATATTGGCTTTAGTTGTTTTGGTGGGGGTAAAGATCTCAGATTATATAAAAATGAGAACTTTGGGAGGATTTTATAATTGTTTCCCTTTGTTATAAAGGCCCCCCAAAACCACCTCACTGATGGTGAATAAATCTAAGACATAAATATAGTATATAAAGGAAGGTACTCACTAAGATATGCACAGCATGATATAGAGTTTGAGCATGGGTCCAAGCTATCTCCGGGACCGCCTTCTCCCCTACAATCCTCCCCGCGCACTCCACTCCTCTGGGAGAGGCCTACTTCAGCCACAAAAATCTAGGCTTTCGACTACCTCCCAGAGGGCATTTTCCATCGTCACCCCCAGACTGTGGAACGGCCTGCCGGATGAGATCCATCTACTTACATCCTTAGACAGCTTTAAAAAGGCTGTTAAGACAGATCTCTTCCAGCAGGCCTTCCCAGAATAGAGAACCCGGCCTTAGAAAAACGTCTGGGAAAGTTACTGCTGCTCCCACTGGTTGCTTGTTGGTATGATGTTGTTGACCTTCTGGTCAGTTTTTAACTTGTATGTTTGTTTGTTTGTTGTTGTTGTTGTTTGTTCTGGGTTTTTTTTTAAATATTGTATTGAATTTAATACTTTTTTAAGGAGGGGAGGGTACCAAGGATTTTATATGTTTTGTATTTTTAACTTTGTTAGCCGCACCGATTGTTCTCAGAGGGGCGGGATACAAATAAATTTTTATTATTATTATTATTATTATTATTATTAATTGTAAGAGACTGGGGTTTGAATCCCCACTCAATCATGAAATCTATTGGGTGACCTTGGGTAAGTCACATGCTCTCGGCCTTAGATGAAGGCAATGGCAAATCGCCTCTGAACAAATCTTGCCAAGAAAATTTCATGATAGGGTCTCCATAAGCCAGAAACAACTTGAAGACACACAATAGCAACAACAAGTATGCACAACTCACAGCCTATCTGGACGTCACACTGTTCATCTAGCAAGCAGAAAGCTCTGCTGAAAAAGCTTCACAGACACTGTGCCTGCTGATAGGAAGGATATGAAAGATTAAATGTAGTGGCTGCTTATCTTTTGCTTTTCATCACCTTCACAGAAAGAAGACCATATTGGATTACTCATACTCCTTTTCAGAATGAAGGAGTTAATCTTGTCAACACTGGCTATTTTTTCATGATTACGACACTGACCTCAGATGGTTCACAACATAGTAACGGAATGGCACAAGCATACAGCCAGCCATACATGTTCATAATTGTGTTCTGTTTCCAAACTCAAACAACCAAGCCAGCTGGGGAGCTGCTGCTGGGGAAGATGCTGAGCAGAGTTCTGTCATGAAATATCTGAAAATTAGTTTTTTATCAAGGGCTGATCATTTATCAAAATCCAAGACATAAATAGTAAAAGCTGTCAGGTGACAACTCTTTGAAATATATAACAACGGTCTCTGTAGAACCATTTCTTGTTGCCTACAGTTAAACTTATTTGTGTTGTGGGCATTTAATGACACCTGACTGATTTGATTTATGTTTCCTGAAATCTGGAACAAACCAAGGATTTCCCTTGATGCCAGCCACTATTCCCTAAATCAGTTGTCAGAGGTCGGTATAACACATCCATCAATATAAACAGCTACAGGATCAATTGCTTATTAATGGTCAACTTAACATTTATTTCACCCAAAGGACATCTCAATAGAGGTATAATTCTCTAAGGATGTATAATACAGTTCCATCTGTAACAGGAGAGAAAAGTGGATGGTGAACTAAAATATCTACTGACATAATATTGTCAGCTTCCAGACAAGATAAACCACTTGTACTCTGTTAGTTGTGTAAAGGAAAGTGCCTTTGACAGATTTAGCATTTCTCCTCTCTGCAACACTAGGCAGGATAAGCCCTATCCTATATAGAATCTAGCAACATTAAACTGTTACCGACAAAGCATGAAGAGTCAGAAAAGTAGATTATTTTCCCCTTTCTTAGTTTAGGTTATTTTCTGTCATACCATTTACTGTAATTACTGGTTGTGGTTCCAATGACAGCACTTATGACTTTAGTTAGGATTACACTAATTACCTTCCACTTGGTTTACTACTAAATACCTTCCACTTTTAGGCTTGGAAGAGAAAACTGTTCTCTCAAACTGCCTTGGAAACCAATTTTGAGGGAAAGGCAAATGATGATAGGAGAGGAGGGGGAGGAGGAAATTTTAACATCTGCATGGAACAAATTGTGAGATGCCAGACAGAAAATATAAAATTAATTTGAGATCTTTGCTTCGGTAAAATATTTATTTAAAAAAAATCTCAAGGAGAGTTAAAATAAGATTAGTGAAGCACATATCTAAAGTCTCCACCAAATTTTGCCTTAGATAAAATTCACAGTTAAGGTGTATAGCATAATTTCAAAGAAAAAGAGAACAATTTTGGCAAGATTAGATTTCATATCCAAGGAAAAGGTCACATCTAAATTTATTGTAATTAGCCAGTGTGGTGTAGTGGTTTGAGCACTAGACTAGGACAATGGAAAACAGGGTTCAAATACCCATTCAATCACAAAACCCACTGGGTGACTTTGGGCAAGTCACACTCTCTCGGCCTCTGAGAAAGGCAATGGCAAAGCACTTCTGAACAAATCTTGCCAAGAAAACCCAATGGCAGGTTCGCCTTAGGGTGGCCATAATTCGGAAGCAACTTGAGGGCACACAACAACAACAACAACAGAGTTTTTTGCACACAACAGCGGCTTGCTTAAGTGCATAAAGGCTCTCTAATTTTCTGTTCATAGCCTCATCTCCGAAACAATATCAGAAGCTACCAGATAGTCCCTTAACTTCCTGAAATGGCTTTTCAAGAACAAAAGGGGATACAGTAATAACTGCTCAAAGAAAGAGGCAAAATGATCATATCTGAAACTCAGTAAAAATCTGCTTAAATATCTGATCATATATATTATTTGATATCTTCAAGTATGAAAATATTTACAAAGTGAAAGCAAGCTCTACGATTTCATAACTTATATGTAGGGGAACAATATTTCATAACTTACACATACTACCTTATCATTCATACCCATAGAGACCAATAAATAATGATGTGGATATATCACTACTATACTCCTGTGCTCATCAAGTGGGCTTCAAAATGGTCTCTTCAGATTAATAAAGTTTCACAGTAGGCTGAAAATAGCTCATTATTTCACATTTTCTCAGAATATCTTCATCCTTGATATTGGAAATGAATAAGCAATAATGCCCCAGAATTCCTGTGTAACCATTTCTAGTTCCTAGGCAATGGAAAGATAAACAAGGTCATCCTTTGGAAGAGAAGGAGAAAAAGTCTATAAAGGTCTAGATCAGTTTCTCAGACAAAGGAAAGATGAAGAGCCTTTAATACTAGTTTATTAGATACTATTTTAATCACTCACACCATGGAGCATACGAAAATGGCAGAAAAATCCAATAGAAGCTGTCACACTATCATGCTGGTTTTCATTAAATTTGTTGAAAGAGGGCTCAGCATGGAATTATTAAACGACTTTCACTGGCAAATGACTAAAATGCCTCATCTATTTATAGCCATCATACTCAATTATTATTATTAGGATTATTGGGACACCTCCTAGTTAAAAATCTTGTCAGCATTTTTAAGACAACTGCACTTTTAAGGTTCTAGTAATGAAAAGCCAACAATATCTAAGTAGGCAATAGTAATAATAATAATACATAAGAGTTATAAAACAGTCCTAACTCCTGTTGTTTAATTCTGATTATTACAAATTCAAGGCTGGAAGGTAAAACATGGTACTACACTTGATCTCTTATGGTTTCTGCAGTTAAACAGGGTTGAGTTTAGTTAGTATTTGGATAGGAGGTCACCAAGAAATACCAAGAATTTTTCAGATAGGGCTAGGGAAAGTATCCTACCTGAAACTCTAGAGAACTGCCACCACTGATAATTTACAATACTCGGTTAGATGAACCAGTATAAGGTATGTTTCCTATGTTGCTATGTGAGGCTGTAACCAAAAGTAGCATTCTCCGCCCACTATCTGCCCATTCTCTATTATAACCTCATATTAGAAAACATATGACATCATTATGTTCCAAGTTTTAATTGCTGTTGTTCAACTTCACCAGCTGGCATTTGTGGGTGTAGGGAAACACAATTCAGCAGTATTATATCATGCATTGCATAATGGCAGATGTCATCAGGAGACAAATAAAGAGGCAAGATAAGGCTGCTGCTTACCATAACATCTGGATCTAATCAAAGGTTTCTTTTTAAATTTGTTAGCTTAAATATTCAGCGGATGTCTAAAATGCACATTTTTAGACTGTTATACCACGCATATATCGCTGAAAAATAATATAGGCCTTTTGACTGAAAGTAAATTTCCAACTACCAATCCTATTATCCTTTGAAGGAATGGGGAGAAGAGGAAAGCAACTCAGCAAAAGAGCAGCACATCTAGGATGATAGACAGAAGACATTCCTGAAACAATCCATGAAGAATGAATATATCTATATAACTATACAATTATACAGATTATATACAATCTATACAATTACAGAACAAAAACTAAAAAATATAGTTATCTGCAGCTGTATTGTGGACAGTGAGTTTTAGAGAGACAAAAAACTAGTGTTCTCTAGCGCCCATAATAACAACTACTATAAAGGAATTCTTTCAAATATCATACCATAAATATTGTATGTATATATACTTACATACATATATATACCTGCACACATGTGTCAAATATATATGTACACACACACACATGTAAATAATAAGTATTTCACTTCTAAAATGGTGTCTGCCCTCAATAATGTATTGGATAACAGCAAACAAACTGAAGCTTAACTCAGATAATACTTCTTGTCAGTCAAAAGGTAGATTAAGGATCTGAATTCAGCCTGTACTAGAAGGAATTGCACTTGCCCTGTGGACTCAGATTCATAGTTTGGGTACCTTCCTTAATTCAGTCCTGAGAGTGGTGACACATTTTCTGAGGTGACCAGGAGGGTATTTGCAGCGTTAAATTACTATATGTCTGATCTCAGCATAGTGACATATGTTAGTTATATCCCATTTGGATTACTGTAACATAATCCTCTTCCAAAGAAGCGTTTATTACCTCCACTCAACTGACCAGTCCTCCTCTGGCAGCTTCAATTAGCCAAGATGGACATGGATCTAATAGACAAGTGGTTGGCTTTACCTCTGCAAGCAACTTGTCCACATCATCATCTTGAACAACATGAAATTCACTAATCAAAACTGAATACATACATGCCTCATTTACCTACCCAGGCTCTTCTGTCAATGTGGATAACAAGTCAGAATGAATCAGGGCAATTTTCTTCTCTAAGTATTTAGAAAATTCATCACAGCACATTTCTGAGGATTTGTCATCAGCAATTTGAGGTGTAGGATGTAATAGCCCTTTAATAGAGGCAGAAAAAAAATCTTTCTTGTTTTGTTGTTGCTGTCCTCACTGCTGCAAAGTAGGTTCAAAAATAGGCCTTAACCCAGGCTCAACTGGATTCATTCTGAGTCTTTCTACACCAGTGCTCACTTCATTGCCGAGCCCCTTAAAATATGTTTGCCATGGAAGCCATGAACCCCTGAACTGGCCATGATGAGTGTGCCTTGACATGGAGTCTCCAACACAATAATTTGTGGGAGATTAACGCTGCTTTTGAGATCACCTCCAGCAGCCCTTAGAGGGAGACAGCTTGGCAGCAGGGTAGGCAGTGCACAAACAGGATCCCCATCCTGTCTCATTGCCCTACTGCCAGGTGTATAAACTAAAACCTTGGAAACTGTTGAACAGGGTACCACAATAGAAGGATGGGCTCATGATAGATTACTGCAACTCTTGCTTGTTGCTGCATCTGGAAACCTAGTGGGCATAACTGGGTCAAGTAGACACCCCCCTTTTCAGTTACCACAGTGCTACTCATATGTGTCCTCTTGTCTTCCCCAGTAGCTCATTGAGTACCTTCCAACTTGAGAGTGTCATCTTCTGGCATTATCTTTTTGTTTCATTTTGTATTGTTTCATCATAGGGTTTTCATGGTAAAAGACATTCAAAGAGGATTTACCATGCCTCTTTCTGTGCAGTATTAGCTATGGTGTCACCCCCACCCCACTAGTGCTGCTGCCCAGTAGTTGTTTGGCACATTTAGTCTGGCTCCTCAGCAACAGTCTGTCTGACATGAGAGACTCTACTAACAGCACTTCTCCAACTAGCATAGCCTCTTTCCTCGCAGGAGCAATGAAAAAAATACCATTCATTTGTATCAATCCTGATTCAATGCCCATTAAGTATGGCCAGCCATATTGGGTAACATTTGGATTTCTACTTTAACAATGCAGACAGATGGAGGTAGGGTGGGGATTATGTATCCAATAGTCATAAAAACCTCTGACATACTACTGGCCAATCCCTTGAAAGTGATTGGCATCTTCTACATACAAAAATCATGTCTCTTCACAACCTTGCACTTCTCTCTTAAATTCTCTTATTACCTGAGAGAAAATGTTGTTGTTGTTATTATTATTATTATTATTATTATTATTATTAAACTTTACAGTGGTACCCCGGGATACGAATGCGCCGGGTTACGAATTTTTCGGGATACGAAAAAATCCCATAGGGATTTATTGCTTCGGCTTACGAAGGTTTCTTCGGGTTACGAAAAAACCGCGGCGCTATTTTCCGCCACCGGAGGGCAGCAGAGAGCTATTTTTCCATTAGCGCCTATGGGAATTCGGCTTACGAAGGTATTTCGGGTTACGAAATTAACCGCGGAACGAATTAATTTCGTAACCCGGGGTACCACTGTATTTCTATAGCGCTGTAATTATACACAGCGCTGTACAAAGTTGGTAAAATTAGGAGTAAATAAAAGCCTGCCCAAGGCGTACATTCTAAGATAATAGCAATTAAAAGAGGAATAGATAAAATTACCATATAGAAAAGAAAAAACACAGATTAAAAACATCAAATATCAAACAAATCACATCATATCAAATATTGTCAGACAGCCAGATGACAATCACAAATTCCCTGAGAACGCTTCCCTAAACAATATGGTTTTCAGCTCTGTCTTAAAGCTGGTTAGGGAAGTGATGAGCTGTGCATGCAGAGGAAGAAGGTTCCAGGAATGAGGGGCAGCAAGAGAGAAGGGACGGATCCGGGACGGGGCAGAGAAGATCCTGGGTTGGGAGAGGAGACTTTGGCTACCAGAGCAGAGAGTGCGAGTAGGGATGTAGGGAGAGAGAAGATCAGTTAAATAAAGAGGGGCCAGCCCATGCAGGGCTTTAAAGGTGAGTAGCAGAAGTTTGTACCTGATGCGGAAAGGAAAAGGGAGCCAGTGAAGGCAAGACAACAGAGGGGAGACATGATCATAACGGCGAGCGAGTGAAATAATGCGTGCAGCTGAATGCTGAACAGAAATTAATGGGTGGAGATGAGAGAGGGGAAGCCCTGCCAGGAGGAGGTTACAGTAGTCCAGTCGTGAGACCACTAAATTGAACACTAAAATGTTCAATTTCTTCTCTTCCCATAAGACTAACAACCATTCAAGTCATAGTTCTTCTTCTTCCCTGCAACAAGATACTGTATCTAAGAAAGCTGTCCTAATGCTACAGTATACATATATTGTATATACAAGCGTTTCAGAATTTTGCTACAAACAACATTTAGAAGGCTAATCTATTTTTCAGATCTCACCAATAGACAATATTTCAATAAACATCATCACATAATCATTTTTATTAAAGTTTCATTTTCTGAAACCAATAATACCACCCCAAAAAGCAGAATTAAAATGTTATCAGCTCATATTTATGGGCATACATTATTTCACCTACTAAATACATTAAAAATTGGGCCTCCATTCTTTTTCAAAACAATGTGTATCATTCTCCAATTCTAAATAAGTGCAAGATTTCTTTACCCATTAAAATACATCTTCAAAATTTATGAATCAAAGCAATCACAAGACTTGCATTTAAATGTGTGTAAATGGCAATTAATAGCTGACAACTGCTGAGTTTGAATTGATTACTGTGCCTAATTTTGCCATAATTTCAAATGTATTCATGTGAGTGCATAAATTGGGCAAAAATAAACTGACTTTATAAATATCAAGATGGGAAAAGCTTAAGCAGCTGGATGCTTTAGGCTCATGTCAAATTGTCCTTTTTGTAAATGTTGCTGTAGGTTTTTGCATAAAGATTGGCACCAAAATAGATGGATTCTATTCACATATTGACATTCAGATCAGAAGCTGAAACATTCTTAAATGGAACAAAACAAGCAAAGTGATAACATTCAGAGCTGATACAAATTCTGTCAAGTTAAACCAGGAACACAAAAAAGACTACACACACCACATATACATACACATATACATAAAAGGTAGCTGAGAGAATGTTGGTCTTCTGAAGGGTGGTGGGAACCCTTTTGACCAGGGGTAGGCAACCTTTTTGAGCTGGGGGCCAGGTTGCTGTCCTTCAGACAACTGGGGGGCCGAAGCCAAAAAATAAATAATTAAATAATTTATTTAGAAATTAAATAAATAAATAAACCGGGACAAATGTAGGACAAAATTTTCAAATGGAGGACACTTTTATAAAAATGGAGGACACGCAAAAAATTTGCTGATTTTTAAAAAAATGTTAAGATAAATGCATATTTCTGAGGCTTCTATAGACAATTGCCCTACCATGCCCCTCGCACAAGACGCCAAAGGCCCCGGCAACAATTGGTGGCAGGACCGGGCTGGGGCCGGTCCCAAGGCCTCGCTGGGCCGCATCCGGCCCATGGGCCGCAGGTTGCCTACCCCTGCTTTTGACTTTCTGGTTGGAGGATGTTTCTACATACATGTAGAGATTACACAGTGGCCAAGAATGGGAGCTGTTTTACATGAGAGCCAGAAATACCACCTGTACTACTATCAAGGATACCTTCCTGCTCCCCATTTGCGAGATATGCCCTGTAGGGATGAGGCTACAATAGACATCCATTAGCTGGCCATTAGGGGACCTGTAGCCATGGGGGAGACCTTTGAACAAATAATTTCTGTTTCTTAAGCCCCTTGGAAACCAGTATAACCAAACTGAGGCTGTCATACTTTGGCCACATCATAAGAAGGCATGAATCGTTACAAAAGATAATAATGCTTAAAAAGGTAGACAGTAGCAGACAGAGAGGGAGACCACATACCAGACAGTTGGACTCAATCAGAGAAGTTATGGGCCTGAAACTGCAGGACCTGAGCAGGGCAGAGGATACCTCTGGAAGCCAGGATGATCAAACTGAGGCTGTTGTACTTTGGCTACATCATTAGAAGGCATGAATCATAAGAAAAGACAATAATTCTAGGAATGGTAGAAGGCAGCAGAAAGAGAGGGAGACCACTTGCTAGATAGCTGGACTCAATCAAAAAAGCTACAGGGAAGAGTCTGAATACCTGAGCAGGGCATCAGAGGACATGGGGTCTTGGAGAGGTCTCATCCACAGGTTCACCATGAGTTAAAGTCAACTCCAGGGCAATTAACAACCAAAATCTGTAGCATGTGAACAGTAAAAGAAAAGCACTACCCAGATTTCAAGAAGGTAACAGTGGCAGCATTATTTAGAACCAATAGTGTGAACCAATAGCCTTTATTCACTGGAAAAGGAAAAGCTATAGAGGATGGGCCAAAGTCAACAAAGAGGCATAAAGAAGCATGAACAAAATGTATTAGGAGACTGGTGTGGTTACATATATGCTAAAAAGGGAAGACCTATAAAAATGAATTTGAAGAAAGAAAAATTAAATAAAATTTAGCTTAATGAAGTAATGTGAGACTAAGGCAGGTTACAGACCGCCTCTTTGGGGCAGGCTGTACCCGCCCCTTTCCCCGCTGTATCGAGGCCTCAGTGTTCAGAGCGGCAGCCGCTGAGGCCCCGATCTGCCACTTTTTGGGCTGCGAGGAAGCGGCAAAAGGCCCCTTCCCCGCAGCCTGAAAAGAGGTGTCCCTGGGGCTTCAAGCCCCAAGGACACCCCGCAGCGGCGGGGAGGAGAAGAAAGGGGCCGCTTGGCCCCTTTCTCCTTTGGTCCGCTGGGCGCAGCTGTGTGAAGGCTGAGCCCAGCGGACTAAACCAGGAAGGAGCTCCAAAACGGAGCTCCTTCCTGCTCCGCAGAAAGGGCGCATTATGCACCCCGGCACGGAGCGAGGACATCACGTCCGCGCCGCCTCATATAGAGGCGGCGCAGTCGTGACGTCCTCATGGCAGCGGCCGTGCGGAATGGCCACTGCCATTTTGTGTGCGCAGAGCGTGCACTAGGGTTAGGGGTTGCGGAAGCACCGCCCCTTTCTAACCCTAGTACATGCTCCGTGCGTACAGTGGACCCTTGTTATACGCTGGGGTTTGGTTCCAAGATCCCCCGTGTATAACAAAATCCGTTTAAGCTCAAGTCCCATTAAATATAATGACATAGCAAAATGGTGTCCCTTATAAAAAATGAAAAATCAAGGTAAATGTATACTTTTTTGGGACATTTTCAAACCGTGTATGCTTGAATCCGTGTATAAAAAATCCGTGTATAAGAAGGGCCGACTGTACTTTTGTGTCCGTCTGTAACGGACCTAAGTGACTGATATGAGGGGAAATGGAACAATCTTGCCACTCTTGCTGAACTCAAGAGAGTTAAAGACATGAAAAATAGACAGGTATAAATAGGAGACAAGGGAAGACAAACAGATAGCAACTGGATTAATATGTGGGGGATACATACAGCTGAGTGAGAAGATGGAGGCAAGACAACACAGACAAGACAAAAACACAGGCAACTACCCATACCACCCATCATGTTGACAATTATCTCTTACATATACATACTACTTTAAATTATTTAAGTATTGTTCAATCCTTGTTTTATTATACATCAAAACCAGCCATTCTTCATCTGACAGATGGAGATACAGTTCAAAAGCTTAGCCATTAAGTAAAGTTCTATTCAGGTGTTATCCCTGTTGCATCAGATGAAGGAGGTATTTTTAGCTTCTTCATGTTTGTTGACTCCAACCCTTCGTACAGGTTCCTGGTCCATTGCTGAAATGGAGGCGTAACACCTGCTAGAAAGGTGTAGTCCAATCTGCTAGAATGAGTTAGGCTCCTGCTCAGATAACTGGGGCTCTAAACTGTGGAGGCAGTTTACCTAAGATGGGCAGACTCCACATTATGAAAGTTATCCCTCCAATGCCCAGAGGACATCAGAGTAGAATCATAGGAACATGGAGAGAGTGGAGCGAACAAGCACAGGAGTAAAGTAGTATTGGCCTGAACAAAAAAGTTAAAAGCTGATTATTAACATGCTAGCTAATCCATGCATGGTTTGAGAAAATTCTAATTGTAACAGATTGTTCTTAAACAAAACAATTCCTGATGCCTTCCTATTTATTTATTCTTCATTTACTGTGTCCACGGAAGAATAATATTTGTATATACGTTACACCAAAAGTAAACATTATAAGTTTATTCTGATCTTTTTCCAGGTTTCAGAACATTATGACATGTATGTTGATTTACCAATTCTCATTTTAACAGCATCATGGCAGAGATACTGTGTGATTACTGATGGACTATCTCTGATACAATAAAAACTTGGAAGTTTCAACTATTTCAGTTCATTATCCATCCTGCATTTGCAGCCTTGAATTAAAATAATTGTCCGTCTATCAAAGAAAGCAACTACATTAAAACTTTGTTAACAGTCCTAGAATATCATTAGGATAATTAGAGTCCTAAAATTTTGTTAGGAATTAAAACAATTATCTGTCAATCAAAGAAAGCAACTGCTTTAAAACTAACAACTTAAATCTGTTTGTAGGACAAGTGTCATCCTGGGTATAATAGACTAAAAAGAAATGGTTAACTTAAAGGACTATTACAGAACAGAAGGTTGATAGTTACTGCTGACTGTGATGTTTATCTGTTGGAAAATTTTACTTTTTTTGCATGTGAGAATGTAATGTTCATTTTATCAAAAAAAATTACCCTATGAGCTATCTAGTATTTTAATTGCATTTATGTACATCCTATGCTGCGATGCCATATGGCAATGGAGATCTGAGACACTCTACCCATTTGCCACACTTCTTTTCATTTTCTTATAATAAATTACCCCTCCAGAAATTTGTAAAGTGTCTGTATTCTGTGAATTATTAATCTTTAAAAGCTGCTCCCTGCAAAATGAAACTTGGACAAGGAAGTACCCAAAATGCTTCTGTGAATTATATCGACTACGTTTACATGCAAATTACATACTTTCATTTTTCTCTAGTATAGGCTAAAAATGTCCTCACCATGGGAAATGGAGCCCCTTTACCCAAAAAAATCATATTAGTAGCACTGGGATATATGACAAATAGGATGGCTTTGGTGATTAGTGTTTATCTATATTTATATTTAGAATTAAATAATTTATTTTAACTTGCATTTGGTTTCAGGACTATTCTTTTTTCAGTTTATATCCAGCAGGAGTATGAAATGCTCTGTTATTTCAGAAGTCTATCCTAAATTAAAATTAGAGTCTTGAATATAATATAAAACAGTTGGCTGAATAACCTGACATCTTTCTTGTACAATGGAAAGCACCTTTGTGAATACTTTTTAGCTACAAATGAGCAGCTGGAATCCCTAAGGATGAAAATGGCCTCCAGGAAAGTTCCCAACCCCTTGATTTTCTCAGATGCAGAAAAGCATGTTCACAGAATTTGATCGGAGTCTACTGTGAAGCCAATAGCTGCTCCAAATGGCCTTCCAGAACCAACTAAGAGAAAGCACTTCATTATCATTTCTCAAGCAAGTATGACAATCCAGCCATCTATTCAATGACCCCGTGTGCAAGACACAAGGTCAGTATCCAGGTAAACAAGGACACTGTAACTGGAATTCCATGATTCCAGTTTCTAACCCTGTTGGAGCTGGGAAAGAAGCTGCTGTCTGCAATCATGCTAGGTAAGTGACTCACTGGAACAGGGTAAAGTAATGGGTGTGTGGTTTTGAAGTAGCCAACTAGATAACATAAAAACATAGACTGGGTTAAAAGTTAATCAACCTAATAAAACATTTTAGATTATTTCAATCATATTTTTACAGGTATTTGGATCAATGCTGCTGCTCTCTCCTCTAAAACTGCTATGTTGTTAAATGTATCTTTAAAAACATCTTGCCACAGTAATAATCATAACCACAAGTTTGCATATTTCAAGCTATTCTCTCCCCCTTGGGAGTAATATTGCTTGCTATCTAAGTATGTGGTTAAAAAAATAACCATATGGAGTTGTTTTTGAAACATAACTGAAGAAATGTGAGATTAACCACAAATGAGAATGAGCAGTCACTCGAGGTACATGTCAAGAAGGTCTAAGTCTATAGCAGAGCAGATGACTGTCAAGCAACCAAAAATTTTAGCTGAGAAAAAAAAAATCCTTGACACACTGAGGTGCAAAATCTTAAAATATAAATTGTATTATTTATCCTGTTTTCTCTTAAACAAATGAGGGGCTTCGCTCCCAAGAGTACTATCAATTTCATCTTCACTTACAATAAAAATATTTCCATGCATGTATACTGTATTTGAACTAAACTTTATCATAGATGTGCAGTCAAATTACAAGTCATGAATTGTGAGTATAAATATTTATGCACACTATCTGTTTTTACATATGTTATCCTTTGTACTAAACATCACTACTGAGTGCATTGTTGGATTCATTTACAATAAAATTTTGTTACTGGTACAGCCAACATAATAAATCATTTCTCAAGTAAAGAAGCTTAAATTTCTGAGCATCTGGTCATCATTATATATTAGGCAAATACTAATGGGCCGTCTGTTAAGGATATTACTCACAAAAATACTACTGTCAGCAATAATCACGTTTTCCCACAGGAAACCAGCAAACAGAGCAACATCTTATTCTAGATACTTTTTCATCCAAATTCAGGGATCCCATGAAGATACATTGTGGATGAATATATACTTCACAGATCACTTGAGCTATTATTTCCATGAAAGTCACTATGGAAATATTCTAGTGGGATGCAACGTACTTGTCCATATAATCTCTGTAACTATAAAAGTAAGTAGAGACAATATAAGAAGACATTAATATGTAGGAACCCACTCTAACAAAAAGGGTCTATATGCTATAATAAATGTAAGGGAAAACCATTGTATACAGACTGGCTACCATGAAAGGATATAGGGGCAGGGATCCATTCCCACATGGAAGCTTCCTGAATTGTTATTCAAGACCCTGAATAACAGACAAAACATGATAAGGCCTTTTTATGAATAGTCCTATGTCTACATTTGCTGAATATGCATGGCAAGCAAGTCTCCATGTCTATCTAGCAGTAGGTGGATGCATGGGGGCCATGAACAGTTCTCCTGTGTGTATTATTTGGCAAAATTAATCATTGTACAAACTCAGGAAGACTTGTCAACAGAAGACGGAACAAAAAAAAAGCTAAAACAGCTGAAACAATTATTCCCTACAGCACATATCTACCATTTGTTTGCTTATGAATCACAATTCCAAGTTATTATATTATTTGGCAACTCTCCCTCCTTCTATTTAGTAACAGGCTAAAGGCCACAGATATTCAACCAAATCCACCCAAATAAATATGGGAGATACAGCATTTTTGGGTATCATTAATCCTTGGGGGGAAAGGAGAACATTAATTTAACAAGGCAAGGAAAATATCTCTTTTGTTATATTAGAATACATTTTAGAAAACTATCCTGTTGATGGAAACCTGTTTTTTTATTGTCCAAAATACATTGCAGAAATAATCCAGTTTGAGACCATTTTAACTGTCCTGGCTCAATGCTAGGGAATTCTGGGAACTATGGTTTTGTGAGACATTTAGCTTTATCTATCAGAGAGATGTGTTGCCACAATAAACTACAATTCCCAGGATTCCCTGCAGTTTCACTTACCCAAATCCAAAAAATATGTTCCCTCTAGGCATGTTCTAGGTTTCCCCCCATGATTCTATGATATAGCTCTGGCAGAAGCTGTCCTCAGAATCATGCTAGAGGACCTAGAAATGACTAGAGAGGTGTTTTCTCTAGGAATATCTAGGTCTTCCAGTGTAACTCTACGGTCAACTTCCACCAGAAGTCATTCATTTCAATAGGATCCACTATTATCCACAGTTTCACATTTCCACATTAAGTCCAGGAACATATCCCCATGGATATGGTGGTTATACTGTATTTGCTACATTTGAATAAGCCTTATATTGTTGTTGTTTTTTCATTTCTTCAAATTCCATGTACAGTGCGCCCGCGCCATACGCGGGCGTGCCATACGCAGCCTTGAGCATACGCGCTCAAGCCGCAGGGCGCGCGCAGGGCGGAAGGGGCGGCGCGTCCCATTCAATTGAATGGGCGTGCACGCCCATTGCGCCCCATGCGCGCCCGCGCTGCCGCGCCGCCACGCACAAGCCCCATTGTTTCCAATGGGGCTCGAGCATAGGCGGAATTCGCCTTACGCAGAGGGATCCGGAACAGATCCCCCGCGTATGGCGAGGACGGACTGTAATTCTCCACTGCTTCCAGTTGCCAAGTGGTCACAACATGATCATCATCATCATCATCATCATCATCCTCCTCTTTATTTATAGCCCCATCTTTTCACCCCGGAACTGGAATAAATACTAAAATTATAATTAAAATGTAATTAGACCAATAAATAACATTAAAATAACGTAATGTTTTGAACTGGCAATAAAATCTTGTATTCATTGTCCTTTTTTTCTTTCTTGTCTACACAAATGAAGTAAAACATTCCTGTTCATAAGATGTAATGCTGGTGTATAAATAGTTTTAAGTCATGCATGACCGTTTCAAAAAATATTTAATATTCAGCAACTACCTTCCATGCTTCTTATGAAACCTGCCATTTTCTTCTTCGCTAAATATCTGTAGTACATAATAGGCCTGTTACAGACTGCCAAAATAAAGCTGCTTTGGGTCTCTTTGGATGTATGCTATTTAAATGATGCATGCACCCTAAGAATCCGGAAGCTGCCCCAAAGCTGCACTCCAGTGCTTAGGAATAGAGTGTGGCTTTAGCGCGACCTCTGGACTCTTAGGACCCATGCATCATTTAAATAGCATACCTCCAAAGAGACCTGAAGCAGCTTTATTTTGGCAGTCTGTAGCAGGCCAATAGTAATCCATGCTTGAAGGGAAATCTGAAAATTTTGGCAACACATCGATTAAATTATTTTAGTGCTCTACTAGGAATATTAGTGGGAAAGAACAAAATATAAAGAAAGAAAGGAACATAATGTGGTATTAAGATTTATAGCTGTGACCTGCCTCAAATAGGTCATTTATTGGAAATCCAGAACAGAAGAATGGTGGAAAGCAAACAACCTAGCAATGCTCTAAGATGCCCAGGATAAAGTAAAAACTACAAAATTGGGGTGATTATGTGAAAAGGAAGGAAAAATCCCTAGTCTAGATTACAAGACTGAGACATAATGATGACATTCAGAGGCCAGAAATGGCTGGAACCTATTTAAAATTTCCATCCTGAAGAAAAAATGTCAATACTCTTAGGTAAATGGTACCTTCTGATAGTTTTACCATATCATTTCCTCAGCAGTTAGTTGGTAGAAAAAAAAAGATGGATGGAAGAAGCTTGTGGGTTCAAACAGATATCAGGAAACACAATAACTGATTTCTCCTTCCATATCACTAATGTTCTTAGAGAAACAAGTCAGTAATAACTTCCATGATCCTTTCAGTGATTATAATTTCTCCAAGAGTTTAAGACACCTCTTACTTATCCAAGCTATTTACTCTTTGACACATACTAAAAGCACTGGCTGGCATTCTCACTGCTGATAAACAAAGAAGCAACCATTCAGCCCCCGAGGCACGACCCAAACTAAATAGGTGAACATGTGGAACAGCAGCATTTTTAAACAGAATCCTCTAAGTACAAATATACACAATAGGTGCCATATTTTATTCCAAATATTTACCATCTATATGCAAAGTCAGCTTATCTACAGCACAGCTATATTTTCTTTGTTTCTTGTCTTTGATTTGCATGAAAAATTGTGCCCTGAGAATGTGCAAGAACCATCTATGTCTGGCCAAAGTAAAACTAGTTAACAACTATGACACAGGGGCTGAAACACAGTAATGATTTGTTAAAGCTGATCCATTAATGCAGTGAATATATCCTTGATCTAATGAAGAATTTAGTAAAACGTAAATACCTTCACATTTTAAACTATCAGTTGACTCAATAAAGAATTTCATGTCATTAATTCTGTTTCTTAGATGGCTACCAATATTTTCAATAATATTTCAAGTTAGTGATGGGCCTTTTGCTTTTGACTGACCTGACATTTGCTCCCGTGGATTCAGTCTCAAATATAACAGCTTATTATTCTAAATTTGATTGTTTACACAAGAGAGAAATTGTTGCCTTTCAATCTAAGTTTGCACGAGGACTAAAATGCAAAGTGTAATTAACGCCTCTCTTAAATAGCCTCAATTAAACACCTGTTTCTCAGTTACATACCATAGGGAAGGCAGATGCTTATCTAATTAACACCACATCTCTTAACTGAAGAAATATGGTATATGAGTGTCATGATAATTTGATTACTCATATGTATGTTAGGTTCACATATTTGCACTGAATCACTCTCTGCTGATACAGATATATAATACAAATATCAATTTAATTATTATACCAACGTTTAATCTGTTTCATGTTAAAAATCTTATCAGAGGTGCATGCTGAAGTCTATCAGTACAACTATTTTCTTCCATACTCACAGAAAATACAGATATGTAGCTTTAGGTGCATGTTACACCACTTTTTGGGAAATGATAGAGAAACCCCCAACACACTCTAAAGGAATAAAAATCATTATGGAGACAGCTTACTGTGTTCATTACTGGAATTCTTTCTGTTGCTGACACAAAAACAGATAATTGCTTCTTCTTTTTACGTGGTTCTTCAGTGGTCTCTTTGACCTGAAATTTGAGTACATAAAGTTATTAGTAATTATATTTACATCCAAACTCATCTCTGTGATTCAATAACATTCAACAGTCTGAATATATATCTGAACTCTTTACAAAAAGGTTCTCTCTCTCCTCTCCTTCCACCAGAAGATAAAGACCATGCATTCTAGTATTATGAGAAAGTGCTGTATATGCTAACATAGCTTCATAGTTTTTCATCTTAATGTTACATGCTTAAAGGGGCAGACATGTTAGAAGTCCTTATAAGCACCTTTGTATTCCCTTAATAGGGTTTCAATATACATTTTCTTTTGTCTTATATAGCTATTTCTTGGTTTTTAATTTACTCAGTTTTGTAACACTTCATTTGTAATTTTATCATGACTTTCAAGGTAGTCTGTTAACTGATGATGATAATTCAAAGATATAGCCATGTTAGTCTGCAGAATCAGTATGTAGAGATCTTATAGCACCTTTGAGACTAACTGAAATAAGGAAGATAGCAGCATGTGTTTTCATAGACTTCAGTCTACGTTCTCAGACAATGTTTTAGAGTCATAGTCCACCAGAGGTTAATGACTGGAGTTTTGAACTATGGGTGATTTATTATCATTATTATTCTTATTATTATTTATATAGCACTGTAGATTTGCACAGAGCTGTACATACAAATAATAAATAGATAAGAGTAAACCTGCCTATGGCATACAATCTAAGAAGATTTGGATTCTATTCAAGAATCTAGAGATGAGTATATGCCACTCTTTGTATTTGTGATTTTGTAATCCTATCTATGGTGATTTCATTCAGATGGTTTTTCATCCTCCCAGAGTACCTATCACTACTGGAACTACAGTTGTTTTCTTTGCCTAGAGGTGTTGAACTCCAATTTGTAGATATTACTGTTTAATAATCTTTTCCTTCTATTAGTTTTCAATTCTTCTACTCCAAGGATTGCCACAGCTTTAAATCAAACATTTTTTCTCAGCTGAAGTTACAACAGACATATTATGTTCTAATGGTTTATTAATTTGAATGTTAAGGCCCCATAACATACTTACTTTGCCATTGTTCACAATTTTTTCAGGACTATGTTCCCACCATTTCTTTGCTGATGGTAAAACATATTTTTGCACAAATTCCAACATACATTACAGCTACTTTATCATGGAATTCTTGTATTTAGTCTGTACTATCTTAACACAGATCAACAAGGTAGTAAACAGCTCTGTCTTTTTCTTTACAAAGGCGCAAAACAGACGGGCTGAAAAGAGCAGTGTGCGGCTGTTCCTGTGCCTATCATGCCAGGGCTGTAGCAACCGCAAGTGCCTGGCCCTGATCTGGGCTGCTGCCATGGTTCTGAACTGAGCCACTGGAAGGAGCAGATCCTATCTGCTCCTTCTTGGCCCGGTTCTTCCTGGATGGTGTGGCGTCAGCATGGCATCTGGCCACATTCGCAGCATGCGTCATATGAACACTATGCCCTGAACATGGCCGAAATCCTCGTCATTAGGCCCGTGTGTTTCAAGCCATAGAGAACATTTATCATCTACAGTTATTTTTGATAGCATTTGTCTGAAGCACCTATAAATCCTTGAGGAGTTCACTCCCCCCTCCCCATTTTGTAACCATTTCCAGATTTTTTCATACTCTGCTTTTTCTTCTATACTTTTGATGCATTGACCATGCAGTGATTTGTTTTGCCTGACATCAGTTTTTTCATTTTTTTTCTGTCTGTATGCAACTTTTGTTTCAATGTTCAAGAAATTTTATCCATCATGTTGTTGTTGTTGTTGTTGTTGTTGTTGTTAGCAGCAGTAGTAGCAGCAGCAGCAATATATTAATGCAGTGTATGTTGTATTTCATTCTTTTGTAATAATATATCTGTATCTTGGCAACATTTATAATGATCTGCCTGCTGTCTTGAGAAGGACCACCTTAAAAATAATTCCAAGGTCGCTCCTATATAGATGCCTCTACACAGACAAAGCAGATGTTTGATGGGAGGCTACAGCATAACTATTATGTCAGTGGGATTTTTTGTTCTGCCAGGGCTGAACTGGATCTTGGCCTGTATTTTTAAAGCTTTTGAAGAGGTTATATGTGTGTAGCAAATTCTACATACTTGCAGTTAAGTGTTTTGGTATAAATGAAGTACTTTTAATTTGGTTTTAGTTATTTTTGAAGGATAGCTAACAACATTTGGTAAGCCTGCTCTTATGTTAATAGCGCATTCCACCACCTCCCGCTATCAAAAGACCTATCTCTAAATTTATCTATGATAACTTCTAATGATAATATATGTTAGCTATTCAGCTTGATTAAGACCTGAGGGGGGAAATTATTTGCATTTGAGAAATGCTGAAGAAAATTGTTCCTACAACTAACATATTTGGTAATATGTATTCAGTTCCTCCCTACATGATTATAATTCTGTTAAATTAAGCTGTCAGGGAATGTTAATGAGGCTCTTAGGTAGTCATACTTAATATGTTTGATAATATAGAACTTGAGAGAAAGAGAGGAAAGAGATCCTATGCTAATTAACTGATACCACTTGAAAAAGAAGCTGTTTCTATTTCTCTCTTTCTCTCTTGATATATATGTATATATCTCTGTGTGTGTGTTTAGTTAGACTACAGAGTTATGAGTGCTGAAATGTTATTTTCCAATAACTGAATACTCATTTCTCTGTATTTACAAATTAATTAATCCAAGTTAATTCTTTAAATCACATGAGCATCTTTTTTCTCATTTAGAAAGAATTTTCTAATTGACATACAGGGTGATTAATGTGGAACTGGGTGTCAGCAGTATACTGATGGCATCTCACCCCAAAAGCCCTTATGACCTCCACCAATGACTCCATATCTATGCTGAACAGCACTGGAAAACAAGATAGAGCCCTGTGACATCTCATGGCTTAACAGACACAGGTACAAGATAGAGCCCTGGTGGTGAAGTGATTAAATACCTGTACTGCAGCCACTCACTCACAAACCACAAGGTTGTGAGTTCAATCCCAGCCAGGGGCTCAGGATTGACACAGCCCTGACATCCTTCCAAGATGGCTACAATGAGTACTCAGCTTGTTGGAGGCAATTAGCTTATAGTTGTAAGCTGCTTAGAGACTGCTTAGTGCAATATGAAGTGGTATATAAATGAAGCTGTATTGCTATTGCTATTGGTATGTGTCCATTTAGGCCTGATAGTTCAAAATGCCCCCAAAAAAGAGGAGCTTCAGAGTACACTTTTCTAGCCAGCACATCTAACCTCCTATTTTCATTGCCCACCATAACTGAATTAGGTTGTGGATGCTCAAAAAGAAGAGCACATTGTCTTCTTGCACCCTACACAAATTTTTGATGAATCAAGATGTTGGTAATATAGTGGATAGTGATTTCCAGGATTCCCAAGCAACTTGCATATGGGAATGCAACATGGATACTGCAGACAGAAGTACCAGTTGTCACTGTTTCCATTTGAACACTAACTCCAGAGTGGGCTGCTCTGGTTGCTTGTGCTCAGTCTCTGGCATCATCACCATACATAAGATCTGGTCCACATATGGCACACTTCATCAGACTGAGAAAGGGTTTTTTGGTCTACCGCCTCTGCAAGCAGTAAGGATGTGGCAGTGAAGAGAACAGTGAATCCGCAGTGTCATCATCCTGTTCTGAATCTGAACAGTCAAGCCCTATTATGGAACTGAAGTAATCTTGACTTTCATTGGTGGTATAGATGGGAAAGATGGTTCAGAGAAGAAGGCCCTGAAGATAGTCAACAGCAGTACAAGGGCATCTCCTGACACATGCATTCTGGAGAATCAGAAGGTGTGGAAACTGTGGCTGAAGGATGACAAGAAGGACAAGGGAGTGTATATTTGAGAACTTCCTGGATGATTGACTTGATGGATGATAATGATATCATGGAATTTCATCCCAATATCAACAGTAAAAATAGTATGTGCCAGGATCCATACAGGTGTGCTGGTCCCAGTGTTGGTTCACCTTACCAAATGGGGAAGTGCAGGGCAATCTGATTCCAGAAAAATGTTCTAAAGGCACGCTCCTATGCTGCAAAAATTACAAGGGCTACCAATAGTGTAAAAGGCTGTGTGCTTTAGATCCTACACTGATATCCCCTATTAAAATCTAGAAGATCTAAAGCCTGTACGTTGTTTATTATTTAAAGACTGATTATATTTTTTGGCTAAAGTGGCTGTACCAAAGACTCAGTATAGTTAAATAACAATCTAGTGACTAGACTTACATAGTTCTAAACTATCTCATTTGTTATAGGTCTGTTATATTCAGGATGTTTACAATGCTTTTTTGTAAAGAAAAAAACCTTTAGAAACTACATAAGAATTTTTTGAGATTTAAATAGTTGACAAAAAGTCATATTATTGTCTTAAAGTGATTCTTTCCATAGAGAAAGGACCAAAAAGGGAAATTAAGGAGGAAAGTCAGAAAATGACATGACCATAAGACCTGAATGATGTTGAGCCATGGGGCCGGGGGAAGATTACTTGAAAATAGAAAATGTTGTAAGTTCCTAGTGATTTTTTGGGTGACATCACGGGAGCAATACAGTGGTATGCCTTGGACATTGGGTGCCACGGTGGAGAAATGGGCTGCATGGCACGGAATATCTCCTGTGATGGTACCCATGGAGCCAGATGCTAGGACACATTCCCCATCGTTGCACCCACAGAGCCATCCCTGGCAAGACATGTTTCCACCGTGGCCCCACACAGCCCTTCAATCCAGGGCATATTTCCCTTGATGGCACCCATGGGCCAATGCATGGCCGCCCATTCCTTCACCAGGGCACCCAGTGTCCAAGGCATGCCGCTGTATTGCTCCCATGATGGCACCCACAGAACTATTTCTCCATTTCTTGGCAGGGCATACCTCCTGTGATGTCTCCCACAGATCCAGGCATGGCTGGGCAGATTTCAATGTCCTCTGAACCCACAAAATGTGACTGCCTGCATCTTTTTTCCTTTTAAAAAAGAAAAAAGCAATATGCCCACAACCCTCCCTTTCCCGCAAGACTTCCTCAACCTCGGGTGAAAAGGGAAAAGGGCACCAAAACACCAGCAGAAGTAGAGAATAGCTGCACGATTATTTAAAAGGACTACTTTGACAGTGTGGGGATATCACAAAAGATATTCACAGGACTGCGAGCGTTCAGGGAAAAAAGGAATGGTGGTGGGTGTCATGAGGGAAATCTGCCCTGGCATGCACGGATCCATTGCTGGGGGGGAGGGGGAGTTGCCATCATGGATCCATGCATGGCAGGGCAGTCCACCCACCGCCCACGGCTGTACTCGCCACTCTCGTGAACCCACAAACATGTGACAGTGCACAGGGTCTATCAAGTTTTTTTTAATTTAAAAAAACCCACACCAGGGTGCTCCCCCACCTACTGCCCCCAACCTCAGGCCAAAAGTGAAAATAACCAGTACCAAATAACCAGCAGAAGCAGAGAACAGGTGCACAGTGATTTGAAATATAAAGGAAATATAAAATCAAAAGAGCTCCACGGATCCACAGCAATGCTGAGACAGAAAAAAAAGGGGTGGTTTGGCAAGACCTTTGGGACAGATAGGTACCACCCCTCTGCCCATTGGCACTCCCTCCCAGGAGCCCAAATGTGATTGGCCGTGCATTCACATTTGGGGCAAGCAGCATATTTTGAAAAGATATGCTAAAAGAACCATTTCAAAATAACCCAGGTCAAAAGGTCTTGTGCCAGTTTGTCCTGGCTCACCCCAAATACACTCAGGGGTGAAATCAGTTTGAATGTGAATGAGGCACTTTTAACCCAGATTGCAAACTGAGTTAAATCATAGTGTGAATGAGCCCGTAGTAGGCTATATTCCAGAGGAAAGAACTGGCAAAACCACCTCTGAGTATTCCTTGCCTAAGAAAAACCTATGAAATTCATAGGGTCACCAGAAGTCAAGAGGTGACTTGAGGGTACATAAACATGTACAAAACATTCTTATCTATTGCCCTACTGCAGAAGGAACAGTGAGTAGGAGAATGGTTTATTTTCAGCTAGAAACAGTAGCATTTTTACACAGTAAAGAAATTACATTTTTTAAAATTACTTATTTTGACTAAGTGTGTCAGCTACTCAAAATAAGTGTTACAACCCATGGGACTATGTGACTTCTGGCCCTGGTTGTTTGGGTATTGGACACTATAAATCCCACAGAATAAAAAAAATACTAGAAGTCATGCAATGCAAGTTTTTTTTATCAATGTGGATGAAAGTTAAATAAAACCAAATGTACTTGTTATTGCTATCAATTACCTGATAATCAGCTGGACCAGGAGTACTTAAAGCTTCTCTCTTAACTAAATATAAAAGTCTAGGAACTGAAGAACCAAATGCTCCTTTCTTTCTTTTTTCCAAAACAGTTTTTTTAAGACTTTCTGTTGCAATGCTGTCGTTGAGGATATTATAGAATGCAGGACCTAGCAGAGTTTAAAGGAAATGTTTGTCAGCATGAAATGTATTATCTATTTGTTTTACTGTTAATGAATTAACTCATAATTGAAAACCTAGAAACCAGTCTGTATGAAAATAAAATCATACACCTACAATCTTAATTTCTGCTACAATATTTAAATTACGCTGAAGTCAGCTAGATTTAACTTCACATAGGACTGCAACTTTGATGTACAGACATAATCCCACTAAGGCATATATATCATGCTACGTTCTCTAATTTTAATAAAGCAAATAGTGGTGTGACCACTACAGATTTGGTATTCCAGTTTACAGATTAAAAATAGATTCTAAATTTGTTACTTTCAGAAACCTATCATATGAAATCATAATACAAACCTTTTGAGAGAGAGAGAGAGAAAAACCACATCAACATATACAATATTTTTAGGCTTTCAGGATATTAAGTGAAACAAAAGTGAGGTGAAACAAAGTGAGGTCACAGGATTCAAGTCTAAAGAAAGAAAGTTCACAGATGAAGTCTGATAGAAGTCAAGACTGGATGCCAGTTGAGCGAAAATTATTTCAGAAATGCCAGAAGCAGTAAGATACTATTGTAGATTTCCCAGAAAACCAGAGAGAACCCAAGAAGTGTAAGAAAGTTCAGCAAGTTTTATTAGCCGGCTGGCTTCAGAGGAATATCTTCCAAAAATCTGAAGCCCTGAGCAATAGGTGACTACATTTGTTCTGGTTTTTTTATTTAATTATTTTTTTAATTTTTTAATTATTTATTTTTTGGCTTCGGCCCCCCAGTTGTCTGAGGGACAGCAACCCGGCCCCCAGCTCAAAAGGGTTGCCTACCCCTGTCCTAGACCCTTAAGCCCATAAGCTAAGCAAGCTAAGCCTGGATGGGATGACATATGGGGGCCATCTGTACACCCCAACTTCCACAAAAGAAAAGCAGGTCATAAATAACATAAAATAAAATATGAACAGCAACTTGATAATGACTTCAGATGACAGTAAACATGCATCTCCATCAGCCAAGATACTTCACATTTAACGGCTGAGAACCTAATAAAAAATGTTCTGCTCAGCAACAAAGTGGCTGATACTGAAGAACACATTCCTTGCAGGTTAGAGGACAAAAGCAAAGACATATATATTGAGACAGAGGACGAGGAGCTATAGAAAGAAAATGATCAGAAGGAAAAAATACATCATAAGCGTGTTCTCAAAGTAGGTAACTCCAAAACACACAAAGGGTCATTATACCCTTTAAACAATAAATTACATGTTATATACTTTTACACACACTATCTGCAAAGAATTTTTTTAATTGACTAAACTGAAAATTGAAATCTCTCCAAATTACTGGAAGAAGTTCTCACAGAAGATTCTTTCCCCATGTATATGCAATTTTCATATTGAATAGCTTGATACTTATATAAGACTCACTCAAAATGTTCTGTAAAGAGAGAAAGAGAGACAGCACACACTCTTGGGAATGCCATTAATAGGTACTATTTGTCTTAGGAAGTGACTGTCATATTATAGTGCTTATAACCTCTAGACTCAGGATAACTAGCATGATCTGCAACACAAGGATAAATAGCATTTTCTGACTGTCAGCAAGAGTGACCTTGTCAGAAGTGAAAGAATACGTCATTAAGTAAGTACCTACAATAAAGTCTAAGTACTTTGAATGGCCTAGAAAATATCCACACTTGGACAATCACAGGTTATTTATTTGTAAAATTTTAGGTTTGTAACAATATGTGCATATATTGAGAAGTAAATTCCACACTATGCAACTTAGTTCAAAGTAAATAGCTACAGAATTAGACTCGTGGGCTCAAGGCAATGTGCAATAATACAAAATAACTTTTGCAAGCTAATTTTAAACTCTTCCATCTCCTAACCAACATTAAAATCAGGAATATTACATTGTTGCTGTTGTTGCTGTTGTTGTATGTCTTCATTTCATTGCTGACTAATAGTAGCCATAAGGCGACCTATCATGGGATTTTCTTGGCAAAATTTGTTAAGAGGAGGTTTGCCATTACCTTCCCCTCAGGGAAAAACCCTGAGGCTGAGAGCATGTGACTTATCCAAGATCCCTCAGTGGGTTTCCATGGCCTAGCAGAGATTCAAACCCTGTTCTCCAAGGACTTAGTCCAATGCTCAAACCATTATACCATCTAGCTAACAGGACCCATAGTAAAGGCAAATATAATAGTTTTTTTAAAGGGGAGGCTAGTACTGGCCCTGCTTTAATATATATTTTAAAGCTGATTCACTTCCCTGAGCAATAGATGACCAAAGGTTGTGCTACAGAGCTTTCTTACTTTTGGTTGAAAGAAAGCATTACAGACCTGCAATATCTTTTTACATATAAGCAAACAGGGCACAGTATAAGTAAACAGAAACTAACAGACTGTTCAACAGCTAATGCTGTTTTCAGTTCCCAATGAGCAACAGAGTGGGCTACAGAGAGGCAACTAGTGGAGAAAGAGGTAATTGATCTCCTTAAATCACTTGTACTTTTTTCTTGGACAAAGGTATTAGAGTTATAAGGATACATGCCAAGAAGTGAAAAGCTCTCCTCCCTGAAATATAATAGATGTTTAAGGAGGATATCCTTCCCCTTTCTTAATCACCACCACTTCCATGCTGCAATGAAGTCATACAATGTTCAGGTTTGAACAGGTTATTTTCCTTTTCCTTTTCACCATCAGACTCAACCCTACTGCCCACCTACACATCCACTAGTCTTCTTTGTGTACAATAATGCTCTCATCATGGCAATCTGGATGTCTGAACAGAAACACTCCTCTTAGACTATGAAGATATGCTTCATTTGCTTAGATTAATTGCAAACCTGGTGTTTTTTGCAGCCTGTAGTCTTGGGTGAATCGAACAGCAGTATGGCCAAATGGAATGTTTTTTGTTTTAGAAGCTTTCTTCAAGGACTCAAGAGCATAGCGTGTTTCATTATAGGTGCCAGGAGCTGGGGTGGATGATTTCACTGGTGCAAACCTCTAAGGAAATACAAAAGAAAATAAATCAATGACAAGCAGCTATGTGAGACCTACTTTGATGTGAACAAAATAAATATTTTTCTGTCGCAAAATAATTTGAATGTTATAAGTTGCCTTGAATTCTGAACTGAGGAAAGGTATTCCTATTCTTACTTTAAAAACAAAGATATATATTACTGCTTACCTGGGCAAGAGAAAGAAAAGGAGCACGGTGAGCTTCACTTTGTGCTATCCTGTCTCCCTTTTCAAATTGACCTTTTATATAATACTGGCCAGGACCTGGAACACCCTTCAAAACAGTAAAAATAAACATCACTTTAATAGCTGCACCTACTGAGGACTACAGACCATCTTACGTCTAAAAAAAGATAATTACAAAATGCCCCCATAATGTGACTCTTAAAAGAAAAAATAAACCAACAAAAATCATAAAACAGCACCAAAAGGATGACAGCTTTCCAAGATTCTTATCACACTGTCATCTGTTTGTATCTTAACAAGAATACTAGCATTAATGATAAAAAACTAATATTATTAATAACAATGAAAAGCTATAGAATTGCCATTTTTTATAACCTTACAATTTGTAGATTAAAATGACCCATATCATATTGCAGGAATTTTGAAAACAAAAAGACCAGCAATAATGCCACATCTGACATGAAATGCAAGTTATACTTTAAAAAAATAGTTTTATGAACCAGAGGTATTAACATATTTTGAGCAAATGTGGAATGCTTCCATTAGAGTGGAACTCTCAATGGTTTTAAGGAACATGACTGTCTTGCAGCAGCAGAGTCCAAACAGACAGTGGAGGAATAGAAAGCTCTTGCCCATAATTCTAGTATCAAACAAGGTCTTACACAGGAACATCTCATAATGAAGAGATCCAGTAAACATAATACTTCCTTATCCTAGAGAGGAAGCACACTAAGGGCTTGCACATGTGGGCCAAAAGGCCTATGTCCCCCCCCGGCCTACTGTTATCCTGTCCAGACAATGCAGGTCATTAACCCCAGGCCAGGATCAGCCAGTCTAGATGATAATCCAGCAGTCCCAGGCTGATCCCAGCCCAAAGGGGTCTTAATCTGATCCCAAAAGTACAGCAATTTGCCACGGAGCTTCCAAGAAATTATGCAGCAACAACCGAATGGACAGCCTCATGCACCTTTACCTGCCGCCACCATTGCATCTTTTTTTAAAGCCCCCTTCCCCACCATGGCTTCTGACATCAGAATGGGGCAACTGCCCATGTGGCTATAGCCAGGCTCCTCATTTCCACCCGTACAGCCATCATGGGGCCTTCAGAGAAGATGCAATGACAGCATTAGGTAAGGAGCACACAGTAGCAGTAGGTAGGCATGTAAACACCTACCCATTGCTGCGCTAGCCTGGGGACTGTCCCAGGTCAGAACAGGGGCAGAACCCCACAGGCTTGTCCTGTAGTATCCTGCCTGTCTGCTCAGACCCTCAGACAGATGTGGCATTATCAAAGATTCATGCAATATACTTCAACCTTCCCAATGACTCCTAGGCTGAGAATTCAAATAGGATAATGTGAAGTCAAAATATATTTGCATTCACAGTCTGGTATTAAACTATTATTATCTGAGGAGAAGTTAATTATCTTCCTTTGCTATTGGGTATTTTGCAAATCACTGCATTTTGTTTGACATATACTACTTTTGACGAAGTTACCTGATTTGAGGAAGCTTACTGTGACATGCCCTAGGCATGAATGCATCTCTACTCAATTGTTATAATGCATGTAAGAGAACTTGGGTGCAAAAGTAGAGTATATGCAACAGGGTCTGTCCTATTTAATCAAAAGTTTAATGAACAGTCTGTATACAAAACAGAGTATCAAGTTGTTACTTGAATGACATCAGTGAATGATGGTGCTATGCTCATTCAAAGTTCTTTATAAGCAGAAGTCACACTGACTTATGTTTTCATTTACCAATGAGCCAAATCAAGATTTCATCACCAAATGACATCCCACCATGTTTTACTTATACCTGTTAAGAGAAAAAATTGGGCTCCTTTGAAGTTACCTGATTTTAGCTGGATAGAAATGGAAAGAACAGAGAAAGAGGCAAACAATATTTTCTATGCCCTGTATACAAATACAAACTCTTTTCCCAGCCTCAATTTTAGAAAAGAACTGAATCATCAGGGTAATCACCAAATGTAACAAGTGGTCTGAAATACAGAAAACTAATTGCAAACTGCAAACCATGAAATCTACAATGCTCTTAGCTTATAAGTTGCAGAGAATCAGGACACGAATGTCAATCAGGAGGCAAGAAGACAGACTTGGTTGTTAGTCTAAAACAAGGTGATCAACGGTGTGGGGTCAAGGGCCCAAATGTCTTGCAGGCTGAACCTCTATGCACAGCAAACCCAAGTATCTGTGATTTCCTCTGCAGTCCCTCTCAAAATGGCAACCAGAAGTGACACAACATCACTTCCTACAATATTTTTGATAGGGGGGCTTTCTTTGTGGTTTGGGGGCAAAAATCACACTGGTTTTTTTTTTTTTTTAAGAGGGGAGGATGGGGACCTTTGGGAAACTGTGGGCTTCAAGAGACACAATTTGCCAACCCCTGGTCGAAAGGGAAGCGAGGAGTCAGAACCCATAGAAGTTTGGACTGTGGCTGTAGCCTCTTGTACAGAAAAAGTAAAGAAAAATTGATCCTCCTTTCTTTAAACTGGATTTTTAAAAAAGTAAAATAGTAATGAAATAGATCTCATTAAATATACTTGCTCTTGTTCAATGAAGTACCATAAAACAAATTTAAATACATGTTAAAGTAAATGCTTATTAACCTAAAGTGTATTCCATATGGTTCTTATCTCAACTGAGCTTTTTGTTAAATGGCTAGCATACCACAGCTTTAATAAGGGAAACCAGGACTCTCAAAGCAGAAGGCTGCATGGAATTAATGAGGGAGGCACAGATGTAGGAAGTACTTTTAGTGACCAATTTCCAATGCTTGATTGGCTAGTGCTTAAAGCATGTCTTCTATTTACCATAGAGCAAAGATTTTGTATTAGCAGTACTAATTTACATAATTACAACATAAATTTTAGCTAACTCATGGCTCAAATACATCCTGTGTTTTAATAAAAGAAATAAGCCCATGGTCTATGGACAACACTGTTCTAATTAAATTTTAAAAGCTTTAAATCAACTAAACATGATAATGGGCAGGTTATGTACCCAGAGATTAAAAAATCAGTCAATAGTATGTAAGGGGAAGTATGTTTCCAATGCCATTTTTAGATTATGAATGATTATAATAATTATAAAAATTATAACAGCAGAGGAGGAGGAAGGGCGGAGTCAAATTATATTTCACAGGGAAAATGCATCAACTGTCCTAGTTTATGTGGCCAGACCAAACAACAGGATACAACTCTAGCAGCATGATGTTCTGGCTTTTGTCTTAACATTTCCTTAAGCTTGTACATATTTATAGGAAAGCAAGCTTTCTAAACCATTTGGAGTAAAAATATAATAAGGTTCTTATACAGTACTATACATGTACTAGTACCACTATGTAAAGAGCAGGGCTTTATAGATTTATCTTTCTGGGACTACAGCTCTCAGAATCTCTCATTAAATGATTATGCTGCTGGGGTATTATGGGAGTCATAAGTCCAAAAATGTAATTTTTTCAGTCTCTAGTACAGAGAGATTGAATCTGCTCTTGTGTCTACATGGCCATTTTGTCTGGCCAAGGAGTACAGATATCAGTGTGTGTGCAGTAAAAGTACTAGAGGTGTAAATATTTATAAAGAAATTAGCATCATAGTAAGAGTAATTCTAAGAGACCTCACCTTCTGAAAATTCCATTAGGAAATAAATCTTTTATTTTCTCAAGAAGTCGTGTCTTTTTAGATTGTAAGTCTGAGGACAGGGAACTGTCTAATTAAAAAGATTGTATGTACAGCGCTGTGTAAATTTACAGCGCTTTATAAATAAAGGTTAATAATAATAATAATAATAATAATAATAATAATAATAATAAGTCTCAGTATTCACTAATATAACATGATTACTATTAACCTTACATTGTTGTGCTATCATTTTTCCTCCCATTTAAATCTCAACAATAACAATAAGACATCTGTAATACTGCACTAGTACAGCCATTTATTGGCTTCTGAAATGAACTTAATTGCTCAGAAATGGCAACCAGAACGTTATCCAATTCAACATAACACAAGTTAAAATGTGAGCTCAGGAAGTAGAACACAGCCTTATTTAATCTCAAAAAGCATGGGATTAGTAATAGGGACATTAAAAGGGAATCATTAAAGGAAAGTCAATCCTCTTCAGCAGCTTAAAACCATGATATTTAAAACTACTGATAGTAGCTCAAACAAAAGTACAGACACATTAGAAAAAGCATGCAGTCTAACAGATGCCTTTGCTTTCCTGCTGAAAGCTTACAAGAAATTTGCTTAGGTTTGGAATAGAACAGCAATTCTTCCCATGATCACTCCAATTTCAAGGAAGGAGCAGCTTAATTTTTTAAAATGTATCCTGTAGAAATCAGTGGAAGGGCCTGTCACTTTAAAATGTTTGACGATGTAGCCGTGTTAGTCTGCAAAATCAGTATGTAGAGAGATCTTGTAGCACTTTTGAGACTAACTGAAAGAAAGAAGTTGGCAGCATGACCTTTCATAGACTTAAGTCTACCTTCTCAAATGCATTTGGTCAAAGAGATCTGAGGAAGTAGGCTTTATTCTACGAAATGCATCTGAGGAAGTAGACTTTAGTCTACTTAGTCTACAAAAGTTCATGCTGCCAACTTTTTTCTTTCAGTTAGTCTCAAAGGTGCTACAAGATCTCTCTACATACTTTAAAATGTTGCTTGGGATTGCTGTAACATAGCTTCTGCATGAAAACTTCCCAAGATCTTGATAATAAGTACACAGAACTAAGTCTCAGTAAATATTCTCTGGCATGAAGTATATCCTCATTTTTTTTCTCGTACTGATCATGTTGTAACCTGAACCAGTGGCTTCTGGACTTCCAGGCCTCAGTAAAATGTGTCTTCCCACACTCCTACATGGCAGTAGGCCATCAGGTAGAGGGCTGGTCTAGTTTGAGAGCAGCTACTATGAAGACTCTTTTTCTGGTCCTCAAGAAACATACTTGTAAGGTGGTAGGTCGGACAAAGGGAAGAGTGTGGAGGTTTGCCGCTTAACCCACCATTTTTCCACCAAGTGCGAACTTTATCGCACCTGGTTTTTTCACCATTATCGGGTACGGAAAGAGGATGCTCGTGTGCGTGTGAGACCAGCCAAAAATGGATTTTATCGCACGCCAAAGCATCCTCCAAAAGGCCCCATTCCGTCCCCCAGCACCAAGCCGTCCCCGTTCAGTGCTGACGGGCGCCATTTTCCTCAGTCAGAAGACTTCTGACCAGAACATTTCATGCGCCTCAGCACTGAACAGGGATGGCTTGGTGCTGGGGGATGGAACGGGGCCTTTTGAAGGACGCTTTGGTGTGCGATAAAATCCGGTTTTGGCTGGTCACGTGCACACATGAGCGTCCTCTTTCCGTACCCGTAATCGTGAAAAAAACGGGTGCAATAAAGTTCTGCAAGGCTTTGCTTAAATTTCTACTGCCATCAAATGTGAGGAACTTCATAGATCTCACTGTTACAACCATGAGAGAGGCCTTTTCTTGTCCCCACCTCTGCCACCAATATAAGACCACTTCTTGTCTTACTGCTGTGGCCACCAAACTGAGAGGACTTCCTAGATGCCCTCAAAATACCATTGTGAGATATTATGCAGCTCATAATCCTCACCAGACACCACTTCTCTTTATTTACTGCTGCCACCAGAGACACCCTGTCTGAATCCAAGCTTTCTAACATATAGAGTTCCCAGAAGCAAAAAACATATAAATAAAAAGCAATTATTTTATTAACAGAAGTTGAACATAGTAACACAGTACTGGATTCCTTTCCTAAGAAAACCCAATGAAATTCATGGGGTTGCCATAAGATGACATGCAATTTGGAGGCACATGCACAAATACATTTAGAGCATAGCTCACACTCCACTCCTAGCTAATTCAGACTCTTAAACACCACTCATTAATTTCTAAACTTAGCTGATTCTTTTAACCCTAATCTTTACTTCACTCACACCTTTCTTCTTTATAAATAAATAGCTTAATTACAGGGCTGTGCAGACAGCCCCAAAGAGGTGGCCTCCAGCCACCTCTTTTACAGCCAGATCAGGGCCACAGCAACTGCACGCCACGGCCCCGATCAGGCCTTTCCAGGGCGTGAAAAGGAGCCAAAAAAGCAGCCATTCTTAACAGTTTCTTATCTTATTTAATACACAGTGTATGCATACACACACACACACACACACACACACACACACACACATCTATTATATGACATGATAGGACAGGACATTAAACAACATTTTACATCAAAAGTCCATGACATCACAAAACAACCACCATCTGAAGATACAAGTTAGTGTATGTTGAATCCTTCAGATAGCATGGACATCAATTGTATATTCATCTGCATTCTTCAGATAGTATTGCTTAGTAATACTTGTGTGACAAATTTAATGGTAGCAATTACTATACTGAATATTAACAGTTAAGTAGAGAAGAGAGAACTGGTGGTAATAATACCAGCCCCACACTGAGGAATGAAAGGTGAATCCTGGCATGTTATTCTCAGTCCCATCTTGAAAACAGCCTTCGTATAAAATAAGTTGCTGACAAGGATTCTAAAACGTAAAATATCTTGAGAGTGCACATATTCACCTAGAGGCATCATTTCAGAATGCATGAGGAAGCAGTATAAGCACTTCTCGGCAAATTGTACTTTTGTGCTCCTGTTAAAGTATCCATCTGTCCAAGTCAGTTGTCTTGATATTAAAAAGAATATTAATGAAGAAGTCATGCAACTATGAAGTGAAAAAATTCAGATCTTAAAAACTCACTGCGGGAATACAGGTAAGCCAAAAATGAACTCAACTGTAGAATTAAATGTAGAATACATTCATTTCATTATTACTGAATGTCTTATGTAACACTGCTTATCTAAGCTATACATGAGGAAAAAAATGTGAAAGGGGGAAAAATATAAAACCACAAATATAGAGACAGAGAAAGCATGTTTGAACTGAAAAAAAGTTCTTTAATTAGGCAAAGGAAAACTGTCATACAACAGTGATGATGAACCTCTGGGAACAGCTACCATGGTACCAGAATAACAGTCATTTTAATTAGCTTAAAATTGAAGCATTCACCTCAGTGCTTCCCTCGTCTTTTTTTCCCCTTTGAAACACAAAATAAGAAAAAAGCTTTCTGTCCCCAGTACAGTTGACAACAAATGTTCCCAATATATTTTTATCTTCAGGGGAAAAGTCATTCATGTTCAGTATTATTCTACAATAATTCATAAAAGCATTGCAGCATTGTGAAATATTCCTTCTACTTCTACCACAGCAAAATTAAAGTTATGAATGCCTCTGTGGCTCATCAACATATTTTTGTTCAGTTTTCATATACTTTTCTTTATTTCAAGATGACTGGTAATGGAAAGGTTGCTGCTGGTCTTATAGACACCCAAAAATGGGAGACCTGTCTCTGAAACATATACAGTCAGCCCTCCATATCCAAAGATTCTGCATCCATAGATTCAATTATCCACAGCTTGAAAACATTCCTCCCAAAAAATCCCAAAAAGCAAACTTTGATTTTGCCATTTTATATTGTTATTTGTTGTGAACTGCCCTCGATTCAACCTCAACTCAAGTCAACTCTGTGGATGAGACATCTCCAAGCCCCCTTATCCTCCACTGTTCTGCTTAGGTCCTGTATTTTCAGGCCCATGACTTCTCTGATTGAGTCTAGCCATCTGGCTTATAGTTTTCCTCTCTTTCTACTACCCTCTCCATTTCCTAGCATTATTAGTGTTTCTAATAAGTCACGCCTTCTCATGATGTGGCCAAAGTACAACAGCCTCAATTTCAACATCCTGGCTTCCCAGGAGAGTTCAGACTTGATCTGTTTTAGGACCCATTTATTTGTCTTTTTGGCTGTTCATGATAACCTCAGCACTTCTCTCTAGCACCACATCTCAAATGAGTTTATTTTCTTTCTTTCTGCTTTCTTCATTGTCCAGCTCTCACATCTGTACATGGTGATGGGAAATATGATGGCTTGGGAAATTCTAGCTTTAGTGATCACTTGTATATATTTACATTTTAGGAGCTGGTCTAGTTCTTTCATAGCTGCCCTTCCCATTCCTGATTTCTGAAAATCTTCTGATTCCTGAAATTTTCTGATTTCTTGACTGCAGTCTAAATTCTGATCAGTACAGTGGGCCCTCTCCTTACGCGGGGGATCTGTTCTGAATCCTCCCGTATAAGGGAAAATCCGCCTATGCTCGAGCCCCATAGGAAATAATATTTCCCTCCCAAGCGCCTTCCCCGTACGCTGGAAGCCGCGTAAAACGCATGTGCGCATGGTGCAGGCGCACTGTATTTGACCCAGGGTACAGGAAATCTTAGACTCTTTTAATTTTCTCATTATCTAGGTCACATTTATGTAGATCTTCTGTGGTCATTACTTTTGTTTTCCTTATGTTCAGCAGTAAGCCTGCCTTTGCACTTTCTTCTTTAACTTTCCTTAGTCGTTTTTCCAAGTCTCTGATATTTTCTGCTAGTAGTATGGTGTTATCTGCAGATCTTAGATTGTTGATGTTCCATCCTCCTGTCTTCATTCCTCCTTCTTCTGAGTATAAACCTGCTCTCTGTATGATTATTTTCTGCATAAAAGTTCAAGAAATAGGGTGATAGCAGGCAGCCTTGCCTTACTCCTTTGCCAATTGGGAACCATTCTATTGCTCCATATTCTGTTCTAACAGCAGCCTCTTGTCCTAAGTACAGATTCCTCATTAGAACTTCTAAATGTAGCTGTACTCCCATTTCTTTAAGAGCATTCAACAGATGTTCATGATCTATGCAGTCAAAGGCTTTGCTGTAGTGTATAATGCACATGATGATTTTCTTCTGGAATTCTCTGGTGTGTTCCACTAACAGTCATATGTTCACAATGTGGTCCCTAGTGCCTCTTCCTTTCCTGAACCCCGCTTGCATCTGTGGGATTTCTCTCTCCACATATGACTGAAGTCTATACTCCAGTATTTTGAGCATGATTTTGTTCGTGTGGGAAATTAATGCTATAGTCCTACAGCTGCTGCAGTTTTTTGTGGATGGGGGTGTATATTGATCATTTGCAATCTGTTAGCCACTGTTTTGTCTTCCATTTTCGATGACATATTTTCATTAAGTCTTGACTTGCTTCTGTCTGTGTGGATTGTATCAGTTCAATTGGGATATCATCTGTTCCTGGTGGTTTATTTTTCCCAGTTTCTCTTAGCACAGCTTCCACCCCCCACCCCCACCCGCTTTCTAGGATTTGGCATTCCTCTTCATATGGTTCTTCATTCCATATGTAATTCCTTTTATCATCTCTTTTATATAGCTCTTCTGTGTATTGCTTCCACCGTTTTGTCTAGTCTTGATTGTGTGGTACTGTTCACCCGCGTCATACGCAGGCGCACTATACGCGGATTTGAGCATACGCTCAAACCCATGTAGAGCCATGTGGGAGTGCGTGGGGCACAAGGGGCGGTGCATCCCATTTTAATGAATAGGGTATGCGTTCAATGGCATGTGCGTGCCACCGTGCCACCGCACTACCCTGTGCACGCATTTTTTGCAAACGCATTTTTTGGCTTATACAGGGGATACGGAACGGATCCCCACGTAAGTCAAGGGCATACTGTATGTTCTTTTGCTCATAGAGCATCCCTGCCCTTGGTTTGATCTTAGAATCATAGAATCGTAGAGTTGGAAAAGACCACAAGGGCCACCTTCCCTTTGAGTTCCCAGATCTTGTGGAAAAGATGTCTCATTCTTCCTTTTTTGTTATTGTCTTCTAATTCTCTGCAGTGTTTATTGTAGTAGTTCTCTTTATCATTGCATACTAGTCATTGAACAACTGTGTTTAATTTCTATCTTCATTTACTATTGCTTTTCATCCTTCATTCAATGCTTGAAGCATTCCATCTGTTAAACATGGTTCCTTCTCTTTCTTTTTGGCCATTGGTAATGCTTTCCTGCACTATTCCTTGATTGTGTCCCTGACATTTTACTACCCTACTGTATATAATGGGGTATGAGCATCCACCAAATTTGATACCCACAGGGTGCCCTGGAACCAAACCCCAGCAAATACTTGTACTGAAAATTCACCAGGCTTAGAAGGAAAGATGGGAGAGTGAGGGAATGTTCCCACTGAAGTTGATGAAACAGAGGTAGGCTATTCCACTAAGTATTTTCAAAAAGTTAATATACGGACTAAAAGCTAGGTGAGAATGTCACATTTTATTTTTAAAAATAATTAAAATGTGGGGTTTGAAGGGCATGAAATCATTATGCTCTAAAATCTTGACCCATATGAAACCAGAAGCATTCCTTCAGCAAAATATGTATGCTTGGGGGAAATCACTACTACCTTTCTGCTAACCTCCTATCTGCAATAGTACTGCTGGAAAGATTAACACATATTTAGTATTTCTGGATTAATTTTATTATATATTTAGTAGTAATATTTGTTAAAACGCTTTTGACATTGTTACGCAGTGCGTGAGGCAACATGGCAACGTATGGCACCAGATTCTCCACCTTCGTGACTGTAGTCAGTAGCTTGTACACCGCTATGATCACTGCGGAATAGCGGTCTATAAATAAAACTTATTATTATTATTATTGTGAGCTGGAGAAACACCTGTCGCTTTCTCAATGCAAACTAAGTGCTCTGCTTTAAATGAATACTCTTCTTATCATATCCATTTTTCTAGTTCATCCTATTCTTCTGTTCTGTTCCACTGAATCCCAAAGGTTCTTTGTAGGCAGCATTTAACATAGCATATGTCTCCTGGAAGTAACCCTAACTAAATTCATGGTGACTGGCTTTTGAGTAAAAATCTGTTATTAGTATACTATGTCTTTCAGTGACCCTGCTATGATTTATTCCTTAAGACCTTTAAGTTGAATGCTCCATGCATCTAATTTCAAATCACTAACTATTCAGAATACTACCCAACAGACCATGACAACTGCAGAAAATTAATTAAATGCATCTTCTCTCACATGGTCATAAAATAGGTAATACCTTTTGGCCCAATATCCTCAACATGATGCCCTGATGGTTTGCCAGATGTGAATATAACTAAAAAATGGGAAATCTGGGAAAGTGAAGAGGTATCAACATTTATCTCTGGTCAGAAACTACAAATGTCTTCACATGTGTTTCCCAAAATACATCTTCCCCAAATTCTTTTTTAAAGTATGTGGCAAGAAATGACATATCTGTGTGTCACAGCACATTATTTTGTATGCAGGTGGCTCCAAGTGTAATCCTTGATGTCTCCAACTGAAACCATCTGAAGTAGCTCCACTGAAAAGGCTCCACTTCACTCTTTGAGGAGTATAACCATTTAAAGTACACAGTCCTGGGCTACATGGATCAGATATCCAATGACATATAAAGCAAATATGTGACTATGCAGGTAGGCACCCTTTTTATCATTCATTTTTATCTGATTTCAACACAATACAGATAGTAAATGTTCATTTTTCTATAACATGGAAGCAAAGTGCTTTTGCTGCTTTATCATTTATAGTAGCTGAATATATTTTAATCAACTGATATAACAGCATAAGATACTAATAAAAACCAAGTACTCTACCTTCTACAAGACAAACAATTAATGCTACTTTTTATGTGCCAAGTACCAGTGATTGTTAAATAAATCACCTCTACTGTGAAATATTAAACATGTACTTTTATTGTCGTATTAATTTGCTGTATGTGCAACTTCACAAGTGAGTGCTTTATTCATTCCAGAGTGTATTACCTCTGACAATCATGGTAATTGTATTCTTTATTAAATGAATTAAACCTATTCAGATACCAAGATATCTACACCTTCTTGTCAGACATCAGGAATATAACAGCTCAAAGACATGGATACCTATTAACAAAATATTGCAAAGAGTAGCCAACTATTATACTACTGAGCACAAATGTTAGAATCATACAAGCCATTGTATTTCCTATTATCATGTATGCATGTGAGAGCTGAACAGTTAAGAAAGATTATAGGATAAAAATCAATTCATTTGAGATGTGGTGCTGGAGAAGAGTGCTGAGAGTTCCATGGACAGCCAAAAAGACAAACAAATGGGTGCTAGAGCAGATCAAGCCAGAAATGTCCCTGGAAGCCAAAATGACAAAACTGTCATATTTTGGACATATCATGAGGAGAGGACTCATTGGGAAAAAAAACAAAAATGCTAGGAAAGGTGGAGGGAAACAGAAAGAGAGGAAGGCTGCAAGTAAGAATATATTTTGAGCCCTTTCTAATCAGTCCAAAGTAGCATAGCCGAAGTTGAGCACCATGTAATAGTTTGGGAGTACTTCTAATACTGTACAGTTCTAAGATGGGTTGAACCAGTTTTCCTCCTTTTGTGCAACAGAACTCTAATAGTCCATTTAAGGTTCTGGTGGCAAACTATGTATTTCACTGAACTTGTATCTCTATGTATTTCTACTGTATTTCACCAGTACAATAAACAACCACCCCAAGATACTTAAAGGAAGGCACTTGCTCAAGTTTATTTCCAACAAATGACCAATTAAGCAGTGATTGTTCCATCTTCTAAATGACAAACCTTCAGATTTTTAAAGATGGCTATCACAAAAAGACCACCTCAGTCTTTTTCAAGCTAATACTCAACATCCTAAGTTTTTCCTCACAGGACTCGGTTTCCAGACCTTTGATCATCTAAGGTACAAAACACACTGCAGCTTTAACTGCCCTGGCTCAGTGCTAGGAAATCCTGGGAATTGTAGTTTATTGTAGCACCAGAGCACTCTGACAGAGAAGACTAAATGTCTCACAAACTACCACTCCCAGAACTCTGTAGCATTGAACCTGGGCATTTAAAGAAATCTCAAACTGGATCAATTCTGCAGTGTTTTGGATCAAGGTCAGCCCTTTCAGGATACATTCCAGCTTTCATATCCTTCTTTAACTGTGCCACCAAGAACTGGACAAAATATTGTAGATCATGTGTGACCAAAGCAGAATTGAGTAGCAACACACATCCTTTGATATTGACTCTACACTCCTGTTGATGAAGCTCAGAGGTGCTTTGGCTTTTTGGCCACAACATAAGACTGGTGACTCATGTTTAATTTGTGGTCTTCTAAAACCCCTAGATCATTTTTCATGTTCTACTTTCAAGCCAAGTACCATCCATCCGATATTTGTGCATTTCATTTTTCCTTCCTAGATGTAGTCCACTTATACCTGTTAATATTTATTTTGCTAAAATGTCTAGCTCTCCAATCTGTCAAGGTCATTTTGAATTCTGATCTAGTCCTCTTGGGTACTAGTTAGACCTCCTAATGTGTTGTCTTCTGAAAATATGATAAGCATGCCTCTTATTCCACTGTCCATTATTCCACCTCCAGGGTATTAGGTACCCCTCCCACAATTTGGTGTCATCTGAAAATTTGTTAAGCATGCCGTTTATTCTATCTTTTAAATCATTAAATCATTTAACAACCTTGGGTCCAGGACAGAATCCTGAAGCATACCACTAGTCATTTCTCTCCAAGATAAAAAGCAACTATTGGTGAGTACTTCACATTCAGTTAGTCAACTAATTACAACTACACCTAACAGCAGCATTGTCTAGCCCACCAGTCTGCCTCCAAAAATACCTTGGGAAACCTTGTCAAAAGCGTAACTGAGTTCAAGATATACTTCATCTACAGCACTCCATTGATCTACCAAACTTGTAACTTTATTTTAAGCGAGAGAGAGAGAGAGAGAGAGATTAGTTTTGTATGACCTATTTTTAGTTCCAGCATCTGCCAGCCTAGCAGTTCAAAAGCATGCAAATGCAAGTTGATAAATAGGTATGACTCCAGTGGGAAGGTAGAGCCTTTAGGGCTGAAGGTGGGGTATAAATACCATAAATAAATAAACAGTGTTCTGTGCAATCATGCTGGCCACATGATCAGAGAGTAGTCTCTGACAACACTGGCTCTTTGGCTTAGTAATGGAGATAAGCACTGCCCCCTATGGTCAGATATGACTTGACAACCTTGTCAACAGGGAATACCTTTACCTTTATTTTTGAGAAACACATAGTGAATGTGTGTGTGTGTGCGTGCGCGCGCACTTATGGAATTATTTCCTGCCTTTCTCTTAAAATGGGATTCATCTGCTCAATGACCTTTCCCGGTATCAATGTCAATTTGGTCAGTAGCTGTTTAGGTCCTCTTTTTGTTCTTTTTGAAGATGGGGGCAACATTTGCCTTCCTCCAGTCCACTGGGTCCTCTCTGTCCTCCAAAAATTTTCAATGAGCATTGACAGTAACTGTCAGATTGCATCTGCAAGTTCCTTTTGTACTCTTGCATGCATTTTATCGCATCCTGAAGACATAAATTTATTGAGATTAGCTGGATATTCCTTTACTACTGCTTTACTGTTTCTGGGCTGTAATCCCCTTACTGCATCATTTGTTACATTTTCACCAATTAGAACACTGTTTTCCTTCTCGGGGAAGAGTGAGCTAAAGAAGATACTAAATAGTTTAGCCTTCTCTCTGTCCCCTCTTAGCATTTCTCTATGCAGTGGCTCCACCATTTCCTCCTCCTGAACACAGCCCCCCAAAATCCCTTTTTATTATTTTTAATCTTTACTTGACATGGATTTCAAATGTTTCTACAACTTTCTGAAGTCCTGGTTTCAATAGTATGCCTGATTTCAGCAATATGGATCTTTTAATATTTTTAGAAATGGGAGAGATCAGTTACTTAGCCTTTAACACAATTCATCACATTGAAATTACTCTTGCAGAACTGGCTTGATTCTTGTGACCCAAGCACTGAAATTTCCCAACAGTGAGTGATTGACAAAAAGCAAGAAGCCATTTTGGAAAATCCAAGAGAAGTAGGCTTTGGTAAAGAACAAAGTAGGACATGTAGAATTTGCTCTTTAGCACTATCTCTCATTGATTAATTTAATAACTTGATCAATAATTTAATTCCATAATTTAATTCATGCTGACATTCTATCTTAAGTCAATCACTACAGTTAACAAATGAATGAAATTAAGTTACTACTTTTGTCAGAAAATTTGCAACTTATTTCATAATTTAATTTATTTCAATTCGATAGGAACTAACTAATCCTCTCACTCCTAATTGGGGGCCCTATAGCTTCTATTCTGATTTTAAAAATTGGAACATTAATTGGCTAAATGGGGATGTAGGAGACCTGCATCAGATATATCTGTGTCTCCACATTAAGGGGATTTCTTATGACCTATTCTGACCTCTGTATATAAAGGCACTGTGCCATCATGGGAAAGAATCAAGCCCCTGAAGTCTTCAGGGATTGTTAACAATGGAAATTAAATCTCTTGAAACAGTATGTCTTAAATGGCTCAAGCCTGAGAAGTCAATAACATATATATGGCAGTGAATAAGACATACACAGCTGAAAAGTGAAATTTTAAAGCTGGACTGACAGCATTTATAGAAAGACAGATTCTGTTAGTGTACATCATCAGTTTTATTTCTGAGAAGGTACACATTTATTTTCTCCAAGTGTATATTCTCTGCATAGCATTCTTTAAACACTTATTGGCTTGATAAATCTTATCCCTAAAATTGTACTTTATTGTTAATCGAAATAATGTTTGTGCCAATGTAAAGTATTAAATATTATGATTTTAAAAAGCAGCACCTTAACTGAATCCCAAGCAAAGAGAGGAGTAATGACAGAGATAAATGCAGAGTGGTCATGCATGATTTTGACATTATAACCAGTTAAGAGTATTCAAAGCTTATATGTTTTCCCATATATTGCCATTTCAAACTACTCAGTCCTCAGCTGACAATATAACACAAGATGGCATTAGGTATAAAAGTTGCAAATGCCAGCAATAGCTCTAAATGTCACCATAACTTTAACAGGTACATTAAGAAAAGCCATTCCTACACTCAGCTGTACAACTTAGCTAGATGGTAAAACAGTCTTTTTTAAACCTATCTCTCCTTGTTTAAAAGTTTCAAGAGTTGTTAAGATAACAAATCATTTTGCTTTTTTTAATTTACAAGGAAAATGAAAATTTTGGTAAATGGAAAATTTGTTGTTGTTGTGTGCCTTCAAGTCATTTTCAACTTATGGTGACACGAAGAAGAATCTATCATGGGGTTTTCTGGGGCTGCATGTATGTGACTTGTCCAAGATCACCCAATGAGCTTCCATGGCCAAGCAGAGGAATCAAACTCTGGTTTCCAGAGTCAGCCCAGCGCTCAAATTGCTCCACCACTACACCATGCTGGCTTTCAAAAATACTGTTCATTAGCTTTCAGTGTCACAATGAAAGCACCAATGACTCAGCTAACATACTTATCTCAAATAATGGGCATAACCTTTAGGAAATAACAATCCTTAATAAGAACTTTGTCATGCAAAAGAGAAAGTATAAGGGACAATAAAAGACAGGAACAGTGTCAATCTGCCAATTCAGTTGATATCTCGTCCTTGCAGCCCCAAGCACAGTAGATCCGAGTTTGCACTGGGGGACAGGCCTGCACAGAACAACAAAGTAAGAGAAAGTTCCACTGCAAAAGGTGAAGTTCATTCACGTATCATTGGATATAACCTTACATTAATCTCCCTACATTTTCTCCATCATGAAACTTAAGAGAGTGCTCCAGAGGGTACCCTCCAAATAAGGTTAAATGCAACTCCCAGTTCTCTACACCACTGTCTATGTTTTTTAGAGCTGGTGGGTCTTGAAATCATCTTGAAGGACATATTAGTCCATCCCTGCCTCAGACCACACAGTCATATTCCAGATGGTTGAACAATTTTAAGCATATCAAACTGGCATGATTTATTTGCTTGAGTATTGCACTTCGACTCTGGGAGACTGGGGTTCAACTCCACATTCAGGCCTGGAAACCCGCTGGATAACTATAGGCAAATCATGGTCTCTCAGACTCAGAGGAAGGGAAAGGCAAATCCCCTCTGAACAAATTCTGCCAAGAAAATCCCATGATAGGTTTTGCCTTAGGGTCACCCATAAGCTGCAAATGACTTGAAGACACAACAACAACTGGCTGACATGCCCCAAAAGCCCTTTCTCTTTCTTTCTTTCACCATATTCTTCTGACATATCACAATTATTTCTCCAAAAATTATATTTTTTGTTCATTGCAGATAACAGGACAATGGAGATTATCACATGGGGTAAAGGAGGGATGCTCTCGTCCTTATCCCATCCTTAAAATGCGATCACGTGAAAATTATCTTGTGATATCTGTCCTTCTGCCATTCTTATTGTGCAATTTTTTAACTTATTTTTTATTTATTATGGTATTTATATCCCGCCCTTCGGCCCTAATGGCTATCAGAGTGGCTTACAATTATTATTTTTAATAAGACGGTTCCCTGCCCTCAGGCTTACAATCTAAAAGACACGACACAAAAGGAGAAGGGAATGGTGGTGGGAAAGGGAATGAGGTCCAGTGGTTCTTCTCTCCCTCTAAGGCCTGGACCAAGGCAGATGGACCAGTGGGGGGGGGGCTCTTATTCTTCAGTCTAGCCCGGATGGAGCTGGGCCGGCCTGTTCACTCCCTCTCAGGCCGGAGGAGGACAGGTTGCTTACCTGTAACAGTATTTCTTCGAGTGGTCATCTGCGAATACATACAAAGGAACTGGGGAAAGAGCGGAAAAGCAGGGGCTTTATAAGGGATGGGCGGAGCTACCGCCAAAAAGTTTCTATATGTTGCAAAGTGTTCTTTGCCTAGTGATTCTAGAAGTTTCCAAAGGCACTGCGCAGGCGCAGTACAATCCATTTGTATGATTCGCAGAGACCACGAAGAAGAATGGCATTTATGGAGCGAAGGCGCTCTATCTTCAGGCTAGCCCTGATGGAGCTGGGCCAGCCTATTCACTCCCTCCCAGGCCGAAAGATGACAGTTTATGGAGGTAGGGCGCTCTATCTTCAGGCTAGCCCTAGTGGAGCTGGGCAATCATGCTAAGATTATCAGGCAGCGTCACACTTATCCCGTCCTTCTCCATCACTGAAGTGGCATGGCCCTGTCACTGTGTATTAACAAAAATTCCAGTTAATACAATGATGGGACCACTGATGGGAGAAGGACAGGATAAGCGTGACACAATAAGGATGGGGTAAGGACGGGAACGATCTCTCCTTTACCCCGTGTGATAATCTCCAATGTTGGAGACAAAGTAATGATAAATATTCCATTTCAATTTACACAAAAGAACTAAGGCAAATTGATAAAATGACTCAGTCATCCATATATGGCTTGAGGACTTCTGTAGCTCTCTCTTTTGTTCAATTAAAAAAAAAACAGATGGGTCAAATGAAGTGGCTTCCAGCTGCTTTGGCGGTATGCCGATTAGAAGTCAAAGCAGCCAGAAGCTGTGCCAATGCCACACTCTGGTCCGCTGGACCAGAGCACAAAGGAGCCAGAATAATCCAGCTCCTAGAAATGCCAGTCAGCCCGAACCCAAGGAGCACAGCCCACATTGGGAGCTGGCCATGTGGTCAACAGGGTTCAGACTCTGGAATGGACTTGAGCTGCTCTTTCTCACTGGCATGCTCCGGCCCCTACCTCACTTTCAAAAGTTATTTCCATGTAATAGGTGAGGGGAAACCAGCTAATTGAAGAACACAACATTAAATCCCTAGTGGCTGTGCAGAACCAGTTCTGCAAGTTTTTGGCTGCAGTCCTTAATCTGCATGACCTTTTGGCCACAATCCTTAATCTGCATAACCCCTCAAACAGTCTTCTAAAACACCCATGATCTTTAGGGGTTTTATTTTTAAATATATTTTATATACAAGAGGGTTATAATGGGTAACATTCCATGTTTTCACTTTTGATGAAAAAGAAAACATTACTATGATATTCTCTTCTATAAATTAGTGGTACCTTTGATCATTAAACTTAAAGTTCTCATATTTCTTTCTGCCCTCTCCCTTTGGGGTGGAAAAAAAATGCCTTCACTGAGGTTTTGCAAAATACAAACTTTATTTAAATCCTCCCATTAAGTAAAATAAAGTTGACTCAGTAATGAAAATAGAACCTCTAATGTGCAAAAGAGTCACATATAACCTCTGACTGCCAGATTATTAATTGCTAGAAACTTTAAACTCATAAAAAGAAGAACATTTTTGATCAATGCACATTTATTTCCAGCAAGGACATGCAGGTAAGCAACAAGAAAAAATAGTTCCTGCAATAATATTATTCAAAATATGTTGCTTGCTCTCTGTGAGGTAACACTGTGTGTCCTGCTCAGGACGACTTTGCCTGTCCTCCAGGTACACCCAAAGGGCAATGTAGGCAATAATGACCCATCTGTTCACTACTGGCAACTAGCAAACTTCTAATGAAGACAGATGTGGGTCACCCTGTACAAACATGCTGCAGGGTGCTAATGAATCCTCCTAATGGTCACTACCTGCCACTTTTGACTGATTGATGAACAAAAGGTTTAAGCTTAAAAATCTAAGATGTGTAGCACAATCATTGGTCTTATTAAAACATCTCTTGCACTCTGATATACTTACTCTTTCCAATCATTTTTCTTAGTTAAATAAAACTATTACTGATCCTGAAGTCTGCAAAATAATCTTACTAGATTCACAAGAAATTCTGTCTTAAATAAAATGACTGTGCCAATAGTGTACAATGAATATCCTAATTACACCCTATCCCCAATCACCAACTATGAAGCAGTAAGGTAACCCATATTTAAAATAAGTGCTTATCAGAAATACCTGTACAATCAAACTCTAAAGCAATTGCTTTATTTCCCAACTTAATGACATTCCTCCCACACAAATCCCACTAGATAATTTGCAAGAAAAGTACCAGTCATAGAATCATAGAGTTTATTACCAATGGGTAGAGATGAAGTTTCCAGAAACCCTGCAAGAGTAGCCACTAGAGCCACTTGTTTCCCAAGTATCCTTTTGCTTTCTACAGTACTGCTGCTAGTGCACAGGATTCTTACTATAAGAATCTTACTATACTTACTTATACTTACTATAAACTAGCATACGAGCAGAGTGAAACTACAACACTAGGACTGTGACATACTTAGTGTCATTCAGATTTAGGAGATTATCCCAAGGAGGAGGCAAGCATCCTCCTTCCGTCATTAAATCGTTTCATTTCCACGATCGGAGAGAAGATTATCACACCCCCATGCATTTATCCCATTCTTATCCTGTCGATAAACAATAATGGACACATAATTGGGTATTAATGGAAACTCCTCCCTTCATTAAATCATTTTGTTTGCGTGATTATCCTGTGATAATCTTCCCCTCAATCACACAAATAAAACTCTTTAATGATGGGAGGAGAATGCTTGCCTCCCATGTGATAATCTCCTTAGTCACACATTGATCATACCCACTGAAACAACCCGAATTTAATGTAGAGAGATCTTGTAGTACCTTTGAGACTAACTGAAAAAAAGAAGTTGGCAGCATGAGCTTTCATAGACTTCAGTCTACTTCAGTCTACTAAAGCTCATGCTGCCAACCTCTTTCTTTCAGTTATCTCAATGGTGCTACAAGATCTCTCTACATACTAATTCTACAGACTAACATGACTATATCTTTGAATTCTACCACCAGAATTTAAATTTGTTAATTTAATATGCCCATTGATTTCAATGGATTAACGCTAAACATGGCTATGTCTCAATCCACTCCACTGACTTATAAATATATTAAGAGTAAAAACATTTATTTTCATAATTATGATATGCTGCAAACCATGTGTAGTGTTAAAGAATCTGGCTTTCTAAACATTCCTTTTCACAATGAATTCATGAGAAATATATTTTTGGAATACAGTCAGTCCTTCCCACCCAGTTCCAGGACCTCCTGTGAATTGCAAAAATACAGATGCTCAAGCCTCATATTATTACATGGTGGTAATGTGCATCCAGACATATCAGCATGGCCATGTGCACAAGCTGCCATTGAACAGTATGGGATGTGGCAATCCTCTGGTGGTCAAATCCTCAGATCGCCAGCCCACCAATACAGAAGGTTCACTGTAATAAACCACCTAAGCATTCTTAATTGATGTAGCAAATTAAAACTGTGGTTTTGAAGGCCCTTGAAATATGGCCAGTATACCCTAGTTTTAGAGTCATGAAACATAATTAGTGTTGATGGAATATTAATACATCTTCGAGACAAGAAGAAATTGAGTGATAGTTTTCATTGGACAAACTAATATGGATACTATTCAAGTGCCAAAGTGTATTCAACAAGGAAGGATGGAAAGCATTGTGCATGCACCTACCATCATTCTTCTGTGTACGTGCATGCCATCAAATTTTTCCTATAAAATTCCACTACCTTTTGTATATGTATATATTGCTTCAGATGCCAAAATTTTGGTCTCATCATACTTTTTTTAATTACTACGAAAGACTGTGTTGAATTGACATTACCTTCTTTTCTTCCTGCAATACTATTACTTCATGATAGCGTGGAACACAGAGGTCATATTTTTTCTGGTCTTCCCTCCTAATGTTGACATTTTCATAATGCACCACATTTTCCCTTTAAAAAGTATGAGAGATTTATGAGTCAACTGTTCTAAATGCCTGAGTACTTAAATATCCACACTAGAGGCTCTACCTGCTTCCCTTGTCCCCTGAGTAGTATTATAAACAGCTGTTCTTTGCAGTAACAAATGAAAAGCTAGTTTGCTCACCAACAGGACAGTCTAAACTTATGTTCTGCCATACTATGAATTCAAACAATTTTTTTCATATCTAAGTTTTCTTGCCATAGGTGAAGTGCAATAAAACCACTGTTGATACAGAGTAGATCCAAGAAGCTGTAAAAAATTATACTGTGGGGAGGGGCACATTTTTGGCCTCCATGAGAGGAGACCAGGGGAGCTTGGTGCTTGGCCCATAGGGCCAAGCAAGATCATATGTAGGGGACAAGAGGGGGGTGATTTAAAAGGAGAAGATATGAGATTGGTGTACACCTTGCCCCCCCCTTTGTGTTGGAGGGTTGGTCTCTGGAACTCTGTCCACGGGATGCAATACTGGGGGTCTGGGGAAAGAGTATGCCCTTGGGGCTAATCTGTGGGCTTACTCTCTCTTATAAAATCGTGGGGCTTGGGAAGGAGCCCCCCCTCCAGGTTGGTACTCTCTCTTATAAAATTGTGGGGCTTGGGAAGGAGCCCCCCCCCCTCCAGGTTAGTCTTTCAAAAAATGAACATCTGAGATGACAACCAATCTGTTTTGCAGTTTTCTGTGGATTTTCCAGGCTATGTGGCCGCATTCTAGCAGAATTTATTCCTGATGTTTCACCTGCATCTGTGGCTGGCATCTTCAGAGGGTGGTGGCATGGAAGTGTGTGGGGTGTATGTATGTATGTACAGTATGTATGTGTATATGTATATATACTTGTGTGACCCTTGGGTTGGAGGAAGTGATTTACATGTTAATTTGTATGTTGGTCTGATGTTGAATGGCAAGGCCTCAGGGTGGGAGGATATGAGAGGTATATGTGTGTCTATTTAATTATGCAGGTGAAACACCATGAATAAAGTCTTCTAGAATGTGGCCACATAGCTTGGAAAAACCACAGAAAACTATAGACACTGGCCTTGAAAGCCTTCAACTTCACAATCTCTTTTCATTGGAGTCTGGTGTTTTGCCCAAGGATGGCTGGAGAGCTATCATAGGTTGACAAGCTGTGTCTCTGCTAAACCCACATCAGGTTGCTCCTCACTTCATTTGGTCAGATCCAAGTCTCAAACATTTAACAAGGCTTTAGGTCAATAAAGATGGCCCTTGTTTAATTGCAAATACTGTGTTTGGTCTCGTTATTTCATGGTTGGTCAATAAATTATTCCCATGCCACACAATGAATAGTGCTGCAGGGGAGGAGCGCTTTATTGGCCCCTATGTGAGGAGACCAGGGCAGCTTGGCTCATAATCTCTAGGGCAAAACAGGCGGCTCGGATGGAGCAGCCTCATTCAGATCCAAGGCTGTAGCGACCACATACAACCAGTCCCAATCCAGGCCACCACTGCAGTCCTGAACCAGACTGCTAGAAAGAGCAGATTCTTCCCAGTTCTTCTGGGATGGCACATGTAGGAGCAGCTTCTGGCTGCATTCAGGGTGTGTGTCATCTAAACACCACACCCCCAACACAGCCTGAAGCCGGAATTTTTGGCCCGTGTGTTTCGGGCCTTTGCCTCATAATACCATGTGTACTTTACTATCATTTAATATCAATTAATATAATGTGTGCTTTAATTCCTCTCCATCCCATCACCCTCATAGGTATCCTCTGATGAAAATGCCGAGATGGGCCTTCTCTGTGGCTTCTCCCATCTAGACTAGAGGCTAGATTGACTCTCTCCAAAGTGTCCCTTCTCTTGATAAAATAGTCTTTTGGGGAAAGGCTTTTTAAAAGTGTCCTATACTGTTCTTATTTCTTGCTTTTTAATGGGTGTGTTTTTAAATTTCTTTTAAAACTATCAATAGCTTAATTGCATTTTAATTTATTATTATTATTTATTATTATTTTTTTAAAAAATTCTCATATGAGCTTTTACTTTTCTTAAGCTGCTTTGCGTATTCCCAGGGCTAGGAAATGTTTAGGGCAGGAATGGGTGTGGGTATGGATGAGTAATAATGGCCTCATTTATTTCACTGGCAAGTCAAAATTGAAACAAGAAGAACATCCTGACGGCCCCAGCCCTAAGGAGAGCAGCGGAGAGCGGCAGAGGATTTAAATGCCAGCTCAACATCTCCGGGAACACCTGGCAGCACCAGCCCTGAGGAGACTGCGTAGGAGATTGGCAGAAGACTTAAATGCTGGCTCCAAACGCCTCCTGGAACACCTGGAGGATCTTCATCTGATTTATAACTACCGTATTTTCCGGTGTATAAGATGACTTTTTACCCCCATCTTATACTCCGGGTTGTGTTTGACGGCCTCCACAGAGACAGGTGAATGGTGTAGCCACCTCTCTGTCTCTGGGATCCTTGCAGGTTCCTATCCCAGAAAGCACCATGGCTGGGTTCTCTCTGCTGGAAAAGGTGGCGGAGAAGTGGCTCCAGAGCCGGTCCAAAGGGAGAGGGATGGTCGGGCTGAGAGAAAGAGCCGTCCCTTTATGCCTCGCCACCACCGCCACCCGGGATACTCCGCTCCTCCAGTGGCTCTCGCAGCTTCCGCGGTGTGCTGGACTGCGGGAGACCCTATTGCAACTTCTGACACCCGCCTTCCAGGCCTCCACAGAGGCCCCCTCAAGCCGGCACATGTGAGTGCCAGACTCCCTTAATTTGGCCTATAGGAGGCTAGGGACGCTGCCTGCATGCAACTTGGGAGTCGTGTTATACGCCCAGTTGCTTATACGCCATAAAATACGGTAGTTTAACTATTTCAGGCATGTAATTTGCACCTAATTGCTGTTTTGCTGTCTGGAGGGAGTTGAGGTCCTTTAGATTAGTATATCATGTTATGCTTTGATTATTATGCTATATTACATAATTTGTATTCTGTATCACGTATAGTTAACCTTTTGTATAACTATCCTACTGATATTATTATTTTTGCTGTTATGTAATGATGGCAAAGTGTAAGGAGATAGCCTAATGTATTATTGTAATATTTTGTTTTGTATTATATTGATTCTGTTTTGTAATCTGCCTTGATTCCTTCGGGAAAAGGCGGAACATAAATAAATTATATTATTATTATTATTATTATTATTATTATTATTATTATTATTATTATTATTGGATGGGGTGACCCTCCCCCCTCCATTCCTGTTTGGACTGCCCTGGCTTCATTCCAGAGTCCTCTGTATTTGAGGCAGATTTGAGAGGCATTTCTCAGAACATCCTACCAAACAGGCAACTGAATGAGTATAATGTAAGTATGACACAAAAACTTTGTTCAGACATCACAATAAATGTCCAATTATTGTAATGGGGATGAGCCAAAAGACGTTTAATCTATCTTTCTCTCTTTCTCTCTTTTTCTCATTCTCTCTGTCTCAGACACACACATTTGACCCGTCCCCTTACTTTATGGACACAAAAATATTGGAAGCTTTATTTGTATTTTTGAAATAATTTTGATTGACTGCAGGTTGTTTCTTCTCCAGAGCAAAAAAACAAATCCTATGTCCAATTTTAACTGTGGTTTGTTTGAAACAAGCAAAATTCACAGCCAATAGTTTGAAGTTTTCTTGTTTCAAACAAAATATAATTAAGATCAAAGGTTTTGTGATGAGATGAGATAACAAACTGTGGTTGATCAAATGTTCCTGTTCTTTCTGTGGAAAGCATGTAGTCCCATAACCTGCTGCAGCTTGTTGCCATGATTTATCATAACACCCAAGCTAGAGAATAATGTTTGTGAGAAATGCAAATTTTAATACCAAGCAGTGACAGAATTACATACGGAATTACATCATAATCTCCAGGTCCAGGGCCTTCGTGTGCCTTAAATTCATGTCGCTTTTCCGTCAAATTGCCAAAATGCACTCCTTTATACTTCATCGTAGGATAAGTTTCATTCTAAAAGGAAAAAATGTAAGTAGTGTATAGTTTTGAAAATCAGACTTTCTTTAAAACAGCTAAGCAAAATTCTACAGCCAAGGCTCCCTTTGATTAAATATTTATTTCTTTGTTTGATTGCTATTCAGATTACAAGAATAGCTCAGCTCTAAGAAGTTCTATGCCATGCACAAAATTTTATTCACAAACACAAAATACAAAAATTTACTTCCATTTTCAATTGTCACAGCTCTGGTATCTAAGGAACAGAAAAGCAGCCAGGCAACACTCCATTGTGCCTCTGTCCCAGCAGCTGATGAGGGACCCTCGCTTCATGTTCCAATTGTGTTCGTTGTGTACTTAATCCCCTCTCCACTGCCATTCTCTTTTTCTCATGTGTCATATCTCATTTAGACGGTAAGCCTAAGGAATGGCAACTGCCAAATTAATGATTTGTAAGCAATCCTGGGTGCCTTTTTGGCTGAAGGGTGGAGTATAAATACTGTATATACATATATATCAGTCTAGAAATTTTAATTAAAAATTGAGCAAAAAAACCTTACTTGACTAATTCATGAGTCCATGTGATATTTTAAACTCATAAAAAAGGAACCATCCCCTTGTGAAACGCAAGACTGCAATATGTGCTGGAAGAAATTACTCCCGTCTACACTCTCATTCATCCAGCCTTTGACCACAAAACCTGCCCTCGACTTATACATGAGGTCGACTCACAGTCGAGTATATATGGTTCTCTAAATAATAAATAAATAAATAAACTTCAGAAAGAAGTCCCACAGGTTCATTTACAGTGACTAAGGGGCTGTACAGAATGGCATCAAAGGCCAGCACGGGAGAAGAGTGGGGGCATGGCATCCGCATGATTCACACCCCACCTCCACCCCATGCTGATGTGACACTACGCACCCCACCACACAGCAGGTGGCATCACAGTGCTTTTCTGGTGTTGCATTCAGATGACGCAGCATCAAAGGAGCACTAAAAAGCTGTAGCACAAGAAGCTATGGCACCCTTTCCATGGCACAAAAAGAAGCCACTTTTTGCAGCTCCACTTTGCGCCATGGAAAGGCCAGATCAGGACCACTGCCTGTAGTTGCCATGGCCCTGATCTGGCGAAGAATGAGGCGGCTGCAGGCTGCCCCTTGGGGGCAGTCTGTTCAGCCCCTTACTAGGGTAAATGTTAGAAGTACTGTCTATATCTCTTGAAGTTGTATGAATTCTCATATCAAATTCAACTTTATTGAGATCCACTGAACAGTTATACAAACCATTGACATTCCAGCAATTCTAAACAGGGGTAGAAATACAACTTAAACCAATTCCAAGTTGAATCCAGGGTAGTAGTGGTGGTGGTGATTATATTTATTTATACCCCACCCTTTTCACAAATCTGGGACTCACAGTGGCTTATGACATTAAAAAACAGTGTTCTGGTCCAGAAGAGGAGGAAATTTTATTTCAACAGTAAAAACAGTAGTTGTAACAAAAACAACAACAAAAGAACCTGAGAGTTATAAACCTCATAACAAATGGAATGTAATCTGAGACAATAAACTTATCCTATTTGTTTTCATGATTTAGGAGGAGGAAGAAAAGCCATGTCTTTGTGTACAAAATCTTATTCTGCAGTGAATATAAGAAGACATATTGTATGGAAAGTGTTACAAATAAAGTGACCTACAATATCCTTCTGTCAAAACTGTAAATTCTACTGGCCACTAAATCTAATATTTCACAGTAATGGGATTAGAGCACCATCCAGTGGTTTCTACAAGGAATTATTCTACAAAGTTTCTAAAGAATTATTCATAACAAATATATTTAAAGATAACCAGAGCCACACATTTTAATTAATAAATGTTTTTTATGTGCTATAAATCCTACAGCGTTCTGCTTCCATATACAGAAACAATATAAGTATTCCTGCTTTACTGAACCTTGGGCAATGTTACCATGAGAGCCTTCCATCAATTTTGCTTAATTCTTCTATCTGACGTTACCTGGAATTTGACAAATATCAAGCTTGGTTTTGAAGGCACATGACTTCAAAATTATGACTGACTTAAAGTATATTTTAATATAATTTATTTAGCAAATGTCAGATGATGGTGAATTATAAACACCTCCTACTTTTATTTAAAATGCAGCATATTTTAGGACTCATACTTTCTTATGTAAAGTTATTCTTAATATATTAATCTAATTTTCTTTATTTTTATTACTGAATTCATCCAATCAATTTCCAATATTCACTCCATTCCATGAGAGCAAAGTGAATTCAACATTTAATTTATTAGGACATAAAAACAAACAAATAATAAATTGATTTGAGAAAAATCTGAACATGCTGTTTAATCATATATGAACAACATATTTGCTTATGGAGACAAGGAATATCATATACCAAAATGATAAAATAGATCTGAAATATGGAACACATACTATTTCACATATTACTGTATATTTACATACCCTGTTTTTGTTGTATTTTGTGATTTTGGAAATTTTATTCTAATTTATTTCTTTTCAGTTATTTGAGACACCCCAAGAGTTATGTAGAAACTATAAGAGCAGGATATGCTTTTTGTATAAATAAATAAATTCAATTGGTAATTCTCCTTAGAGAAGACCAATGGAATTTATCTACTGATTTACCCAGTTTCCACTGATTGAAGAGTCTACCCCTTACTAGGATTAGCAACTGGATTTAAGCCTAAATATTTACTCATAGTACTCCTTAAGACTGATATTTTTGTTTCATAAAGAAATGGTAGGCCTCTATATCAGTTTATGCTGCAATTCAGGCAATGTCATATGCATACTTCTATCTTTTGTCTCCTTTTGCAGCTCCGTTTGTAGAAAGTGTCTTCACTAGTTTTATTGGAAATATTAATCTTCTAAATGCATCTTTTGTATCTGATGTAAATCATGCATGATCAAAAGTCAGAAACATCCATAAATTGTTTTCTTCAGTGTTTCAGATATTGCTACATGGCAATGTTGTAGCTTTTGACAAAAAATATGATTTTTTTTCTTCTTTTATTCAAAAAATCATATCCTATCTCACTATGTCATATAATGTAACAAAATATCAGCAACGATTCATCCATCCATCCATCCACCCCCTACTCTCTTAATTGAAATTGGTCTGTAATATTGTTTGTATGTACAGCGCTGTGTAAATCTACAGCACTATATAAATAAATAATAATCAGAATCAGAATCCCAAACCTAGGACCAGATTATGGTTATTGTAAGCCTTGGTTTAAAAACAACAGTCCAGTCCTTTGGCAGATGGTGGTGGACCTATAGTTCCAATATTTCCTTGAACATACATAATAAACCGATACCAAGCTACCTCAAATTTTTCTGTATTTAATCCTCCTTTTGCTGATTACCCACAACAGCTACACAAGGTTTGTGCACAGAGAAGGTCTCTTTAAAAGCACCGATTCTACAGACTTTTTCCCTTGGCAGACCACTAAAGAACAGCAAAATATGCATTTGTTTCATTACAAAACCTAAATCCAATAGCAAAATATTTATAAGTATCCATGAAAGAGCTTTATAATCAATACATCTCTGACATTTACAAAAAGTATTTTACTGATTCAGCTCTGAAAGCAATTTTAAAAGGTGCTCTAACTACAGGCTATTCTATGTCAAACTCAATAAACTTGAATAAAATTATTCCCTTTCTCATCTACTGCTTAAGCGCATTAAAAATAATATAAATTGACTGCTACTTAACTCACTAACCTGTGCATTACTCAGGTAAAATACCCCATCCATAACGGAATTAAAAAGCCTTTTAAAAACACAGAGACTGAAGAAAAAATTGATGCACTCTTAACTCTAAATCACCATGCTCTTTTTGCCAAGAAGTGTTGACAATACCAACTTCAAGGTCGCTGTCAACTTGCTATGTCATTAGCAAATAAAATATGGTTTAATTGAAGCAAACTCAGCAAGGAGGTGCATTATTTTAAGTGAACACTGCAATATAACTTGAAAAATTACTAATCGCCACTCCCGTTGACAATAAAAATGGATGAAGGTGCTTTAGAACTTTTTTTCTATGACTTTCCCGTAATTAAATATGGAAATAGATTCCATGAAGAATTAAAAGTCCCAGAGTGCATTAATTCTAGCACTAATGGACTGTCTTTCAGTGCTACAGTGCATAGGTAGTTCCCAGCATGGTCCCAACATTACCTAATCTATCAGTGTCAGCTCTTAGTATGAATACATAAGGTGAAATGCACAGATTTGGGATTACATCCCATAATGTCTCAAGAGGAAAGATGCATTTATCACGTTTCAGAATGAGTGTATAAAAACGACGCATAGCTGTTAAATGTCTTGATGGAAGACATTCAGCTGCAAGGCACTTTGTATAATTGTTATTAAAACTACAAACATATATATTTTACAAAAAAATAAAGGCCTTTAAGAACAACAATTGTGGGGTTTTTGTTCTGATTTTAATCAATATAATGTTATCAATTTCAACTGAAACGGGTTTCTAACCATCTTGCTAACACTAGTAAACATAAGCCACACTGTTTAGTTGGTTTGTGTATGCACTTCTGTCATTCCCTCTTTAAACAATCATCCAGCCATCAGAGATAAATTTGATACTCTGGATAAGATTATATTTAGGGGATTTTAGTTTAAATCAGTCTCATCTCACAAGCATATTTCCTCCCTTTGCTGTGAGCTCTTAAAACGCATGGCAAGGAAAACAAAACAGTTCTTGTCTTCTGAATCCTGACTGCAGCTACAGCAGTTGTATTTGGGAATGGGGTTCATTTTCCCTGTTATGCGAAGTATTTTTCTGTGTTGCTACTGTCACAATCTGGAATCAGTAACTCTAACATCTAAAATCTCAAGATGCAGCAGAACACATTTATCCTGATATCCTCAATACAGAAAAAGGTTAAACAGACATACCACTATGTTGTATCAATATTATTAGCTTTGCATTACTGAGAAAAGTACAGTGGGACCTCAGTTCCACAAGGGATCCATTCCAGACCCCCATTCCCATGGATATCAAAATCTGCAGCACCTCAAGTCCCATGGTCCCCGATGGCACTACTGTCTCCATTGTCCCTAGTATCAGGGCATGCACACAGCTGTGCCACCATTAGGGACAACAAGGGCTGTCCCTAATGGTGGCACAGCCACATGCATATGCTAGTGGAGACAACAGGCGTGTTGTCCATGGATGCTTAAATCCATGGATACCAAGTCCGCAAAGATACTGTGTTACTAGCTTTAATGCAATGGGATCTTTGTCTCCATAGCAAGAGGATATCCATAGAGCCTGGAGAAGGACAGTGATGAGGAAACCCCTTTAATCTTTATTTTGGTATTACCTAGAGCCTACCCATATGTCTTTGGCTCAACGTTCCTTTTCCATGGGACATTTCCCAGTGTTTCAAATGTCATTGTGACCTATTAAAACATCCCTGACTCCAGATATGAAAATATGAAACCCAATCTACAACATAGGGATGTCAGATGTGCTAACATAGCCAACATTTCTACACAAACTTACCTGGAAGAAAGCCCTGGTGAAGACAATGGGAATTACTTTTAAGTAGACATGTACAGGAATGTCCTGTTAGAATGTTAGTATTATTTTATAATCCTTCATATACATTTTTCACATAGTTGATTCCTTTGGTAGTACAAGATAACAAAGATCACTCCTCCCCGTCCTTGCTGGTATTATACATTCAGGAGAAAAAATTATTTTATAGTTTTCAAGGGTTTCATATGTTATAGTTATGATATGTGAACCGCTTTGATCTGGAGGAAAGGCGGTATACAAATAAAAGTTTTATTATTATTATTTTATTATTTCATAGATTCTCTTTCTACCTATTTTTCTAAGTTCCCTTTCCTGAGTTTGTTTTTTGTTTATTGTTTACAGAACAATCCAGAGTGAGGCCAAAGCAAAAGTGGAACAGTGGGCCACATTCTTGATCCTGATGACTCAAACAAGAACTGAAGGCATGAGGGTGGAGGTGTATTTTTCACTATGCCAACTCCAGGTTAGCTTAGCTGGCAAGCATGATTATGATTGGCAGAATGGGTTTTATTCCGGTCAATACAAAGTGCTTTTTGATCCAGCAGCTCTTTCTATCTGCTACCACTATATAGCCTCCCAAGATGTAGCGGGGGTCTCTGCTGTGTCAGAGCCCCTCTCATATTGCTGATGTTCATTTTTGCCAGTGAATAACAGAGAGGTGCCAGTGCACCAAAATCCAGTCTTAATTAGCTTAAACACTGTTCACTGTTTTACATACTATAGCTGCTCAATATAGCACGGTAGTTCTATATGTACACCTACTGTAGCGCTGCTGAAGACCCTCCCCCCCCCCCAAGCGATTCCATGCCAGGTAGAGAGTGGGGAGGGGGGATCACAGAAGCACCTGGCTATGTTCCTGTGACCAGATGGGAAGCAATTACAACATCCACTGAGATCCACTGGGTCTTCCAGAGGTCTCAACAGCTGATGTTAGCATCCCACATCTTGCTAGAGGGACATAGCCAGATGCTTCTACATAAATACTCACTATCCATGTCACAAAATGGTCAAGGAGGCTTCAGGAACTTGGTAGGATGGCTTTGGTCACTGTGGAGGAAGGGAATATCAGCATTTACAGTGATTATATACAGATTAATTTATATCTTTCTATGCCAATAACAGGATACCAACCAATGTTTTCTTGTATTAGCATGTCTGGAATAAAGTATTTTACAAGCTCTGGAATCTTTGCTTAGGGATTATAGACTCGCCTTCCACTCCTGACCCCTGTTGTCCTTCTGCCAGTAAGCAAAGAGCTTTTTATTTCGACATTTACCATATTTCTTCTTTTAGCAGTGCTATTGCTGATGGGAATTCTTTTTTCATCTGAGTGTCTTTCACTGCGATTTTTAATTACCTTACATATTCGACTATAAGTCGACCTCATATATAAGTCGAGGGCAGGTTTTGGGGCCATATTTATGGATTTTGATATGACACTTGAATAAGTCAAAGGTAAAACTTGGGGCATGTAATGGGTGTAAAGGACAAAGCAAATAAAAATAATGCCAAACCTTCCAGTAGATATAACTATTTGTGCTCATACTAAAGGCTGCATAGATGACAGAGTAGAAGGGGATCAGTGCTTCCAGGGCAGATTAAAGTCTTGTCTTTCACCGTGTGTGTGTGTATATATATAAATTAAAATACAGTACTTACATTGACCCATGGATAAGTAGACTCAGTTTCTTTGGCTCAATGTTTTACCCTAATTTTCTAGATTTATACATGTGTATATACAGTATAAACTGCATTTTAAACTGAATTTTACTATTATCAGATGCCTTCAGAGACATTTTTAGCAGAAAGGTGAAATATAAGTAAACAAATAAATGCATAAATATTATTAGTCACTGTTTAACACCTCCCCCCAAGATAAACGGATACAGTGCGCCCTTGCTTTAAGCAGGGATCCATTCCACACACACACACCCCATGCGTAAAGCAAATAGCACGTATGCTCGAGCCCCGTTGAAAATAATGGGGCTCATGCATGCGGCACAGCGTGGTGCGTGCGCCTGTAAGCCGAAAGCCGCATAAAAGGCATATCAACAAAGATACTCTACCTTCACAAAATAATATTTAAATTTTTAAAATCTATTTTTTTTCTGTTTACTAAGTACTATTCATAAATACAAGGAAAAGGTGATACATCTCATGAAAAATCTTTCACTTTTCAGGTGCAGGGTAAGAGATTCTTAATCTTTCAAGAAATTCTGGATATTTGAGTTTCTCCCGTTCCTTATATATAAAAGGGTAAGCTAACTTAACTACATAATGCATTACACATTGAGAAAATCAAGTAGCTCAATATAATGAGTTTGCTGCCCCCTAATGCACTGATTGAAAAATCCTATTAAAAATGCTGTCCTGTTTATTTCATATTCTAGGTAACTGTTAACTCTAAATTACTGTTTTCTGATTGATGATCTCCTGAGGAAGCAAAATGCCATGAAAACAAAATGTCATTCTTAAATATAGCCGCAAAAGGGGAAATTGCTGAAAGTAGCTTTGCATTGCTATACAGTATACACAAGCACTTGGTAAAATAACTACAATTACAAGTGGAATAATTGTGGTTTTCCATATTCATGGTGCCATTTAGAATGAAAATAAATATTGTATGATTCATTGAGAAGATAATCAGTGATCATATGGACTTGATATTTTTTTGAGAAATGTGTAAATGCTAGCTGTTAGCATATTAGTTTAAAATGCCTAAAATCCTTAACAGATTGGAAACATGAAAACTGTTAAAATCATAAAAGGAAGTTCAATTATGTAGTGTCAGATATATCTATTTAGCACAGGATATGTACTCTGATTTACAATGGCTCTACAGCCAATACACAGAGATCTCTCTCGTCAATTTCTACCTGATCTTTTTTTAATTAACATTTTTCACTTGAAAATAATAAACAATATTAAATAAAATACAACAGTTTCTTTCAGGGATGATGGGAGTTGTAGCTCTTCACCTCTGGCTCGAACTCACCACCTGGTTGTGCACCGCGCTGACCAGTTTTGGCCAGTGGTTATAGCTTAGCAGAGTTACAGAGAATAGGCTGAAGACCCCGACAAACTCTCCAAGCCTTCTCACTCTTGTTCCCACAGAAGCCTTCACCCTTCTTCAGGATCCAGCTGGTTCTTGTAGCTTCACCCAAGACACCAGACAACTCAGTAGTCTTATATAAAAGATCTACTTTATTCTACTATATACAGCTCCAAAACTATCCAACACAACAATACTATACTCCTCACTATCCACTACTACTACCCACTCTACAACCCACTACTACAACCCACAAAATACATTGAGATGCATAGTCATTATTATAGTCAATGCATGGTACCACCCACTGTTGTCTGTTTCCACCCAGTAGGCGTGTACACCATTCTCATTGGTTCTCTTGGTTCATCCTACAATTAATGATTTCATCATCTCAGCCTTGACCACTTAACAATTGTCAGGTGTGTCCAATTATCCACTTTGCATTTCTAGTCCTTGGCATTCAGGACTTGTTAATTGTATTACCATTTACACCTGTGTGGTTCTCAATTGGCTTCTGCTGAGTCACCCTGACTCTCACATACATGTTTTATTTCATTTACTGTATATCCCATGTTGCTTTTTCCTTGACAGTTTCCCCTCCCACTCTTAACTCCTTATCATACAAAATGAGCTAACAGATATTATCTACGATTCTATGATTCTATTATAATTATAGGAATTGTAAAGGTCCTTGTAAAGGTCTCTTTGCAGTTATGTTTGATTATTTTTGCAAATATCAAACAATGACTCTGGGATGGTCAGTGTGCAAAGCATGCATTCTACCCTTATGTTATAGCTTCTTGTGCTTAAAAAAAAATACTTGCAAACCTTTAGCAGAAGCAACAAAAATAAAACAAACAAGGAAGGGAAACTAGTCCAAGGTACTACTATTTTGCCATGGTTTACCAGGCAGCCCCATTCCTTGTGGGCCAACTTGAAGCCCCTCACATTCAACCAAGTCTTCTAAATACTTAAAGGGGTCAAAGAAAGAGGGGTTACATTATTTAGTGTCAGAATGACCATTTCTTACTTTTTCCTAAAACTTAGCACACCTGAGATAATATCTTCCTCCCTCTCCTTTCTAAGCTTACCAGAAGAAATATTAATTATTCCATTTGCAGAGCCCTTTTTCCACAAATGTTACAGTACCTTCTCAGTCTCTTCTAGAGAGCCGAACCAGAAGGGCTTCACAATTCTTAAAAGCATGCAACAAGCCCTGCTGCTGCATCAGCACATGGATGGCAGATCTTCTGAGAATTCCCTTCCACAAAAGAGCCATCATGTTGTTCAAACCCCTCTCATCCACCCATGTATTTCTGGTGCATAGAGGTAAATAGCTGGGGGGGAGGATAGAAAGCAGGTGTGATCCAACAGATCTTCACACCATCTAACACTCTACAGCCTAGGTTTTTAAACAGTGGGGCATATCCCACCAAAGCAAGTGACAGATTCTCAAGGAGGGCTCCAACATCAGGTGCTAATTTGCTCATACGCCAAAGAGGGGAGGTGCTTGGAATAATTTTTCATCATCCTCTTCAACATCAGACCACATGGCAGGTAATGAAATATTATTTTTATTATTTGTTTATTTGTTTATTTATTTGTATCCTGCCTTTCTCTCAAAGTGAGATCCAAAGTGGAAAATAGGGAGTGTGTGGTGGGGAGGCTGGGTCTTGTGTGTGCCTAGAGGCAGTTTAGGAGGATGTTACAGCAAAGGTCACTGTTCCCTATTCCTCTCAATACACAATCTTCAGGGGGAGGGGTAGTAATTACAGCCACTAACTGCTTACTGAAGCTGGCTACTCTGCTTTCACAGAGCAACCAGCTTCAGTAAGTGGTGGTCCTCTTCAGTGATCACTACCCTCAGCATTTTATATCACTAATAAGGCTCTTTCTTTTTTGCAGGCACCAGCTATTGGCTGCATTGCTAAAATGTATGAAGCTCAAAGAAGCATGTTGAAATAGCCAACTATAATTACCAAAATGCTTTTAATGTAACATGCAAGCCCTTTTCAATATTATTTTGTCTCAGTCTATGTGCTGCTTAAGAGTTCCTTGTACTTTCATATTGCTTCTAGCAAAAGGACATATACAAATATTACAGAAACATGCTCACAGAGCTCCATCCCCTGCTGCAGGGTCACAGGGTCTCAGTGAAAAAGGAAAGTCTCAATCTCTACAGAGGCAGGTGGTAAAAGTAATGAGGACAGAAGCAGGTCATACAGCTAGTAGGGCCAAGAAACCAAAGGGAAAAAATGAAGAAAAAACAGGTGAGGATCTAGTAAAGAACTATCCAAGATCTGTAGATAAGGAAGCATCTGTTGTAAAGACTGCTGAGAGGAAAAGGAGGAATCAGTGGCCAGAGTTAAAAGAGGTGAGGAAAGGAAAGAGCTACTAAAGTTAATTGGTACAAGACAGCATATGGATTTCCAGAGCTATGATAGCTTCAGACCCAAAGTTCTATCCCTGCCCAGGAAAGCCTCTAATTCAGCTTTGCCCATGGTCAGTGCTGCAGACATTATCTATGTACAATGTCACAAAGAAGCATGCTTTCTTTGCAATCCTGTTATGTCTGTACCTGTCGTGTGTCCAGAAGTAGGTGCCAGGGGAAGAAACTCCTTTACAGTGAGTTTGTTGCAGGGGGAATCAGGCCAGGCCAGGCCAATTGCAAGTGCAATCAACAAGGTAATCCCAAAACTGAGGAGAGGTATAGTAGCAAAGTCTCAAATGTCCCAAAGTCAAGCACCAGAAGCAAGCAGTCATGATAAACAAAGCCGAAGAAGTGAAAATATAAGATATACAATCTAAAACCAGTCTAGAGGTCAGGAATTTCAAGAAATCAGAGCTATACAAACCCATACACCAGTTTACTGAATTACTGTGACTGGGAGGTTTATAACTCCTTGAAATGTCAATGGCCAATTACTCAGCACTTCTTATTTAAGCCTCTATAAGAGGGAGTTGGCTCTTTCAGCACTGCTGTTTTTCTTGCCTTTGCACAGCAGATAACAGGGGCATCTCCTCATCACACCTCACCTCTGGATAAGATGGGGGCCCATCTTGCTGAAGGTCAACAGCAGCACCATCTGCTCATAGCTGCCCAGGTTCTGAGGACAGCCATCAACTGGAACTGAAGTCCCCTCCAGGTCTGACTCCTTCAAGTCAGATTTCTCAAGGTGAGTTATGACAGTACCATGGCTCACATGATCTAAAGCAGAAGTGATCAACTTTAGCAGGTCTAGGGACTAATTCTGTCTCCCAGGACAGGCCACACACCAAGGGAAACATACATACATACATACATATTTCAAAAACAAATGTCACTGAATGTTCACCTCTAATTCATGAAGTAAATCCCCACTAACACCACACAGAGGCATATATATAATAGCAAGCTTCTGTGCCTTGCTCTAGAGGAGACTTACTGCTCCTGGAGATGTCTAGAGTCTGGAAATCTAATTTTTGGCCAAAACAACTGGGATGCAAATGAAACTGGAAGTTCAAAAGGCCTCAAAACGGTTTTGGTAAATCTCACATAACCCATGGGCTGCACAATTCCCATCCATGATATAAAGAGCTTTTGTGCCCAAAAAAGGAGGGGGGAGGGCAAACTCCTGTCGTATCTTAAGAAAGCAGAACCAATGGAAAACAAACAATACCATCAGCACTTCTCAGGGGAAGTAAGCAAGGCCATCAGAATCCAATCTATGAATCTTACCTTAGAATATAAATGCTGAGGACAACATAGAATGCAGCCTCCATGAAAGGAAGTTCAGAAACAGAAATTTCAGGACCATGGACAGGACACCATAAACTGATCACTTCTTCCAACACTGAAGCTCAGCCCCAAATGAACTTGACTAGCAGTTCAGGAATCAACCCATCTCAACCATATTTGGGAGTGAGGAGTGTTAAAGGCCCTGTCCTAAGTTTACAGCTGAGCACTGAATCACCTCCCCATCTGCTTCCACATGATGCAGCACTGCACTGGTGAACAGAAAGTAGAAAGGATAAAGAGAAGATACTGGTTCTTCTAGAAAATCTGGATCCCATTGAGCAGCCTTAATATCCTGAGTGTTAGGTTCAGGCTTGCTGTCAGGGTCTGAATCCAGTGCATCCATCATTGCATCTGGCTCATTCACTTGTTTAGTTTTTATCTTCCGAGTCTGTCCTGACAGCAGCTCAATCTACAGGTTTCAACACTTATAATGAAAGAATTAAAAAATTACTTACACTATTCATCTGATAATATGCTGGACCCAAAGTACTGTCTCTTGAAGGAGGGGTATGCTTTATAAGAGTGCCATCCTCCAATTCTTCATAACCATATGCTTGTCCTTGGGAAGGGATAGAGGGAGCCTCAGACTTTCGGAAGATTTTGATACTGCTTGAAAATTTCTGTAGAAATAAATCCAATAATCTGTGTTATAGATGTGCCACATTCTTCTATAAAGCCAACATATTAAGAGATTGAACATGTTCAGTGGAAACAATACATTTAACTCTGTTCAAGGTAAGGGGAAAAACTGGCCCATGAAGGATCCAAATTTAGTACACCGCCAAAAAAAGTTCACCCCTGTGTATATCTTGCCTTCCAACTGGACAGATGAGCTAGAGATGAGAAGATGCTGCTGTTGTTTTTTGTGGGTTTTTCGGGCTATGTAGCCTGTTATACAAGCAGTTTCTTCCTGATGTTTCACCAGCATCTGTGGCTGGCATCTTCAGAGAATGCTTGCCTGGGAAAATGTGGTTGTGTGTGTGTGTGTGTGTGTGTGTGTATGTATACACACACTGTGTGAGTCTGGGAATGGAGGAGTTGATTTGCATGTGTTGTGTATTGTTCTGTGCTGATGGCAGGCCTCCGCTGGGAGGCTAATGCAAAAGAGGATTAGTGTCTGCTAATTGGTGATCTTATCTGCTGGGAAAGCCCCTGACCTCTGAGTGGTTTCCCTTTGCATTTGCTGAGTCCTTATTTTGCTGTTCTTCAGGACTGGTAGCCAAATTTTGCTCACTTTAAGGGTTTCTTCTTTCCAGTTGAAATTATCCAATGTTGTGGATTTCAATGGCTTCCCTGTGCATCCTGACATGGTAATGTACTTTGATGTCAATGGGAAACAGACAGGGCTTGAGACTTCAACCAGGAAACAATTGAAAATAGATGTCTGACATAAATCACACGAACAAAATGGTTATTGCAGCTAAGGCAGAGTAGGATATATTAGTAAAAGCCTGAATGCCACGGGCCATCCAAAAATAATCTGAAGCCAGTTTAAATTCTTAGCGTTGATTTCCTCCAGTGTTCAGTTCTGAAAACTAGAGTTGTACTCGTGGAGCTTTTTAACACCTACGTGTATATTAGCATTAGTTAGTTGCACTATCGTTTTTGAAAACTAACAACAAAGAGTTTATTGCGCAGCCCTGAAACGGGCCCGTTGCGTTCTAAAACGGGGGCGTGCAGGGCCGCACACAAACGGGATGGGCTAAGAACTGGAGTTTACCGCACACTGGAACACCGCCGCTGCTACCAGGGTTCCAATCGCGTCCTACATCCGTTCCAGAGGGCGCCATTTCTGAGAACTGTTCCAAAGCGTTTCAGAAATGGCACCCTCTGGAACGGATGTAGGACACGATGGAATGCCCAGAACAGCAGCGGCTTCCAGTGGTGGTAAACTCCAGTTCTTAGTCCCATCCCATTCTGTGCGCAGCCTGCGCACCCCCCATTTAGAACGCAACAGGCCCGTTTCAGGCGCCGTGCGATATTCTTCTAAGTGTAGTTAAGAACCTAATATGTAAGATTAGACAGATTTTTATGCTGAATCTCTTCAAATATCACTCTTCCTTTCAAAAGAAAATGAGCATTTCGATTTTCAGCTTGGTTGGTTTCCTGGGAGTAGGAGTGAAAATGGGCTGCAAATCAAATCACGGGCAGATTTTTCCGCAAAAACCTTCTCGAAATTGGCTTCTACAAAGCACTGTGCTGCATAGGCTCACAATCATGACTGACTTTATTAAACTATATCATTACTTCAACACTCCTCCATCTACCCCACTGGGTGGCCAGATGCATCAGGGGAGGGCAAGCGAGCAGTCTCATTGTCCCTGCCACCACTGGAAAAGACCAAGGTAGCAAAGACAGACTGGGCTCCATCCAGCAGTGGAGGGAAATGGTGCATGGGGTAAAACACAAGATATCAGTTGCATATTATGTGGCCAACACGAAGAATCGAAGTTGTTACTTACCATGAAGCAGTTCAGTCTGGGATGGTTAGGATAAGTATCCACACCCTCCCTAACTTGGAATACTAATTTGTTGCAAGAAGGGGATAGGAAACAGCATTACAATAGGGAATATATTCTACAGTGAGCCCATGCCACCCGCGAGCTCATATAGCCGGCTTTCCAGCTTATGCTGAAGCCGCCTGGGAAAGGGGATAATGCATGGCCACGTGCACACCGCCGCGCAGCAAGCATGAGCGTCATTTAACCAATAGGGCTTGCAAATGGGCGGCATGGCCGGTGAGGGACTCGCGCGTCCACAGGACAAGCACAAGCCCCATTGGATATAATAGGGCTCAAGCATACGTGCATTTGCTTTAAGGGGGGGGGGGGGTCCGGACGGATCCCCAGTGTACAGCAATGGCCCACTGTATCAAAACTGATATAAAAGATACAACATTAGGTAAATAAGAAGTCTATAGACAAGCAGAATAAGGTGGCTGGTTAAAGAAACTGTCGGAGAAGATTAGGAGTCTTTTAAAAAAGATGGAATGTTGACTCCTGCCTCACAAGATGACGCGTGGGGTAAAATCGGTCATCTGAGAGGGTGCTTTCCTTTTTTTAGTTTGTAAATTCATGTTTCTGTTGCTGCTGCAATCAGTTGCTTCCCTGGTCCTTCCAACTCTTTTGTATTTTCTACCTGTGATTTATCGAATAAAACCTTGGAGAAGATGTTGCCTTCACCAGACGGCAGGCAGACAGTTAAAAAAACTGTCGGAGAAGATGGTTAGGAGTCTTTAAAAAAAAGATGGAATGTGACTCCTGCCTCGCGGATGGGCTTGAGTAAAACCCAAAATTCAGTGAATTACTTATGCTGTCATCCAAGACTTAGAGGATGAGGGTTTTTTTGTGAGGGCATAGGGCTCCTCTTCATGTTAAGGTTGGAAATGCTCCCCAGCAGCTGCCACTGTTGCATCCAATTGTAGACCTCACTTTGGCTAAGGGACTGCCATCACAGCCACCACTTCTGCAAAGTTTGACTGTTAAATCCCCTATGACATCTCCCTTCCTCCCGCCCAAAGTATGTATGGCTGGGGCTTCCCACTGCCTCCACTGCTGCCCTGTCATGTTGGTCTTAAAAACGTTACAGATTATGAAGCATTTCAGGTTTCAACATAAAGAAGACTCAGACTTTTGCAAGACATCAAATGATATCCTAAAGATACTACACTGAGTAACTAGACATGAGAACCAAATATATTGTTAGCAGATCTGAAATAAAAACATGGATCTAAGAGAATTATTTACAAAATGACATGCTTCATGTGCCTGTGTATCTGTGCATGAGAGAAAGAAATTTACATGCTTTTGATTTAACTGAGATGTCAAGCAGGCTGCAAGATGAACACTAAACTTTGGTGCTTCCAGTTCTTAACAACTGCATACAAGAAATAAAGGTCGTTCAAGATCCAAGCAAAATGTGCAACATTATTGTACTGGCAAACTTCCTGTCTGGATGAATTGCATTGTGTATCTACACTATGCTGAATAACAGTTATTGCATGCATTATCCTCTAAGGCTCTTTTAACACTTTTTATTTAGCCTAATATAACAGAAATTTGGCCTTCACTGAGATAAACAGGTATTCAAGGTACAGCAGGGGTGGTACTGAATGTTACCAATCTTTGATCAAATCTGTATCTTAGGCTAGAATTAGATTTCCACTAGAATCAAGACAAGAACCACAGCTTCCATCAGTATTAGAAATTTTCCTGTAACAGGACCAAATTACTTGTCAAGTTGGTTTCCTAATCTGTCCTTTGACTGCAGGACATAGCATACAAAAATAATATACCAACACCTTTGGCTTTTGAGAACTGTTAGACTTTCCAACAGCACAGACCCCCTTTGGTTTAAGATTGCTTTATGCCAATACTCTAATGTAATATTATGCATTAAACTTCTAGGACTCAAAAAGCATCATCCCTGTAAGGTGAGTCCACTGTGTACATCTGCTCCTTTTCCCAGAGAAAGGGTGTCTCCCAGGAGTTGAGCTCTGTGATAAGAACAAAAAGAACTGGCTTTCCTTGGCAGTTGACTATGCAGTCTTAAGGAGGTGCACAAAGACTACTCTTCCCTGAAGACAAGCATCACAAGCAACTTTAAAAATGCTCTTTTGTTTAAAAGAAAAGAAAAATACATACATTCAGTCTTGCAACATTGATGATGATGTTGCAAGCAAGCAACCATAAAATATAAAAACACAAGAAACTATATGCTAATGAGAACTGCATCTGCCTCAGCCAATAGTTCTCAAGAACCAAAATAAAGGAATTGCCCAAATAACATTTAATTAGGCATCCTGACCAACTTACAGCTCTTCCAGGTTGTTAAAATCCATCTCTTTGGAAGATTGGACAAGTATGCCTTATCACAGTGGCCTCAGATATGCTGCATTATCCCATTTGCCTCTTTCCCCTACTTCCTCAACCAAGTCTCCATAGTAAAAAGAAGGAAGTTGCAAACTTTTGCCCATTCATTTCTTCTTCTTAAAATTCTGAAGTTCTGTTAACAACTTCCTCTCTATGGAAACTCGGTGGAGACTTTCCCTCTCTATGTTTCACCCCTATGACCTTAACCCCTTGCAGCCATTCAGCAAAACTTTTGGCTAGCTGGCAATCCTCCCTCTTATTTCACATACATCATCAAGAAATAAAGAAAGATCTTGGGAGAAAGAAGAAGAATGTATTTTCCCTTTAAAATCCTACCCCAGGGACCTCTGAATCTCAATGGATTCTCTTCTTACATATTCCAAAGCAGGAGACAGGGGGGTTACTCCATTCATTTTTGTGACAGAAATTCTGATGGCTGCCTTTTTCAGATTCAAAGAAATCCTACATGTGCACAAATAAGAAAATCTAGCAAAAGGAGGATAACAAACACATCAATGAATTAAGACTTTGGGTGAAAAAGCAGAACTAGGTATCACACTAACCACATCCAAAGTCCTTAGCTCTAGGGACCAGGTTGCTGTTATTTCCTTCAGAAACTGGAACAAGTTGCTGCAGCTTCCACAATGTTTCATAAAAAGGGATAAAACCATTCCGCACTATCAAAACACAGCAGAGTAAAAGTCTATTGTTCTGTTCACCCTGCATCATATTAAGATGCACTGACTAATGAACATGAAATTAGACAGAAATTTGATAGCGTGGACTAGAGTGATGGCAACCACAGCAAGTTAGCAGAGCTAGGTATAAGGTAATATGATGAAATTATAGCAGGGGAAATGCATACAAATTAAGCAAAATTTTTAATTGCTCTGTTTGCATTTGAAGAAAACAAACATCATGCTTTGCACTTATGTATGCATCTTTTCTACATCAAACACATGTTGACAGAGGGAAAAGGTCATATGGGAAGCATCCTTCAGTGCTAGCAGTCAATATAAGCCACAAAATTATGACAGTGTACCCTTTACATACCTGTGCTGCAGGGACTTTAACTGGTCTCTTTGGCCTACTGATGTCTTGACCCAGTGAAAGAGGTTGGCAATATGTTCCAGGACCAGGGGTATCCGTGCGGATATCTCTGAAACGTTTCTCTTTATATCGAAGACTTTGCCCCCCTTTAATAGTTTTCTATTGTGGAGAAAATTTAAAAGATCATGAGGATAATGATGATTTCCACTATGTATATAATGTTACCCATCTACATGGCACATAATTAAAAATGAGAAGACCCTACCAAAATATTATATTGCCAGAAAATGGAACAATAGAGGAAGGAGAAGGAAAGTATAGGCAAAAATTGTGTGTGATTGTTTGAACTGCACATACCTAAGCTAAACACAGGAACAGGGGACCACACCAAACCCTTAATAGAAAATACAGGTTCTATGGAATGATTAGAGGTGTAAAGGCTTCGTGAAGGGGAATGTGGGGAGGGCCTTATCTTTCTTCCTCCAAGCTTTCTTTCCGGGGGCGGAGGACAGATTACAGGATGTTTTCTTTAGAGTTATGAACAATATGTTTAAAATAAGGTTTTCATATATTTACTCCCTCAAAGGTATTTCTAAAAATTGTATATTTGCTATTTTGCCTGCTCCTAATGAATTGGCAAAATCAAAGATGCTCCTTGCAGTTAACATGCTCCATACATTTCAGGACTGTGTAGCTCCATCTGTGCTAACACTACATGTTTTTCAAACTTTTTTAAAAATATAGAAGGGTTTGGGTTCTTTTACACATAGAGAAAAATACAAGTTGAATATCTGTTATCTGAAATGCTTGAGACCAGCTTTTGCCTCACAGGAGCATGAAATGTCCCCATCACAGAAAGATTGTGCTATAATGGGTTTTAATATTTAAACTAATTTTAAAAATATAATATTTTATAAAAATATTTTTTTTAAAAAATCCTACCAGAAAGAAAAACTCTTTTATGGCTATTCAAACAACAGACCCTCAAACAGGTACCTGATATATAAAAACAAACAATTTGGCCTGAATCCTCTTGGCACTAGTGCACCACACCATCTCTGATGCAATGTATCCAAAATTACAAATTCCATCTATGGTTCAATAAACAAAGCTGCTACTCTCTCTTTTAAAACAACGCATCCCAGCATATGGAAAATTGCAATTTAGACCACACAATCAATAAAAACCATATAAAGTAGCCATGGGAGGAAATGTGAAATGATTGACAACCATTTCAGATCATACAGGAAAAAACAGGAAATTAATTTTTAAATCCCCTCTACCTACCTAACAATATTATGTTTTAAGATACAATATTTCCTTTACATTTTTTTAATTCTGAAGTAAAATCAGAGAAATGGAACAAAAAAATAATCCACTAAGAAAATTAGGGACAGACTGAGCCCAACTAAATTTATTATCAACAGTAGAACAGTTACTCTTGCTGGGTTGAAGTTGCGAAATTCAGCTATTAGATGCAGCAAAAATTTACCTGTGTTCTGTCAATTTCATAATGTCCTGGCCCTGGAATATCATCGACAGCATTTTGAGAAGTGCTTTGAAGACCACGACTTGTCAGAGAAAGAAATGGAGCAAAACCATCTGCAAAGAGGAAGGGGGAAATCATATACCTTTGAAATACTTATTCTTATAACACATGGTCAAGAGTCAGTGATGAAAACTGATAAGACATTACATACACTTCATCTGCAGTTGTCAGAGTACTTAAAAACCTTTCACTTAATTGTAGGCACCTACACGGAAGTTAACACAGGGGCTGTACAGACCGCCCCTAAGGGCAGCTGCCCTTATTGGGGCCCCAATCTCAGCTTTCCGTGACAGAAAAAGGAGCCGCACAAAGTGGCCCCTTTCTGCATTGTGGAAAGGGCACCATAGCTGCTGATGCCACAGCTTTTCAGTGCTCCTTTGGCGCTGCATCATCTAGATGCAGCACCAGAGGTGCGCAGTGATGCCGCCTGCTGTGTGGTGCAGTGTGCCATGACGCCAGCCTGGGGACAGAGTTGGGACATGCATCGTGTGGATGCCACACCCCGACTTAATGGCCAGTCTGTACAGCCTCGAAGTTCTCAAATTACAGCCCTGCCTCATTACACTGCAAGTTACTAGAACATTGTAACATTCAGTTGGACACTCAGAAGACATAAAGGAAATACAACTGCACAAAACTATGGACTTTCTATGACAAAATAATTTAATTATTAACAACCAGCATGACTAGCATTAAATGAGAATTATACAAAATCACTACTGGTCATGATGGCCACATAGCTAGTATAGTGGTGGGCAACTGTACAGGGTGCAGGGTCACATTAGCCGAAGATCTTGGAAGGTTGTACCCACAACCACCTGCTCCCACACAAAAAACAAATGAACTTTTTAACCTCTAAATGTCCTTTGGGGGAAGGGAGCATTTTCACCATGATTTTGGCCTCCCTGTACATGTCATGTTCCAAAAAAGTCCTCTCTTGAGATTTCATTGTCCCAGGATGGGCTCAAAACATAGTCAAATGCCCCCTACAGATGCTAGAGTGCATGGGGGGTGCCAAAATTCTGTTTAAAATTTGTTTGACACCCCCCCCCAGGAATCACAAAATAGCCCTAGGGGGTACATATGCCCCCCTGATTTGGCACCTACCCTCTTTTTCTTTGTTGTCCCCACTTTTGTACCACTCTCTCTTTCCTTTTCCTTTTCCTCCTAGTACCCTCTCAAATTGCTTAGCCAACACCTAATACAGATCCCCTTGTAACTAGTATTTAATTCTCTATAGGACTCTCAGGTGTTTCAATGACAGCCTATATATATATATATATATATATGAAAAATAAAATACAAAATATGCAAAAACATCCAAATAAAAATAATACCCAGCTATCATTAACAATCTTTCAGATTCTATGTTATAACATCATCAATTGTTTGACATCTCTCCCCTTCAGTGGGATGTAATTATTGCGATGATCTTTTAACTTCACTTGCTGTATCCAGTTTGTTCACAACTAACAGCCAGGATCCTGAAAACTTCTCAGTCTTACGAGTTTGCTTATTTGAGTTCATATTTCTCTATCCTGAAGAAGTTGTTTTATTAGCTAGTTATTTGTCTTAACCATTCATTAACCACCGATGAAGGTGTACCACAATACAGTCATCCCTCCATATTTGCGGCTTTGATATTTGCGGATTTGATTATTCACGGATTTCATTAATATGTTCTCTCTAGGACTGTATAGGTCCTCCAGTGCAACTCTGTGGTCAACTTTAACTAAAAGTTGCACTGAAAGACCATTTGTAGCTACTCCAGTGCCATTCTATGGTCAGTGTATGTTGGACATTGACCACAGAGTTGCAGTGGAGGACCTAGAGATTCCTAGAGAGGTGTCCTCTCAGGCAAAAACAGTGTTTTTGTTATTTGCGGTTTTTCTATATTCACAGGGGGTCTTGTTCCCTAACCCTAGAGAATATGGAGGGACAACTGTATTTGCTATTCCCCGATGTAATTATTAAGTGTACGTACGTTCAACAAAATTCATCTTTAGATTGTTCCACATGGGAGGAGCTACAAATGCCTAGTAGAATATTCTGTCTAGGTATCTCTAGGTCCTTCTGTGTGACCTTTGGTTAAAGTTGACCATAGAATTGCACTGGAGGACCTAGATATTCCTAGAGAGAACATATAAATCAAATCTGTGAATAATCAAAGCCACAAATCTCAAAGTCACAAATATGAAAGGATAAGTGTACTAATTAAAATATTGACCAATACCTGCTGTAACCCACATTCAGATAACATATCATTTATTATACACCTTAATGTACAAGAACCTTATTAAGTGTTTAAACATCCATTTTATTCACAGCTGGAAATATATAATGTTTACACAATTGCCATTCTGATCTGATATTTTTTTTAAATGTAAATGCCACACACATGTAAATAATAACACAGACTGCCTTGATCATTACTTCATACTGAGAATGCCTCCTTACTACACAACAAAGCCATTAAAAACATCCTGGTTGGGGGGGAAAAAGAAAAGGTAAAAATAGAATGCTTTTAAACTGAATTGTTGCTATATAACACAACATCCATGTACATGGATGGAAATAAATAAATAAATATTCCCCTATTGCCTGGCAAGCATATACATTACCTTCCAAATGAGATCTCCTTTTCTAGTCATGTAACTGTACACAATATGTCTACAGCATTTGATTTGCAGTATACTGAACCAATATCACTCTAATAAACTGCATTGTTGATTTTTCTTTTCTTTTTGGGGCAGGCATTATTACCTTTTTTCTATAAAGCTATGATTTCTACAAGAGCAAAGTCCTTAAGTTCCAAGAATAACAGCAGGGAAACTGGATTTTCCTGAGCCTTACTTAAACACCACTCGCATCCGATCAGTTTAAACATAATTCTAGTGGATATTAGTTTCCATATTCCCCTGGGATAGGCAGAGCAAGCTGTGCGTTATGAATGGACAAACCTGAGAAGCATTGGCTCAAATAATGTTTGAGGTTTAGCTGTATTTGTCCTTATTATGTATTAACTTGTATTGCAACAGTTCTTCTCAACTTGAGGCAGTAAAGCCAAACCAGCTGTGACCCGATACATTATGTGTGTACATGTGGGTGTTTGCAAGTGCACACACACCTTCAAGTCACCTGCCAACTCACAGTGAACCCATGAATTTAATAGGGTTTTTTTACAACTCTGGAGACCAGTGTTCGATTTTCAGCTTAGCCATGAAACCCATTGGGTGACAAATCTTGCAAGAAAATTCCATGGTAGTGTCGCCTTAGGGTCACCGTAAGTCAGAAATGACACAACAACAAAGGCCACTCAGAGATGGTTTGCCATTGCCTTTCTCTGAAATATAGCTAACAACTGGTACTCTTTCACAGCCCCCCATCCAAGTACTAACTAAGTACTAATTAATACTGGACATTATGTCATATTTCCACGTCTCCAAACAGTTTGGCTTGACTGATAAAACAATTGCTCAGTCACTCCGAATTGCTGAGGAAGACCATCCAAGGGTCGAAACGGCCCTAAAACACTCCGGAGGTAGCCGTCCTCATGCCTTATTGCTGCAAGTACCTATGATGATTTGTGCATTTTGACTTATGGGACTGAGTTGTTGCAGCTTCATCACATGGTCTTGGACCTTCTGAGACAATTACAAGGACACAGTACTATCTGACAAAAATCTTTTTCACCATCAAAAAGGTAGAATTAATAATGGACCCTGCTACCTGGGAAGACTACATGTCATATTCTTATGCCTTATTGCTGCAAGTACCCATGATGATTTGTTCCAGATTTATCCCACAATCCAAATAACTTTGAATGGTCTTGGTGATGGTCCGAATGGGTCAAAGGTGCTGCTGGTGAATTTCAGGCAGATGAATGGTAGAATAAGCACTATACAGCACTTGATCCTGGATGAGTATGCCAACCTGGCATGTATCACAGATACATGGTTAGATGGTAATGGGGGAGCCAATCTTTCTAAGTCAAAGTTTCTCACCCAGGGTTTCCTAAAACCCTGGAGTTCTACAAGAGGTTTCTAAGAACTCCATGAGAGATTATGAAGGGGGGGGGCAATTTTTTTGAGCGGTAGATATAATAATTTTTATTCAGGGGTTCCCTGAGGTTTGAAAATTATTTCAAGGGTTCCTCCGGGACAAAGAGTTATCTATGCATAAACAGGAGAGAGTTGTAGGGCAGGGAAGTGGAAAATAATGTAAGCCGCTCTGATAGCCTTTTGGCTGAAGAGCGGGGTATAAATACTATAAATAAATAAATCCACCAATCTATCATGATTCATTGTACAGACATCATGCCAACCTTAAAGGAAGAAAAAACTTTCAGTATGTTTTTACCTTCTTCTTGTTCTGTTAACTGACCTCAGGTCAGCTGCAATTAATGGCAACCCTGTGAATGAGACATCTCCAAGCCCCCCATCCTCCAATGCTCCCTTACTGTACATACTCATGAATAAGTCTAGAAATTTTAAACAAAAAAAAATTGACCCAAAAAATATGAGTCAATTTATCCATAGGTCAATGTAAATACTGTACTTTAACTCCTATTTTTTTAAAAAGGAAAAAAAAAAAGAACCATCTCCTGGTGAAAGGTCAGAGTGTGATCTGTCCTGGAAGTGCTCTACTCTCTCATCCATCCAGGATGTAGGGTGAGCACAAAGATATGCCTGCTGGGATTTTGTAAGTTCTTTGACATGGTTTTCCTTTGTGTCATACTCAAGATCCTTTGTTACATGCCCATATGTTTTACCCTCAACTTATCCATGGTTGGATGCAGTGGCTTAATGTTTCAGATGCCAATTCTGATGATCGGAAGATCAGAAGGCTGGCAGTTCGAGGCCCAAGTACTGCATGATGAGGTGAGCTCCTGTCACTAGTCCCAGCTTCTGCCAACCTAGCAGTTCAATAGCATGCAAATGCAAATAGATAAATAGGTACCACTTCGGTGGGAAGGTAACAGCATTCAGTGGAGTCATACTGGCCACATGACCACCAAAGTAGTCCTCGGACAATGCTGACTCTTCAGCTTAGTAACGGAGATGAGCATCATCCCCTAAAGTCGGTTACAACTAGATATTCATGTCAAGGACTACCTTTACCTTTATCCACGGTTCATGTCGAAATCCATAATTTTGCCCTGAAAACCTGCCCTCAGTTCATACATGAGGATGACTTATAGTTGAGTATATATGGTAAGTCTTGTAGATTCATGTCCATGACTTCCTTAATTGAGTCTAGCATCTGGTGTGTGGTCTCTCTCTTTCTACTGCCCTCCACCTTTCCTAGCATTTTTGTCCTTTCTAGTTGTCATGCCTTCTCACAATGTGGGCAAAGTATGACAGCCTCAGTTTCATCATCTTGGCTTCTAGGGAGATTTCTGATTTGATCTGTTTGAGAACCCATTTGTTTGGGAAGGGGGGGGTTCGGCTGTCCACGGTATCCTCAGCAGTATCAGTGGTCCACAGTATTCATCTCTCCAGCACCATATCTCAAATGGATTGATTTTTCCCCTTCCTATCTGCTTTTTTATTGTTTAGCTCTCATGGTGATGGGAAATATTTGGACAATTCTGATTATGATACTGAGTTATATGTCTTTACTTTTTAGGATCTTATATAGTTCTTTCATAGCTGTGCTTCCCATTCCTAATCTTCTTATTAGGAACTGCTGGACCTCTTACCCTTTCCCGTCACCACTCCCTTCTCCTTCTCTGTCATGTCTTTTTAGATTGTAAGCCTGAGGGCAGGGAACCGTCTAACTAAAAAGATTGCATGTATAGCGCTGTGTAAATTTACAGCGCTTCATAAATAAAGGTTAATAATAATAATAATAATAATAATAATAATTGGCTGCAATCACCATTTTGTTCAGTGTTTGATCCTAGGTATGGGAACTCTTTAACTATTTCAGTTTCTTAATTATCTAGGTTTGAGTTTACCGGTATGTTTGTGTTTTCACCAACATGTGTTTTCACTGGTATCCTTTTTTATTTACAAGCCACTTTGAGTCCCAGCTTTGGGAAAAGGCAGGATATAAATAAACAAATACAATAAAATACAGTCTGTCATAACACAGAAGTACAGCCTTGTATTATACTGCAGCTTAACTTGACTTTTGAATCAGACTTGACTTTCCATTACTAAGAGCCCAATGATACACTTGTTTACTTAAGAGACAAATCCTACCGAGTTAACTCCTAAATAAATGTCAACAGGAAGGGAAACTGATTAGATGAACTACATTTAATCTGAATTATTATTTTTTCTATGTTTTCAAAGGATTTCGCTGAAAACAAATACTAAGAAGGATCTTCTACAGACCTGAGAAATATTAGTGATCAAACTTTGAAATTAATATCCAAAATTGTTTTTTATTTCCACATATTTCTGAAGATTTGGCCTGGAGATGTGCAGCCCACCTAGATTTACCTGAAAATATGTCCCATTCTAGTCAGGGACTTTGCCCCAGGGATGTTTACAAATGCACTCTAGGACTGCTATGCATAAGCAGAAACTTTAAAACTGAGGGTGTATCCACACTGCAGAATTAAAGCAGTTTAATACTACTTTAACTGACATAACTCTATCCTACAGGATCCTGGGATTTGTATCTTGGTGAGGTGTTCAGCCTGATTTATCCGAGAGCTCTGGAGTCTCACCAAATGGCAAATCCCAGGATTCTGTAAAACAGAAACATGGCAATTAAAGTTGTGTCAAACTGCTTTAATTCTGCAGTGTGGATACATGCTAATACACATTAAATTCAGAAACTCACAGGATCATGCAATACAGATGTAAGTATGCAATATATTGCTTGGTAGTAATTTCTCACTAAGCACAGTGCCAAAACGTTCTGTATCTTCAGTAGTGAGAACTCACAATCAGATTGGTCCAGATCATGAGGGATTGGTCCGTAAATGGAAGCACCTCCATTTTCAAAAATGATCTGGTGCATCCGCTGCCTCTTCCTTCTCCCTCCTCTCCCCCTGTACCTGCTGCATCCTTCCTCTCACCCCCCTCCTGCCACAATTGAAACTCTCATGGCATTTTATCCATGAATAGTCCACTAATTGAGGAATAGGTAGTAAAACTGAATGAGCTTGCAGTAATGGACAAACTGACAATGCTTATTAATAGAAAAACAGATCAGCAATATAAAAAGAAATGGGAAAAACTCAACAATGGTAGTTGTTGGCATGGTCCAGAATTTCAGTGTTTCCAAACAGTATTTTATGCCAAGGATGGCAAATACTTTGTAATTTTAGATGGCATGTCTGTAAGAGAGTGGTATATGCCACAACTCAAAGATGGAGGAAGTTATTATACAGTATGTTTGTGTGATGTGTATGGTTAGGAAAATAGATAAGAAGATATGCGTGAATCTGTTGGTATAGGTAAACTTAATTGTGTCTCTTTTTTTCCCTTTGTTAAGTAATGTTCAAAGAAGGAAGAAGATAGGAGAGTTATTAGAAAGTATAAGTAGAAGGTCAGAGTAGTGAGAGAAGGGTAAGGGTGAAGACTTAGTTCCAATGTTGGAGTGAAGGATAAGTGTTAGTAAGGAGAAAAGAGAGTTAGTAAAAGGGGAAGTGGGAGAAAGGGAAGAGAATAAGAGGTTTTAAGTAGAGAAGGGACAGTGAAGAAGGAAGATGACATAATGTGAGAAGATCTAAGAAGAGTAACTGATGGAAACAAGAGCAGAAGTGCTGAAGACTAGAAGATTATTTTGGGGAAGGTTTGAACATTATATGCTTACTAATTTGTTACTTTGTATGAATGTATGTAGGATTATATGTTATTCTGTATGTATGCTTAATGTGTATGTTTTTCCCCCAAGCTAATAAAATTTTTTAAAAAAACACTGAAATTCTGGACCATGCCAACCACTACCATGTCAGGATGCACATGGAAGCCATTGAAATCCACAAACACCTGGACAATTTCAACAGGAAAGAGGAAACCCTTAAAGTAAACAAGGTTTGGCTACCAGTCCTGAAAAACAGGAAGATGAAGACTCTACAGATGTAAATGAGAACTCTCCCAGGGTCAGGGGTTTCCCAGCAGACAATGGGCCCTAATCAAGCGGACACTCAGCCTCCTTTGCAGACCCTCCCACCCTGAGGCCTGTCATTAGCAACAGAACAAGACGCATGCAAATCTCTTCTGCCTTTTCAGGTCACACAGTATATATAGCCAAGTCCTTTCCAGGCAAGCATTCTCTGAAGAAGCCAGCCACGGATGCTGGTGAAACGTCTGGTAGAAAGTCTTCTAGAACATGGCCACATAGCCCAAAAAACCCACAAAAAACTATTCTTCAGAGAGGGTTTGCCATTAGCATCCTCTGAGGCTGAGAGAGTGTGACTTGCCCAAGATCACCCAGTGGCTTTAACATGACCAAGCCGGGATTCGAACCCTGGTCTGCAGAGCTGCAGTCCATCCAGCACTCAAAACTACTGTTGTTGTTGTTGTTGTTGTTGTTGTTGTTGTGTGCCTTCAAGTCATTTCCGACTTATGGTGACCATTTTTAACCCTGCAACAACTTCAGTGACAATCACCATTGCATAGCATGTATTTCTTTATTTTTCTCTCTGTTACTGAAGTAACACACAAAATGTTGATAATGAAAGGACATTATCGGAGATGTGAGAAGAGCCAGTGTGGGGGAGTGGTTTGAGCTTTGGATATGAGTCTGAAAACCAAGGGTTCAAGTCCCGGCTGAGCCATGAAATCCACTGGATGTGACCAGATGTCCTCCATTTCCCAGGACATGTCCTCCATTTCCCACCTTCTGTCTAAGAGGGATGCTCCAATTCCAAAATGAATTCCATTCCACTCAACCTTTCTGTCCATGAGGAATTCCAAAATGTCCACCATTTTAAGCATGACGAAGAAGCATGAGTTTACATTTCCAGGAGCATTTCAAGCTTTTATTTGGTCATGTGTCACATTTTTCTTGAAGGTCCTCTCTTTTGCAGTGCCTTGTCCTCCTTTGCGGCCAGGGCCTCTGGACACCCTGCACTGGGTGACCATGGGCAAGAAGTCACACTCTCTCAGCCTCAGGGGAGGCAATGGCAAACCTCCTCTGAACCAATCTTGCCAAGAGAAGCCCATGACAGGTTCCCCTTAAGGTCACCTAAGTCAGAAAGGACTTGAAAACACACAACAACAACAACAACAATAACAACAACTGAGAAGTGTCTGTGGAAAGAAAAGAAGCAAAAGTCCCCCTTTAGTCCAATGGTCCCTGTTAGGGACAAAGGACCAAAAGACACTACAGAAATAGCCCCGTTTGAGACCTCTTTATCTGCCCTGGCTCAATGCTAGGGAATTCTGGGATCTGTAGTTTTGTGAGACATTTAGCCTTCTCTGTCGGAGAGCTCTGGGGCCAGAATAAACTACAATTCCCAGGATTCCCTAGCACTGAGCCAGGTCAGTTAAACTGGTGTCAATGTGGCCCTTATTCCCTGGCCTTCCTCCTCCTCCTTCCTAACCCCTGCTGGCCCTCACCTCGGAGCTGCCTAGCGGTGGAGGGCAGGTCATAGCAGCCGGGGCCCAAGTGGGGCTCTGGGCAGCCGACCGTCAGCGTCAAGGCCCGAGGCGCCCGGTCGTACATGGCGGCCCTGGGCTGGAGCAGGCGCCGCCGCCGCCGCCGTCGCCATGGCGACCCAAGGCCTAACACTCGCCAGCAAAGCCAGCCCCAGCCCAGCCTGAATAATAGACTACTAGCGCTTGGACTGCCCTCCCTGGCTCAGTTCTGTGAGACATTGAGCCTTCTCTGGGGCCACAATAAACTACAATTCCCAGGATTCCCTGAGCCAGGGCAGCCAAAGCAGTCTCAAACTGGATTATTGTTTCTGCAGTGTGTTTGGGACCTTTAATTATGTCGCCCTTCCCATCATGCTTCCCACAACTCTCTAGGCTAAACGTCACGCAAAACTACACTTCCCAGAATCCCCTAGCATTGAGCCAAGGCACTTAAAGCGGCCTCAAACTGGATTGTTTCTGCAGTGTTGTTTTGGCCCTGTGACTGAATAACCCCTAAGACTATGACTGAATGCACACTGGAGAAAGAATCCAGTCTGACACCATTTTAACTGCCATGACTCAATGCTACGGGATTCTGGGAATTGTAGCTTCTTGTCACACCAAACAAAATAGGCTAAATTACTCACAAAATGACAGTTCCCAGAATTCCATAGCATTGAGCCAAGGCAGTTAAAGTGGTGTCAAACCAGATTATTTCTGCAGTATGGATACAGCCTAAGGCTGCATCCACACTACAACAATAATCTGGTTAGGCGCCACTTTAACTGCTATGGCTCTATGCCATGGAATTCTGGGAAGTGTAATTTGTTGCAGCACCAGAGTGGAGCTTTGAGAACAGCTGAAAGATAGGCTGAATCCACACTGCAGAAATGACCCAGGTCGACGCCACTTTAACGGCCATGGCTCCATGCTATGGAATTCTGGGAACTGCAATTTCTTATGGCACCAGATAAACTACAATTCCCAAGATTCCATAGCATGGAGCCACTGCCGTTAAAGTGGCATCAAACCATGTTATTGCTGCAGTGTGGATGCAGCTTTAGGCCAGAGATAATCTGGTTTCACACCACTAACTGCAGTGGTTAAATGCCTGTACTGCAGCCATTCACTCAAAACCACAAGGTTGCAAATTCAAGACCAGCAAAAGGGCCCAAGCTCGACTCAGGCTTGCATCCTTCTGAGGTCGCTAAAATGAGTACCCAGACTGTTGGGGGCAAATTAGCTTACTTGCTGTTCACCGCTATGATCTTTGGAATAGCGGTATAACAAATTAATTAATTAATGCTGTGGAAGTCTGGGAATTGTAATATTGTGAGACATTTAGCCAACTCCTCCCCCCAATTGTTTTAGATTTGTGTTCATCCCACAAAATATGCATAGAAATGGGCAATAAATAACTAATTTTTAAGTGTAAAAGGAGTGGGATGGGGTCTTAGGTATTGCTCTTTCTTCCACCTTACTAGCATGGCTCCGATAACTTGATGAGGAAAGTACAAGGTAAGGTCATCCCTCCACCTGATTTCTATGGACCACTGGTAAGATGATGAAGTAGCCAATGGAGCTTTGAACGCTTCCACCATGTATTTTGTGCATTTTGGTTGATCTAATAAAGGTATCACTGTTCTGTGGATTTGGGGTAGTTATTGTACTTTGCTATACGGCCAACACAGCTATCCCTGGATATATCTGTATAATTGTGAGAGTGCAGATCATGAGCTGTTATCACAAATATAGATTCTGGCTGTGCTATAATGTTATGTTGTTATGTCATACACCTGATTTTAAAAGGAAATGACCTGGCAAGATTTCAGGCTTGGTTTGTATATTTCACAATAGGAAGCCTGCTTGTATACTTCTACTTCATAATGGTCTAGATAAGTTTCCCACCGTCTGCCTTATTGTGGTTCTGTGTGTTTTTGCTGGGGTTGTAAGGATAGATTGCTGTGGGTGGTATGAAATGTTTTTTTAAAGTGCTGCTTTAGTTTAACAAGACATCACACAAGAACCATACATATATTTAGTCATCTGTATTAACTTGAGCTATTGGGTTTTTTGTTTGTTTGTTTGTTTGTTTTTCAGATGTGTTTCTCCAAGATGTTATTCTACACACTATGCTCCAGTGGTGCTGAACGTTTCATCCACCAGACGTTTTGGACTTCAGCTCCCCAGATCCCTGACCATTAGCCATGTTTTCTGAAGCCCAAAGTAACTGGAGGACCAAAGGTTAAGAACAACACACTCTAACCCCTGGAATCAGTTTCTGAGCACAATTCAGAAACAATTCGATGTAGGTTGAGACTTTACTGCTATGGTCTCCAGCTACGCGATTCATTCCATAGAGAAGCTTATCTGGACACTTCCTTGTTTTTTTTTTGTTTTTTTTTCACTACCAAGTGAAGAATTTTTTTATCCACCCAAATTGTTTGGTTCTGTCAGTTTGAGCACTAGAGTTTTTATCTGTTTTTCTGAACAGTTAACATATCAGTGCCAGGCTACATAGGAACCCTGCTTCTTGTATTATTTTCCATAGAATCATATTAAAACACAGATAGCACTATAGCACTGATCCCATCGATCAGTTTTTCTTGAATTTCATTCCCCTCTGACCTCACTGCTAGCATTTTCTTTCTTTTTTTCCCTCCTCTTTACATTACATTTAGATCTGCAGACTCAAGAGGACATTCTATGCATTTGATGAAGTGAGTTCTGGTAGTCTTTAAATGCTTGTGCCACAGCAAAATTATTAATCTCAAAGACTCTTTATTTTTCAGCCACAGACTTACAAAATGCTCCTACAATCATATTATCATAGAGTTGGAAGGGACTGCAGCGGTATCTAACCCAACTCCCTGAATACACAACTGAAGCACTCCCAAAAGATGACGGTTCAACTTTTTAAAATCTCCAAAGAAGCAGAATCTGCCCCCCCCATTCTTTCTTTTTTTAAAACTTTGTATTGTTGCTTTGTTTTGTGTTATGTTTTTAAGCTGCTCCAGAAACTTTGCTGGCTCAAACAAGTGGTATTAACTGCTTCCTCCTTTCTTAACTGCAGAAAATAATTTTTCTCATACATGCTTCTTTCCTAGAGAAGCTGAACTAAAGATGAAAGCACCTGGATTCAGTATGCTGGGAGCTAAGGCATTGCTGAAAAGATAAGAATTTGAACTATTCAATCCACATTTTGGACTTCAGCTCTCCAAAGGCCCAAAGTAACTGGAGGACCTTGTTTCCAATTTATGGCGGATCTGTTCCAGATACTCACCCTTCCACAAATCGGGAAAATCACCAGTATTGGAGCCCCATTGTAATCAATGGGGGTGCACTTCCGCGTGTGTGCTATTATGTCCCTCCCAGCTTGCCATCTGCAAAAGACTGAGGGACGCGAAAGGCAAGACCGTGAATTGGGAGGGACAACTATATTTTCCTTCTCACAACATATACTTATATAGCTGAGGAAGGAAGAAGCAGGTATAAACTAACAGCATTACATATAGTCAGTTTGGACATAGGTTCAATGCAATATATATTTATTCACAAGTAGACTATACATGTTTACTGAGAAGCCAGTCACACAAGTATTCTATGGAACTTGCTGCCCATTTCGTACACGTAGGGCTGCAGCAATAAGATGCAAATGGAACTGATCAATACTATACGACTCAGCTGCCCTACTCTTGTCTGGACTGGCCTTCTCTTTTCTGGCCTCAGCTAGTCCATTGTTGCAGCCAGATATTGATTCAGCTGCTGAGGAGGATGAATAATTGACCTGGGCATCACTGACATACTGGGGACAATGAATTTAAAAACTATGGATGACCATAGTCACTTCAGGCATGTAGGTTTAGTGTAGATGTTAAATAGCAGGGAAGACAAACCTGGCCATCAGAGAGTGCATGAAGCAAGGAACATCCACCAAGCAACATCTTTTGGATCATCCAAGTAATGGCAGAAAAACTGCAATGCTTTACCCCTAGCAATCCTCTGGCATAGGGCTAAAGTGAGATATATTGTTAGGGGACTATTGTGCTTAATGTCCAAACCCAGTTTTGAAGCCAGGTTTTCTTTTTCTCATCCACAGACAGTTAAGCTGCAATCTCTGAAATAAGGTTATTCCTGTAAAAAACAGGTATAGGTAGATAGTTGTCTTGGAATCACGAAAATAATATCATTTAAAAACCTACCTATACCTTTAATGTAGCTTTTTAACAAAGGTCCAAAAGACACTGCAGAAATCATCCAGTTTGAGACCGCTTTAACCGCCCTGGCTCAATGCTAGGGAATTCTGGGAACTAGTTTTGCATGACATTTAGCCTTCTCTTGTCAGAGAGCGCTCTGGCACCACAATAAACTACAATTCCCAGGATTACCTAGCACTGAGCCAGGGCTGTTAAAGTGGTCTCAGATTGGATTATTTCTGCAGTGTGATTTGGATGCAAATAAGGAAACTTTCATTACTACAACACAGCACTAGGTGGTGTCTGTTCCCATAATTAGCTTCCTCTTTGGATCATGTTGATATGTCAAAGATCTACTTTAATATCCGAAATCATCATTTAGAGTGCATTGAAATGTAACAGACATAAGAAGATCATATTCTGTCAGAGGCGATGCATAAAATATGTCGTGCCAAAGCAAGAATGGCTGCTAGGACACAGGACCGCCCAGACTGTTTTTAATTAAATTATATTTTCAAATTCTATGACTTTAATTTACATTATATATTTGTTTACCCAAACAATCTCCTTCAAATTAGTACTAATATAACTAAGACATTTCCCAACTGGAATCTTAGTTTGCATTAATTATCCTTGTGCCTGCATTCCTAATTAAATAGAATCTGTACAACACCATCCTATGTATGCTTGTAGTAGAGCAAAGTATTCAGACTTTGTCATAGTTAAGAACCACTTCAAGTGTAATTATGATCCAAATGGGTAACTCAGTCTCTGTTCAAGGGAAAATAGAGAGCAAAATGTCATGCTTTTAAGGTACTCTTGGAAAAGACATTAGGAAAACAAATGGTTCTCGTTGTTTCTTGCTTTAAGATAATCATAGAATCGTAGAGTTGGAAGAGACCACTAGGGCCATCCAGTCCAACCCCCTGCCATGCAGGAAATCCAAATCAAAGCATCCCTGACAGATGGCCATCCAGCCTCTGTTTAAAGACCTCCAAGGAAGGAGACTCTATCACCCTCCGAGGGAGTGCATTCCACTGTCGAACAGCCCTTACTGTCAGGAAGTTCCTCCTAATATTCAGGTGGAATCTCTTTTCCTGTAGCTTGCATCCATTGTTCCGGGTCCTGTTCTCTGGAGCAGCAGAAAACAAGCTTGCTCCCTCTTCAACATGACATCCTTTCAAATATTTAAACAGGGCTATCATATTGCCTCTTAACCTTCTTTTCTCCAGGCTAAACATCCCCAGCTCCCTAAGTCGTTCCTCATAGGGCATGGTTTCCAGACCCTTCACCATTTTTGTCGCCCTCCTTTGGACACGCTCCAGTTTCTCAATGTCCTTTCTGAATTGTGGTGCCCAGAACTGGACACAATATTCTAGGTGGGGCCTGACCAGAGCAGAATACAGTGGCACTATTACTTCTCTTGATCTAGACACTATACTTCTATTGATGCAGCCTAAAATAGCATTGGCCTTTTTAGCTGCCGCATCACACTGTTCACTCATGTTCAACTTGTGGTCTACTTGGACTCCTAGATCCCTTTCACACGTAGTTTCATTCAGCCAGGTGTCACCCATCCTATATCTGTGCATTTTATTTTTCCGCCCTAAGTGCAATACCTTACATTTCTCCGTGTTGAATTTCATTTTGTTAGCTTTGGCCCAGCTTTCTAGTCTATTCAGGTCATTTTGAATCTTGATCCTGTCCTCTGGGGTATTAGCTATTCCCCCTAATTTGGTGTCATCTGCAAATTTGATAAGTATGCTCCCAATTCTGTCATCCAGGTCATTGATAAAGATGTTGAATAGCACCGGGCCCAGGACAGAGCCCTGTGGGACCCCACTGGTCAGGATGAAAAGAAGCCATTGTTGAGCACCCTTTGGGTTCGGCTGGTCAACCAATTACAGATCCATGTAACAGTTCCTTTGTCTAGCCCACATTTTACAAGCTTGTTTGCAAGAATGTCATGGGGAACCTTGTCAAAGGCCTTAGTGAAATCAAGATATACTATATCCACAGCATTCCCTTCATCTACCAAGCTGGTAATTTTATCAAAGAAAGAGATTAGGTTTGTCTGGCATGACTTGTTTCTCTGAAACCCATGTTGACTTTTTGTGATTATGGCATTGCCTTCTAGATGTTCACAGACTCTCTGTTTAATGATCTGCTCCAGAATCTTTCCTAGTACTGATGTCAGACTAACTGGACGATAATTGTTGGGATCCTCTTTTTTCCCCTTTTTGAAGATGGGGACAACGTTTGCCCTCCGCCAGTCTGCTGGGATCTCTCCTGTTTTGCAGGAGTTTTCAAAGATTATTGCCAATGGCTCCGATATTAGATTTGCCAGTTCTTTTAATACCCTTGGATGGAGTTCATCTGGTCCCGGAGACTTAAATTCATTTAGATTAATAAGGTGTTCCTCTACTATCTCTTTACTTATTCTGTGCTGAAATTCCCCTATTCTGTCCTCTGCTCCATTATCCTCAGGTTGAGCACCCTTTGCCTTTTCTGAGAAGACTGAGGCAAAGAAGGTGTTGAGTAATTCTGCCTTTTCTCTGTCTTCTGTTAGCATTTTGCCATCTTCTCCACGCAGTGGCCCTACTGTTTCCTTCTTCTTCCTTTTGCTGCGGACATATCCAAAAAAGCCCTTTTTATTGTTCTTAACCTCTCTAGCAAGCCTGAGTTCATTCTGTGCTTTAGCTTTTCTGACTTTATCCCTACACATGCCTGCTATTTCTTTGAATTCCTTTTTTGTGATTTCCCCCTTCTTCCATTTCTTATACATGTTCCGTTTCAAACTCAGCTCAGTTGAAAGTTCCTTAGTCATCCATCCTGGTTTCTTGAGACACCTCCCGTTTTTCTTTCTCACTGGAACTGTTTGAAATTGTGCCTTCAGTATCTCCCTTTTGAGAAAGTCCCATCCGTCCTGAACTCCTTTATCTTTTAGTATTTCTGACCATGGAATCGCCCTCAATACTTCTCTAAGTTTACTGAAATCCACTCTCCTAAAGTCTAGGATGCGTGTCTGACTATGCCTGGCTTCTCCTTTCCACTGTATTACAAACTCCAGGAGAACATGGTCACTTCCACCTAATGATCCCACCACTTGCACCCCATTAACCAAGTCATCCTTGTTGGTTAGGATCAGATCTAAAATAGCTGACCCCCTTGTTGCCTCTTCCACCTTTTGGACCATGAAATTGTCTTCCAGGCAAGTGAGGAATTTGTTAGGCCTTGAGGATTTTGCTGAGTTTGACTTCCAGCAAATATCAGGATAGTTGAAGTCACCCATAACTACTACATCTCTCTTTTCTGACTGTGTGGTCATCTGTTCTAGAAAGATATCATCCAATTCCTCAGTCTGACTTGGGGGTCTGTAGTAGACTCCCACCGTAACATCCTTGTTGTTTCCCTCCCCTTTGATTCTTATCCAGATGCTCTCCACCTGGCTTCCATGATTGATGTCCAGGATCTCTTCACTGGTGTAAATATCTCTGACATATAGTGCTATTCCTCCTCCTTTCTTGTTTGGCCTATTTCTCTTAATAAGGTTATACCCCTCTATTTCTACATTCCAATCATGAGACTCATCCCACCAGGTTTCAGTGATGCCTATTATATCATATTTGCTTTGTTGTACTAGGAGTTCGAGTTCATCTTGCTTATTTCCCATGCTCTGTGCATTAGTGTAGAGACATCGCAGACCATGGTTCCCTTTTACTTGCTGCCTGTGCAAGATTTTTTGCCTCCCACTGTTGGGTCCTTGCACTGTTTGCCTTGTTTCCTCTATGTCAGTTTGACTATTTTCGCCATCCCTTTCGCCTTCCTTAATATTGTCTCCCTTCCCCTCGGAACTCAGTTTAAAACCCTCCTGATCAAGTTCTTGAGACTGTTTGCAAAAACATTTCTTCCAAGTGGCGTGAGATGTAACCCGTCTGTTGCAAGAAGTCCCTCCTCATGGAACCGCAGCCCATGATCGAAGAATCCAAATCCTTCTCGGCGGCACCATCTGCGAAGTCAGTTGTTCACATCCGCTATTTTCCTCTCCCTTCCTGGACCATGCCCTTCAACTGGCAGAAGAGACGAGATGACAACCTGTACATCCATTCCTTTCAGCTTCCTACCAAGCGCCTCGTAATCCCTTTTGATGTTCTGAAGGCTGTGTCTTGCAGTATCATTAGTTCCCACGTGGACCAAAAGGAAGGGGTATTTGTCAGTAGGCTTGACCAGTCTTGTCAGCCTCTCTGTCACATCCCGGATCTTTGCACCTGGAAGACAACACACCTCTCGAGACATCTTGTCAGGCCTACAAATCACTGCTTCTGTACCCCTCAGCAAGGAGTCCCCCACTACGACCACACGCCTCCTCCGAGGCTTAGCAGCGACTGTTCCCTCGGGTGGGACTCTCAGGCTCCCCTGCTCTGTCCCTGAAGTCTGTCCATGCTGCTCTTCTTCATCCTCCTTGATATGGGAAAGAGCTTCGAATTGATTCTCTAGCTGCAAGCTCCCCGAACAATTCCTTCTTGGCTTACTTCTCTTTGTGACATTCCTCCAGATGTCTGCCTCCTCTGTTTGGCAAGTGACCTCTTCCACCCTAGCATCTTCCTCTGCGTGGTACTCATCCAAGATGGTTAGTTCTATTGTGTCCAGGAAATCCTCTTGTTCCCTAATATGCTGAAGTGTAGCTACTCTGGCCTCCAGCTGCTGCACTTTCTCCTCCAAGAGTGCTACCAACTTGCACTTGGTGCATGTGAAGTTCTCGACTTCTGTAGGCAAGAAGAGAAACATCCCACAAGAGTTGCAGGTGACTGCAGCAGATCCCTCGCTGTCCATACTGCAAAGTCTTTAGTAATGAATATAACAGTCAATCTAGTGGGAATACTTCTTTAAAGGAATGGACTGGCTGCTATCTTACACTTAAAGGGAAGGTTCTGTTTCAATATCTGATCCTAACCTGATGCCACTTGAGCAGAGTTAAAGAAAATTAAAATTCTCTGGAAGTTGGTATATAAAGCTAGTCTGCTAGCTCCGCCCCCTTGTGACTCACAGATATGACTCACAGAAGCTCCACCCCTTCCGCAACAAGCACACGGTCTCGAGCACACGGTCTAAAAATGGCTGCCAAGCAGCTCCTCTCCTTCTCCTCTCTCTGGCCGGACTGCTCTGAAAGGCTCTGGAAGTTGGTATATAAAGCTAGTCTGCTAGCTCCGCCCCCTTGTGACTCACAGATGTGACTCACAGAAGCTTCACCCCTTCAGCAACAAGCACACGGTCTCAAGCACACGGTCTCAAAATGGCTGCCAAGCAGCTCCTCTCCTTCTCCTCTCTCTGGCCGGACTGCTCT
>NC_056526.1:171295772-171339179 GCF_019175285.1 Sceloporus undulatus | reverse complement strand
CAATGATGCTCCAAAACACTCAGCAGACTGATGATGGATTTAATATAGGACATGAAACATAATTTATTATTATTATTTATTTAAGTTATTTATACCCCGCCCTTCAGCCCTAAAGACTATCAGAACGGCTAATTTATATTTCTGAACAGCTGAAGCAACAATTTCCAAGAACTCCATATTTAGTTGTGTTGTTGCTCCACTGAAACCATCCTGAGCATCTGGACTTTGACAGCCATATGCATCTGAACAGCAGAAACCCCATACAACTGAACAGGGTCTTGGGAGAAAACCCTGGGTCCACTCACACTTCAGAATTATAGTGCAATCATTCCACTTGGACTGCCATGGCAATATCCCATGGAATTCTGCAGTTTGCTATGTCTCTCTGGCTTTTCTTCGCAAACGAAGATTCAGGAAGGACTCATCCCGTGCTTTCTACAAGTGCATTGATGACTAAAAAGGCCAATCTGGGATGAATAAGTCCGGTTGCAGAAAGCACAGCAGAAAGTCTTGGGTGATGTTTCCGGGTTGTGGTTCTTCCTGCGTTGTCGTTTCTCTTCGAGACTCGTTCGGTGTGACCTTTCGAAAAAGGCTGCAGCATCATGGAAAGTGTGTCTCCATGTCTCCCAATGCGAGGCCAGGGCGGACCATTGTTGGTCCTCCATTTTTAGCATGGCTAATAAGCATAAATTTACATTTCTATGAGAACTGTAATCTTTTATATAGTCATGCCCTCCATTTTTCTTGAATGTCCTATATTTTGCAGTCGTTTTTCTCCTTTGCGGTTAGGGCAGCTGGTCACCCAACCCAACATGTGATATCTGGGCCAGCCCTCTGGTGATCACTCACCATATTGTGAGAGTTCCCAAGGATGAGTCCTTCAATGCTGAAGGCTGGGCAGTAGCATGCTGCTTAAAGCACCCGTAAAGTCCTTCAGTGCTGCAGTAATGTACTAACATTCCTGACCCAACTCATGAATAGAGAACTAGTAGGAAAGGCCTTCTCAGGTCACACATGTTGAAAAGGAGACAGTACTGTAGAGATCCTTAGAACTGAAAACTTCACCTTGGATTTTAAATCCAAGATTTACCAATCTAAGAGTAATTTTTCCAGCACTTGCTTTTTGTAGAATAAAATTATATGTCTGCTTGGAGGCAGAAGATTTCAGAGGAACAGATTTTCTGTCTCTACTTTTATTAAATGAAATGGATCATCTGAGGCTGCTCTTGCTATATGCCATGCACAAAAGCAGCTAGTATTCCAACATTAGAAGCCGTATCAGCCAACTCAGACATTTTACATAATGGGAAATATCTGAGAATAGGCTTCTGTGACCTGTTCACCCCGACAAGTTGAATCTGGCTACATAAAGAAGTCTGCCACACAGCAAAAACTAGGATAGAAGAAACATTTATATGACTGTAACAGTACTGATTTAATTTATTATGGACGAGGCTTTGAATGCTGTTTTTGTATTACACACAAAATCTAAAGGAGGAACACTTTTCCTGCACAAAAAGGTGGGTTTTGTTGCATATTTCTATGGTTTCTCAGCCTTCTAGCTATATACAGTTTTGAAATGATACAAAGCTAGTGACACACGAAGACTGGACACCACAATGTTCCACTGTAGCATCTTAGCAGTAAGCTGTTATTAAGGACAATGTCTGTTAGCACCTGGACTGCCAGCCTTTCTGATTCTTAAGAGATAAGGCAGACTAAGACTAGCCTGTTTTAAAAGGAAACTAGCTAAGCTGCATTCCTTTCAGAAGGGGGTTCTTATTTAATGACAAGGCAAGACCACAAAAGAAAGGCCCTATTATCATCACCACTGTTGGCTGCTATATTACATTAAGGATTATCTCTACTCTGTGTAGTATGTGTGCCTTCAAATTGCATGTTGACTTCTGGCAACCCCATGAATTTCATACCACTTTCTTAGGCAAGGAATACACGGAAGTGGTTTTCCCAGTTTCTTCCTATGAAATTTTGGCTTGATAGTAGGGATCGGGATCATGCCCCAACCGCACAGTCCCGAGCCCTATTACATGTCAGCAGCACCACTATTTAGCAGCACCGCCTGCATGGGGGGCGTTGGGATGACGCGTGGGCATCTGAGTGCCCACATGTCTCAGCAAGGAAGCGGCGTCGTAAGGGCTACAACGCAGCCCTTACGACACCGCAAAAAAGGAGCCACTGGGGCTGTACAACGAGCCCCAAAGCCTGCAGCTGCCACTTTTTGAGCTGGATTGGGGCCAGGGCAGTCTCACCGGCAGCCCTGCAGCCCCAATCCAGTGTTTTTCCAGGCCATTGAGAAGCGGCAAAATGCCACTTCTCCATGGCCTGGAAAAGGGGTGTCCTTGAGGCTTCATGCCCCTGGACACCCTGGCCCTACAGAGGAGAAAGGGGTGGCCCCTTTCTGCTCAGGATCATTCCCACAGCTGTGGTTGCCATGGAAACGATATGCTTTACGAAGGAGCTGCAAAATGCTGCAAAAGGGCTGCGTTGCATGATGTTGCTCCCCCGCGTGGCTGTGGGAATGCTGCGTACTGGTAGCATCATCGTGGGGCCCCCATGTAGACAGGAGGCTGTCATGAAGCCGTCGCCCTAACGTTCCATGGTTAGGGGCTGTGCGGTTGGTGCGCGGTTCCTAACCCTAGAATCGCCGCCACCATGCCACAAAATGCCCATCTGTATAGGGGTGCTCTAGGTGGTTCCTTTTTTTGTTGCACAGCATTACTGCTCCATTTGGTTGCTGTGGTAATGCTGCGCAGCAAAAAGGGGTGGCATTTAAACGCCAGTCTCTACTGCCCCATAGTCTACAGCAGTGGTTGCCAACCTTTATTTCTCCAGGTGTTTTGGACCTCAGCTCCAGCCAACTTGGCCAATCATCAAGAATTTTGGGAACTGAAGCCGAAAACATCTGGAGGATCAGAAGTTGGACCCACAGGTCTACTGCATCTGATATTCATTGGCTGTCTTGTATCCAAGTACAAACCAAGGCTGACCCTGCTTAGCTTCCAAGATCAGATGGGATCTGGAGCCTTTAAGATATTTAGGCCTTCTCAGTTGTGGCTTTACACTGGTGTAAATCCCATTACAGAAACACTTGTATAGTGAGCCCTTGGCATCCGCTGAGGTTTGGTTCCAGGACCCCAGTGGATAACAAAATCCATCGATGCTCAAGTCCCATTATATAGAATGGCAGAGTAAAATAGCAGCCCTTAAATAAAATGGTAAAATAAAATTTTGCTTTTGAATATATATATATATATATATATATATATATATATATATATACACACACACACACACACACACACACATATATATACACACACATACATAGAATATTTTCAAGCTGTGGATGATTGAATCCATAGATTAAAAAAATCCACAGGTACAGAAGACCAACTATACTGTACCAAGTGTGTATGATGTCACAGCAGCCATTTAATTAAACTTTTAGAAGGAGAATTTCATCTTGCTTGAAAAATCAGATGATTTCCTATTTTGAATACCACAACCTGACCCTCCAAGCAAATCATGGCACACATAAAACCCTTGAAAACAAGTGAGCTCATCATTTCTCCTAAGCCTGAGGGCTCTACATGCTTCCTTTTTTGATGTTTGTCCTAAATTAGTGCATTTGATCTTGTGTCTGTTTTGTCTGTATTGGCTCTACAATTGTCTGTGAGCCTTATTTCTCTGTATTCAGGGATTAGTACTTATGGAACACAATTCTGGAGAGGAATTTTAGTTCAAATCATGGGCTAGGGAGGAAATCTTCCCAACATACCCTTTGCCATATTTCATGAGATGAAAAATGGATATTCAACTGGCTGAACCTGGTTCTGTGAGCATACTAATAAAAATACAGGAGAATTAAGTATGTGTACCATTTATCTGGGTAGAAAGTACCTTTGTGTGTTAGTTAGTATCTGTTTATGAAAACAGTGTTGAGCAAGCGGTTTTTCAGAGAATCAAGATTTTTACTGAAAAGCTACCCATTCCCTCCAGCTGGATGAGTCAGGATGGCTACAGCTAGTCTTCTCCATTTTCCAGTTGCCTTTAATGAGTCCTGATTTCTCCCTCCTCCTACCTTCCTCCTCCCGTTAGTTTCTGAGCACAGTAAAAGGTGTCGGTTAAGCCTTTCATGTCTTGGGTCCAGCTTATCTACGGGATCACCTTCTTCCATATAATCCATCTCACACACTTAGGTCTTCTGGAAAAAATCTACTGCAGCCAGCAAAAACTAAGCTGGCTGCAGTTACCCAGAGGACCTTCTCTTCTGCCGCTCCCAAGTTACAGAATGGCCTGCCAGAGGAGACCTGCCATATTACCAATCATGACAGCTTTAAAAAGGCAATCAAGATAGATCTCTTCCCACAGGCCTTCCCAGTTTAGCAGTTCAGTCGCCCCCATTGACTACCCTGTCTGGTCCATTTTAATGGTATTGTTTTATTTCAAACTGGCTTCCGGGCGGGTTACGGGGTTGAGACGGCCATGGTCGCCTTGGTCAATGATCTCCGTCTGGGCATCGACAGGGGAAACGTGTCCCTGTTGGTGCTCTTGGACATCTTAGCGGCTTTCGATACCATAGACCATGGTATCCTTCTGGGGCGCCTGGCAGAGGTGGGAATCGGGGGCACTGTGCTCCAGTGGTTCCGGTCCTACCTCTCTGGGAGGTCCCAGATGGTGTAGCTGGGAGACGTGTGCTCCGATGAGAGGGCCCTTAAAACTGGGGTCCCTCAAGGAGCCATTCTGTCTCCCATGCTATTTAACATTTACATGAAACCGCTGGGAGAGATCATCCGGAGACATGGGGTGCGGGGTTATCAGTACGCTGATGACACCCAAATAATTTTCTCTATGTCTCCGACTGATGCAGTGACTGAGGATGGCGTCTCTTCTCTCGTGGCCTGTCTGGAGTCAGTAATGGGCTGGATGAGGGAAAACCGACTCAAATTGAATCCAGAGAAAACGGAGGTACTTGTGATAGGTTCCCCTGGTCCAGGAATGGCGGTGGTTCCACCTGTCCTGAACGGGGTCACGCTTCCTGTGAAGGACTCCGTGCGCAGTCTGGGGGTGCTTCTTGACTCGTCGCTTCACCTGACTGCTCAGGTGAATGCGACGGTCAAGAACACCTGTTATCAGCTTCGGCTTATTCGCCAGCTGCACCCATACCTGGCCCAGAGGGACCTTGAAACTGTTGTACATGCTCTGGTAACCTCGAGATTGGACTTCTGCAACACACTCTACATGGGGCAACCCTTATACCAAACTTGGAAGCTACAAATGGTACAGAATATGGCTGCCAGGCTGGTCACTGGTACTTCCAGGGCCAGCCACATAACACCGGTACTACAAGATCTGCATTGGCTGCCTATTCGCTTCCGGGCACAATATAAGGTGTTGGTGATGACCTATAAAGCCCTAAATGGCTTGGGCCCAGGATACCTGAAGGACCACCTCTCCCCGTACATTCCGTCCCGCACCCTCAGAACATCTGGGCAGCAACTACTTAGGGTGTCAGGGGCTAGGCTTACCTCTACCACAAGGAAGTCTTTCTCCATCGCAGCCCCGGCCCTTTGGAACACGCTGCCCACAGAGCTCTGCTCGGCCACCTCCCTGGCCCAATTTAGAAAGGGTTTAAAAACCTTTCTATTTAAGATCGCATTCCCCCAATTAGAGTCCTAGTAGGCCTCCCCTCCTTCGTATTCCGCAAGAAGACTGACTAACGGGGCTTTTATTCTGTCTTATTATATTGTATGTGTGTTTAATTCTTGATGTTTTTATTGTAATATGTGTTGTTTTATTCTGATGTAAACCGCCCCGATCTCAGGAAGGGCGGTATATAAATAAAAATTTTATTATTTATTTATTTATTATTGTTGTTGTTTATATATAATGAGTTATTGGTTATGGTAGGTGGGTGGGTGGGTTTGGGGGATATTGTATTTTAATGTATTCCAATGTTTTAATGTTGACAGGTGCCTCAATCTTAATGGAGAGGCAGGGTATAAATAAATAGTAGTAGTAGTATCACGTGGGAATTGGAAAAGGAAATAGATTATAACAAACAAAGAGCTGTACATAATGTAACCACACGATTTGCAAATGAACTGTAAAAAAAATACAAACTTAAGATCTGACTGTAAATAAACTTTATATTCCTTCTTGTTTACAGAACAGTGGCTTGCATTAATTTATAACTAAAAACATCCTAAGCACACTACCAAAATAATAAAACACATCATAAATAAAGATACTGGGAGCCCATCCCTGAGTCACTTATTAAGAAAGAGTATTAGGGAAAGAACTGGGGCCAGTAGTCAGACCAAGGGTTAAAAGGATGTAGCTGAGTTAAAGGAAAAACCTCAGACCACCATAAGGAAAGAAGAACTCTGTAGTCAGCCTTTGTTGTGTTCCTCCAGTTGTTTCATGAGATAAGCAAAAGGAGTAAACACATACCACCCACACCTTCTAAAAGCAAGGGAAGTGGAGAGCCTTGCCAAATAAAAGAAACCCTAGTTAAAGACATCCCCTTTGAATTAAAGCAGCCTTAGTAATAGGCATCAGGCTCTGTCTCAAGCTCTCTTCCTCAGACACACTGATTTTCCTCCTTTAATGGATTTTAGATTCCCCTTCATGTCTAATTTCCCTAAAATAGGATCAATATTGCAGTAGAGAGGCATTCCTCTCCCTCCTTCTGTTCTGTCTGAAGATCTGTTTGTTTTTCAGGTTTACATAAACCTTATATCTTCTGTCTACCCTGTAATATTTGTTCAGAATATAAAACTTCTGCAGGTTCAGTGTTCATGACAGTGGAGTGCCTCCTATAAAGGCTGAAGAGACAATACATTCAAACCTAAGCTCATCTTTGTTCTGAATCTCCCAAGTGATGAAACATTAAGGTCCAAAAAGTTAATAAACATGTTTACTTATTTATGTGTCCAATTTTATACTTCTGGTACTGCCAGTTGCTACATATCACATGTTGTATCTGTTCTTGTATTCAAACTGACTTCAGGGAAGCCACAGAGAGAGTGCACTGCAGTAGTCAACTGAAAAGATAACCACATGCATCTACCACATAAGTCTCTTTCAAGAAAATATCTTCAAGAAACTTACCTCATGATAAAAATAACGCTCACCCATATTCTGAAAACAAAACAGGAGAATATGATTATTACATTTGTTTATAGGCTTTATAGATTGGAGGTTCTAGAACAGTGATCAATGTACTGGACACATTTCTTTTTCTGCTTCATTTTCTGGCTTCTAGCTGCATTTGAAATAGCTGCAAAATACAACAGCAGACTTTTAAAATATAAAGAATTCCCTGTAACCTAAAGATGCTACACAATTGTGAGTCTTCACAGTATAATATTGACAATTGTGAATGGGGAGCAGAGAATGCCTGTGATTCAATCTCTTGATTAAAATGCAGTCCACATTGTGAAACTGCATGAGGACCTCCGCCTCTGCATTGAATGCCTATAGAGCCTGGCATTAAAAATCCTTACATTGCTGCCTCTCTGCTCACAATGCATTTGGCACATTCCTCTGCAGCTGAAAATGAAGAGAGCTATCTATTCAGCTGCCAGTGCTGCCTCTGGACAAAAGTTACTCAAAACACAAACAAGTAAATAAGCAGTTGCCCAAGTCCTAAACTCTGTTTCTATAGACACACCTACCACAGAACGAAGTACAAAAAACTGACTCAATAATCTGCCTTATTAAAAAAGATAACTGCCTCTTTTTCTCAGATTTCCCCTTATATTCTTTGTAATTATTTTTCCCTTTCCCATTCATTTCTTCTTTTGTCCCTGAATTTTAATCATTACTTAAAGCTACCAGCCAATAATACTGCAGTACTGGCCTTTTTTTATGAAGGTCTTTGTGAAGATACATATTTACCACATTGGTTTCAAGAGGCAAACCCCTCTTGAAATCAATGTGGTAGATATGTATCTTCACTTCCATCTATTTGTGTAGAAATATGCTACAACAAAATTACCAAAGAAAGTAGGATGTTGAGCAGTTCGTTTAGACTAAAATCATCATGCAGACCACGTTGGGGTTTTCCCCACAAGCCTAAATAACAATGTATGTTAATTGAAAAAGCATTTGCCGGAGTGGGGGGGGGGGGATCAGGCAGCTGGCTCCATGCATAGCCATCAGCAAACTTAATAGGTCCCCAAAAGGTCAAGTCTTAATTCTCATGCTCAAAAATGGGGGCCATTCCTCCTGGAGGAAGTGAGTGTAAGCTTTAAAAAAGTACAGCCATTTATTTTTATTAAAGATGCTACATACATGTTTGTGACAAAGATATAGAAGGACTTTCATATTGTACATTCTGTCAGTCTATCCTGAGACACTCCTGAAAGTACAGTCTCAGCATGATCAACATCACTACTAGCTGCAGGGGCTGAACAGACTGCCCCTTTCGGCGCCAGATCAGGGCAGTGGCAACTACATGCCACGGTCCTGATCTGGCATTTCTGTGGGGCAAAAAGGAACTGTAAAAAGCAGCTCCTTTTTGCACCGCCAAAAGGGCACCATAACTGCCTCAGCTACAGATTTTCAGTGCTTCTTTGGCACTGCATCATCTGGATGCATCAGCAGAGGAGTGCTGTGATGCCAGCTGCCATATGGTGGGGCACACAGCATCACGCCGGCATGGAGGTAGAGTTGGGGCATGCATCATACAGATGCCATGTCCTCACTCTGCCCCCATGCTGGCCTTTATTACCAGTCTGTCAAGGCTCTTCAACACCAACCCTGAAACCAACCCAGCTAGCTCAGGAAGGGAGACTGTTGAGAGCAGGGTGAGCAGTACACCAACAGATGGTGCCTCAGCTACCCACCTTTATGTACACACTCAAAACCAGTAGACTGTGGGAAAGGGCACTTGGTCAGGGGATGGAATCACAATAGATCACTGCAACTCCACCTCCTCACCCACCAGATCTCACCTGCTGCTGCACAGAGAATCCCGGTGGACAGAGCTGATTAACACAGAGAGAAACACCCTCAACCAACCAGGTCTCTGTAATGCAAGCCAGGTTAGCTTGCTCATCCAGAATCAAATCCTGAATGGCATTTGTTTATTCATATACTGACCTGGCATTCAGCAACAGCATTTTCAACCCAGAGTTTTGGAAGGCTGTCTTCTAGGGTATCCATGTAATTTGAGCTGAGAGACAATTTGAGAACAACAACAACCTCCATATCTTCTTTGATATTTTGTTTCCTTCCTCCATATCTTCCTCTGCACTGTATGACTTGAAGAGTTGATCCCTGAATCTTTGCACCCCTTCTCCCCTCTAGAAAACACATCTTTCCTGTATGATAAATAGACAAGTTGGTGATCAAAGCAGGTAACAAACCCTTATCTCTGTCAGGCAAAAGTCAGGCCCCCGTCCAGTGCAGCCTATTGAGCTGGGACCTCAATGTTTTCATTTCCATTTCAATCACTAATTTGCTTTCTTTGTGCAATTACTCCAACGTGAAAGCTGTTTGTGGGTTGTTCATGGGATTTTACTTGTTGCCAGATTTCCCAGGATTCTTTGGGGCGAGTTTATTTCCTGTTTTTTTTTCCTGCGCAGTTGAACACTGTTTCTGGGGTAGAGAGTGTTTTCCTCATGGAGGACCTCGTGGAATTCCTCCTGGAGCAGAAGACTGAGATGGAGGGTTTGTCCTGGAAACTGAGGACAACTGGCCTGAGCCTGAGCATGTGGCTTGAACCAGACCCGGCAGGGTTGGGGAGGAAGGAATGCAGCTCCTACCTCGGTCCCTTGGCAGGGCTCGGTCCCAGAGCAGAAGGGCCTCTCTCCTTTCCTTGGACTTAAAGCGCCCACCAGCGGGGTCCTTGGCTTCAAAAGCACTTTCTTTGCCTGCTGGGAAGCAAAGGGAAGGGAGGGCTGCCCGGGAAGCCTCTCTATTGCAGCAGGCAGTGCTAGCCACTTTCCCCCATCAGACAGACAGACAGACAGGCAGTCCCAGGAGCCATCCAGACCAACTCCATTTTGCCATGCAGGAAGTTCTGGCTCCAGGGCTGCCTCCTTCTCTTCGCCATTCAATGTCTCTCCACAGCCCACACCTTCCCACCAGTCCCTCGCCCGCCACTGACATGGGGCCAAGTTGGGATCTGCACTGCAGTAACGATCCAGTTTGACATCACTATAACTGCTATGGAAGCACCCCCTGTGACAGATAGCCATCCAGAGACCTCCAAAGAAGGAGACCCCACTACTCTCCCAGCGAGAAATGACAGATTTTTGCACCACTTCTGGTGGCGCAACTACTGTTTCTATGTGAAAATGCTCAAAAATTTTTTTCCAAAACAACACCGGGATTTGTCCACATCTGTGTGAAAACCAAATATGCTTTCTACTCACTTTCTCCCATTGATAATATGCTTTTAATGCCTTGTGCTCTGCGAGTGAAAATCATTAGCGCAATTGCACGCTTATCCAGGATGCAAGCACTACAATAATTTCCGGGATGCAAGCACATAGGTCCTCATGTGATAAACTCCTTAGCACACCACTTTGCTTACTTCTTGTGTGCTGCTGCTTACACCATTTGCTTTCCCATCTCTCCTAATCCATCTCTTGTCTCATCTTACACTCTCACAGTATACCCTTCACTTGCTTCTTGAACTTTGCTATTTGTAGAGCTCATTCTCACTTTCTTTATTGCTGAAATTCCAAGTGGATTTCTTTCTTTCATAAAATTTTGACAAAGAGTACCTTCATATTTTGTCCCATAGCTCAGCTTCTCCAGGGTCAAGAGATTTTTGTAAAAATGACAACTTGGAATCTAGGTCAAATGATGTTCCAATGCCCCAATGGACATCGGACAGTAACACTTAACCCTCTGGGTGATAATGCAACCCTATCCTTAATGATGATTTGTAGATGAATTGCATGAAAGTTACAGTAATATTTAGCTCTTCCTGAATAAATCCAAAATCATACTAAGCATATGAGGTTGCCCAAGAACTGGAGTTACCAATTAAAAGACAAGGCTATGTTAAAGCTTAAAGTATTTAATGAGTATAGGTTCATTAACTCTAGTATCCTGAAGCACCCACATAATTCTGTAAATATAGTCATTAGAAAAATGGACTACTTTACTTCTCCCCTCACCCTAGAATTAGGTTCTTTAATTAAGGTTAACTTCTCACAGTTTCTCCAAAGCTCTCTTTCCATGGTGGAACATGACTGGAAAAGCAAAATCTTTTATATGTGGTGTTGCTAAGGAACACTAATTCACCATGCCCAGTATAACATCTGTGTGTTACTGTTATAAAAATCCACTCCACCTTTTCTCTCGGCCATTAAGGAAAGGAGTAAAAACAAATTGGAAACAGAAGGAAATAGAGACAAACCAGGCATTTATGTCAATAGCAAGATACATATATGGAAACATGATTTAAGGACAGTGAGATATTTGCATAAACTATGAGTTCTGGATAGAGACTGGTTGTTCATCAAAATTTGGTATGCCATTTGCTTTCATTTTGTTCTAAACAAAACAAGGTTGAACAGAGTTGGAATATTGGGGTGGGGAAATATTTGGTCAGTGGATTAGAATGAGATTGGGAACCACTTGTTGCTGTTAAGATTAAAGAGATAATTGGTTACTTCATGTCATGGAAGAAGTGGTCTCTCCTCATGTGGGACACCTGAAATAGCTAATTTCTATGTTTTCCCATAGAAACCCTGTCATGTTATGTGCCTTCAAGTTGACTCCATTTATGGCAACACTTTCATATTTTTTTCTTGACAAGGTTTATAGAAGTTCTCCATCAATAGTGATCTCTTAAACAACAAATTAGCAGCTACAGACATCACATGGTCCCAGTATTCTCCACTATAATGAGATGCACTGGATTTCAATTTAAATTATACAAACTGTTTCTAAATGTATAATAACACATATAAATGATCATGCACAGTTTTGATGGAAATCTGTATTCACTTTTTGCATGATGCAGAAGCAGCCATTCTAGAAACAACCCAAAGAAGAATCTAGATAGCTATAAATCTGCTCTGTGTGCTTGTTTAAAGAGAATGAATGGATTATTATTTGTGAGTATTTCCAAGCTGTGGCTCACTGATACATTAAATCATGCTGGGAGTAGTTGGGTTTTCACCTGAAATACCATCCAGCATCTGTCAGGCTTAATCACCACATTAAAAAGATTTGCCCTTCTTTGGGTTTCTCTTGAAAGATGTAATAAAATACTAGTATGTTGCATGCTCTGAAAGAACAAACTGCTCTTTACTTTAGATGGCCTCCTGCAGAGTGTACCTAGCACAGACATACAACTTAAAAGTTTATGGAAAGCCATTAAGTCTTCAGAAAAAGTATTTGAGCACAGATTATGGGAATATAATAACACTAATTCTTACATGAAGAGGAATGAGTCATCTATTGCTCAGAGTTATCTTAATGCATCCAGCCAAGGCCACATTCGCAATGTGCATGCCTATATTGAAAGACTAAAAAGGATGTCCTTCTTAGTCATGTAGCAGTTCATAACCTCAATTATGGTTCCTGAGTTTGCCAATGGAACATCACTCCTACAAAATGCTCTTAGCATGGGGTATATGTACACCCCCATGGTTCCCAAGGACCAGCGCATTTTAATTTAAACATTGACATTGTTCTGCAAAGTATGGGCAAATTTCTGTTAATGGCTACAGAGTGTATTCAGTTTTCAGGGCTTGTGGACACCATTCCCATATTAGAATTTTTTAAAACAATAGTATATGTTTTTATAGCTGTCCCCATTTAAGCTGGACAGATTTAAATACAGAAATCCATAGAGCAGTGGTTCCCAAACTTTGGTCCTCCAGGTGCTTTGGACTTCAACTTCCAGAAGCCCTAGCCAGCTCGGCCAACACTGAGGAATTCTGGGAGCTCAAGTCCAAAACATCTGGAAGACCAAAGTTTTGGAACCGCTGCCATAGAGGATGAACTCAAAGATCTCAACCAAGATTTCAAAGTCCAAGAGAATACACACTAAACAAAGCCCTCCACCAGATATCTTGGGCTCAGGCCTACAAACTATCAAGCAGCCAATATAGTTTCCTGAGCATATCCATCCTTTCTTCAGCCATTTTCATTTGTTCAGCCAATTTCTGTTATACCACCAAGTTTCATATGAATGTGATTACCACATGGTGTTGACTTATCTTCCAGTATGTTTGTGACAACACTATGTTGTGCATAGTAACATCCCCACCCTGCATTTCTGATTCCTTCCCTATTACAATAAGGAGAATGGGAGTGCACTATCATCAATAATGGTATTGTTGCAATGAAGAACAATAGGATCCTGCTTATGGAGAAAGGGAGCCCTGGTGGCGCAGTGGTTAAATGCCTGTACTGCAGCCATTTAAAATGGGTTCAAAAGCAAATAGTCTGAACTGCCCCTAAAGGCCAAGATGACTAAACTGAAATTGTTGTTTTTTGAACACATCAGGAAAATAATGCCTGGTAAGGTGAAATGCAGTAGGAAAAGCGGAAGACCATAGGACACATCGATAGACTCAACCAAGTAAGCCATACCATGAGTTTGGAAGCGCTGAGCAAGTTTGTTAATAACAGAGTGTCTTGGAGGCCTCTTGTTCATATGGTTACCATAAGTTGAAGCTGACAACATCGCTACAGTAAATCCAGTCTGCTGCTGTTTCAGAATTTAACTAACAAATTGCAGATCATCTAGAAGCCCAAAGTGATTTTCTGTTTCTCTGCTGGCTTCCCTTTAGGTAGATAATGAAAAACACTGCTTCCAAACTACCACATTTGCCCTTGGATCATTTACAAGGAAAATGGCAATTAAACCAGCTGCAGAAACACCTGGAGATATTGCAAGAATGAAGGTTTTTGGTTATGAAAAAGGTTCCATTTCAGGGAATTATTTAAATATTGGGAGGAGGATTTTGTAACTGCATTTTCATCTGGTGTGTTAATGTACCTAGTCAGAGAACACAGATTTGCATGTTTGTTTTAGTGCTGATAAAGACTGTAGAGTGATTATGCTAATCCATGAGTCCCTACTGACAATCAATCAAATGTCAGGGGCACATGAAGTGTATATTTTTAATCACCACTTGCATGTTGTTTCAGCAAAATTAGACATTCAGAAATGTTTCTTAGAGAATATTTTAGTGCAGACCTTGAATTATCATCACAGTGTATTGTGTATGTGTGTGTGTGTTACTCTCCCTGTATCCCTGCAGTCTGATTGGATGAACATTTATCTTGCTGTATAATTTGATCATGCACAGTGCACATCCCATGGAAAAGGATGTTTATTTATCAATGGCATGTCATCAGTGGATCTTCATCGTATCCATTATTTGAAGCATCCTCAGTGATTACTCATTTGTTCACGTTAACCCTTTTAAAAAATCCTTGGCAGTCTTCCCTTTCCCCCTGCTGTATTCCCCTACTCTGAAAATGTAAAATAAATAGGAGAATGTTAATATGTATACAAATTGTAATCTGATTACCATTAACAAAAAGCATCTCACTCACTTCAATACTTTGGAATCTAAACTTTAAATATTCCTTGATTTTGCAAACAAAAATTATCCTGATAATTTACACCAGAATTTATACCAGTGTGTTGCAGCAGTCTGAACATTGGACTGTGACTCTGGAGATCAGGGTTTGATTCCCAGCTCAGCCATGAAAACCGACTGGGTGACCTTGAGCGAGTCACATACTCTCAGCCTCAGCAAACCCCATTGCCTTAGGTTGGAAACAACTTGAAGGTACACAACAATATACATATGCATATGAGAGTGATATCATCCCTGGAAATGTTAATGTATACTGTATGACTTCTATATGATTCCTAGATAGATTCCCAGACAGCTTACAGACCTGCTTAACTTCAGCAAAGAAATTGTGCCACATAGTTTTTGTGGGTTTTTGGGGCTATATGTGGCCATGTTCTAGAAGAGTTTATTCCTGACATTTTGCCAGCATCTGTGGCTGGCATCTTCAGAGAATGCTGGCATGGAAGAGAGTGAGGTGTATATATATACTGTGTGACTCAGCTACACAGTCTTTCCAGGTGACTTACTGGCCAAGTCAGACCAGGTGTAGAAGAGTTCCTGCATCATGTACCTTCAGGCTACACTTTGTAATCATGAGCTTGCATGCTGTATAAGACAGACTATGTACAGTCTTGCTTTCTTATTCCAGAGTCCAACAAAAGATGGAGATATACAGTATCCTTTTTTCCTGGACATTCATTATTAGATGGTATACACCATTTCCTTCTCTGCTTAGTGCACAAGGAGACTTCCATGAAGTAGGTCGTCAAAGCCATTTGCTACATGAATTATGCAGTTCCTAGAGCCCTCTAAAAATAAACTATGACAGTGGGCACGAGAGGCTAGTTAGCAGGCAGTACAAAAGATGACCTCTTTTCCAAGTTCCATGGTGAGTACCCGTCTACATTCCGTAGCAGTAAAGGCACTTGTTAATAGAGTTTTTAAAAATTCCTAGGTGGTTGCAACCAATGGTTTGCCCATTTATTCAAATCAGACATTTCCCCCTCAATGTCTTCTCCACTCCTTCTATATCCTATCCACCCTGGAAACCATCAGCCATGCCCAGCCAGAGCCTCCTGCATCATTCTTACTATATACTGATGAAATACTAGGAACAGAAAACCCAGAAAATAGATATCAGTCCCAAGAAAAGCAACAGTGGTACTCATGTCCCATACTCAATGTGCTTTGGTTCATATGACTTGCATCTTGTTTGATTTATATCCCACCTTAATAATAATAATAATTTGTTTTATTTATATACAGTGGTACCTCGGGATACGAAATACCCAGGTTACGAAATTTTCGGGATACGAAAAAATCCCATAGGGAATTATTGTTTCGGGTTACGAATGTTTTTTCGGGTTACGAAAAAACTTTTGGTGCTTTTTTCGGCTTTTTCGCACGGAATCGCGGCTTTTCCCCATTAGCGCCTATGGCAATTCGGCTTACGAAGGCTTTTCGGGTTACGAACGGTGCCACGGAACGAATTAATTTCGTAACCCGAGGCACCACTGTATTGGTCTTTTTGGCAATCCACAGTATCCATACAACTCTTCTCCATCACCACATTTCAAATGAGTTGATTCTCTTCCTATCCACTTAATCTACTGTCCAGCTTGCACAACCACACATAAACATCAGAAATACTGTGCAAGGGATGATCCCGACACTGGTATTGCCAGGAATCGAATGGAGTCAAAAAGGTTGAAGAAGCTAAAACTGAGAACCTACAGAGCACCAGGTGTTCTTCTGCTGGCAAAGGTAAAAGGTGAGGTTAGAAAGCCAGGTTTCTAGACAGGGTTCTCCTGGGCTCACAAAGAAACACCACCATTGTTACCGCTGTCCCATCTCACTTGCTCCTTTCCCTCTTTGTCTTCCCTAATCATCTGCCCACTCCCCAAATGGTAAGTGGGAGCGATCTGAAAGGGTGGAGGAAGAACAATTTGGACTCTTAGTGGTTCACCCGGGGCAGCTCAGCTCTTCCAAACTCATAGTATGCTTCATTCTGTTCAGTTGGTTGGCCAGTTTTGCACTTAGGATTTCCAGCAGGCATCATCAGTCCAGATCCCTACCAGTCAGTGAAACTGATATCACATGCCTGTTCTCAAACCCTTTCAAACCACACAATTATAGCACCATGATTCCATCTTAACTGCTGTGGCTGCCTCCTACAGGTTGCTGCTGGGATTTGCTGTGTAGGGAGGGCTATTTAGACTATTTAATACATCACCAAACTAGAGATCTCAAGATTCCACAACATGCCACCATAGTAGTTAATGTGGAATCACAATTGAACTGTCAGTGCCTTTCAGCCTAAAGGATGTCACAGACTTGTTATAAAGGATAAAGTAGGGGGAAATGGCTTGACCTCATTTGAAGAGTGGTAGTCTACAAATAGAATTGATCAATAAATAAGGTAATAAATAAGATCAATCAATAAGGTAATAAAGCTGATCCTGATTCTCTCTCTTGTGATATGGGCATGTCTGTCCATGCTATGTTTCAAAATTTAAGTGCAAAATTCTAGATCTTAGAAGGAGGAGCCATATTAATCTCTACAGGTTGGTTTGCACATAGTGTAAAATTATTTCATTTGATTTATTGAAAGCACAGTGAAACTTGCATTGAGGCAGAGTTTCCAAAGAGATCCAACTTATAAGTTTTAAGGAACGGAACATTTTTGTGGTCTAGCTGTATAATATGTGATGGGCCATAAAAATTTTGTCTATCATATATTATATGTTTTAACTCACAAACCCCAATACACAGTACCATGTGCCATGTCTTCTCCCTATTATTTTCATCCAAAGATGAGAATTGGTAGCTTCTTTATCCTCTGTTTACCTCCTTTTCCTCCTAGGCCAATTAAAATTAGGAAAGAAAGAAAGGCAAAGAAAGGTCCCACAAGCCAAATTCAGCTAAAGTGGTTTCCAATTTGACTACAAACTGGATGCCTTCCAGGCTTGTGGACATAAAATTAAATGAGACATGTTTAGTGACATAAGCCCTTTTATTACCAGGATCCAGGCAGTAGCAGTAGGGGCTATCTACTGTTCTTGTGTATTTCTCAGAGATGTCTGCTTAGCCAGCATTGAGAGAGAGAGTTCATCATGAGAAAATATGTGTTGCCTTAACCGAAACCAGTCAGAATCCACATTCCAACCGTGGCCCGAAACACATGGGCCAAATAAAGTCGCTTCCAGATGCTGTGGTGGCAATGCATTCAAACGACACACACATGCACACCCCAAAGCGACCAGAAGCCACTCTAATGTCATGATCTGGTCCTTTGGACCATATAAAAAGGAGCAAGAATCATCTGGTTCCTGACAGCAGCTGGCTTGGGACCATGGTGCCAGCCTGCTTTGGAAGTGGAACATGTGATTGCTGCAGTCCCGGCACAATTGTGGCTGGAGTAGCTAGAGGCTGCTCCCTGCCACCTATCTGCTTCACTCCTATGTTAGATATTAAAGGGTATCAGTGCATATATCAGCTGATCAATGAGTGGAGGCAATGAACAGAGTGCTATTCATGGATCGTTTCTTTCCACTCTCCCTGAAGGTTTGCAGCTTTGGCGTAATCCTGGACTCAGATTTGAGCCTAGCAGCCCAGGTTTTAACAATGACCAAGAGTGCTTTTGCACAGTTAAAACTAGTGCACCATTTGTATCCATTCCTTGAGATGTCAGATTTGGCCATAGTAACATACATCTTGATTACATCCAGGTTAGATTACTGTAACACACGCTACATGGGGCTGCCTTTGGAAACCACAGCAGGTCCAAGATGCTGACTAGGGGTGGTTGCAGGGACTAACATAACTCTTGTTTAAATAGTTCCATTGGAAAAATTCAAAGTCTCCTACATTGTTTGGGTCTAGATTAGTTAGAAGACGTTGGTGGGTTACAGACCGCCATTTGGGACGTCCTTAGGATGTCCCAGTTTAAAAAAGGAGCGTCTCTTCTAGATGCCCCTACTCCTGTTATGGACTCTGTCCGTAACAAATGGCGGCGGCCGTTCCACACGGCCGCCGCCATTTTGACTTCTTGGATGCCTAGCATCCAGACATGTCGCAGCAGAAGTGACACTGCGAAAGCGCGCCTTGAGCTTTGCGGTGCCACTTCTGGGGCCCAGGAAGGAGAGTGATTTCCACGTTCCTTCCTCGCAGTGTCTGGGAGTCCCACGGTTTAGAAGCTGCAGCTCCCGGACACTGCAAGCGGCACCGGCAGCAGACCGCTGCAATTCGGCGGTCTGTAATGCACCAAAATCAACCTGCATGATTTTAACATCTTCAGGAGAGTCTTTTTTCCCCCAGTCCTACCATCTGAGATGAACATGGTGAGAATATGTGAGAAAGACTTCTCAGTGGCTGCTCCCTGCTTGTGGAATTCTCTCCAATGGAAGATTTCATTTGCTTTCTGTCTTCTCTGTTTCCATGGGCAAGCAAAGGCTTTTGACTTATAATTCATTTGGCAGAAGGGGCTCTTAATGGGGCTGTGCTTATATCTTTTTTAATTGGGGTTTATATAAGTTTATAAACTATTTTTATTTTGTGTTTTTAATGAGTTTAATGAATTGTTTGTTTGTTTTTGAACTTTTGTACAAATGGTTTTTAAGCTATGCCTTGTTTTAACTGGATGTAAATTACCTTGGGGCCTGTGGAGGAGGAAAGACAGGATATATATATGTATATATATTATCAGCCATAAAACTCAGAGCGTAGCTCTGAACTAGCCATAATCTCTCAGCCTAACTAGTCTCATAGGCGGGATACAGACCGCACAAAAAGGGCGTTCTGCTGTCGCCTCCATTTCCGCCGGCGAGAAGCCTCACCTGCCAAATGGCGAGGCTTCCCGGCAGCGGAAAAAGAACCCACAAAAAGCGGGTTCTTTTTGCATCGTGCTTGCAATGCCCGAGTGCACAAACGGCGCACTCGTGATGTCACCAGCATGAGGGGACATGCGGACACTACGCATCCATCACATCAAAATGATGGCGCCCATGTGTATAGGGCACTGCCATTTTGATGCCCCCGTCTCATGTTAGGGGTGAGGCCAGTATGGACACTGCATCCTCAGCCAACCCCTAGCATGTGACAGGGGCGGCGCAAAGGCTTGTTTAAATCGGGCCCCATTTTCCCTCAGACTAAGGACTTTAACTCACATGACTTTTAAACAGCAATAGAAGTTTGAAAATAGAACCTTTGGCAATACTTATCACATGATGTTGCCTCCAACCATTGATGCCGAAGCATGGTACATTGACGAAACAGGATACACTGATGGGTAAACCCATCAATAAGCTCCCAATTGCACCGCTGTATCATTAGTTCTCAGATGTGATAAGTTCCTCCAACAGCACTTACGAGATTGAGCCTCTCATCCCCTCTCAATTCCCCCCTGCTGTTTACAAACAGGCTGGTTTTCTTTACTTTTTTTTTTTTTACTCTCTTTTCTTTCATCTTTGCTTCACTAAATCACTTTGCCATAATTCCAGAATTGTGTTGCAAATTAAAATTAAAATTGGCTTGGCTGCACATGTCCCAGTTTTTATCTGTGAAATGTTGGGGGATGTGAGGTACAGATGAATTACAGCAGTCTAAGGAATCTGCAGCAAGACAGCAAATAAATATTATTATTATTATTATTATTATTATTATTATTATTATTATTTATACCCCACTTCTTCCATTTGGTAGCAACAGAATTTATGCAGTACACAATACAAAACAATAAAATCCACAAAACCCTGACCCAACCCTCCCTCCCAAACTATAAAATTTACATAATAAAACATGATTAAAATATGTATCAATATAGAGCTCTTAAATGTGTTATGTAGAACAATTACAAAAAAAAGTTGCTTTGTAATTGTTTTACTTAATAAAATCACTAAGATTTACAGTTGTTCAGGTACCTTGTTTGGATAGCTTTTGCCTTACATAGCCAGACAGGACTCTGAATCTTAACTAATTATGATTGAACTTAATAAAGCTTTTAATTTGGTATGGAAGGACATCAAGAAAAACTGAAAATTGCCATGAAACCTAGAGGCCGGTATTTCCATTGCTCTGAGGGCTCTTGCTGTTCATGTTTGCTCCCTCTAGTTTCATTAGCTATGAACCGTATCTCCATAAATTGTAGCTACTGTGATCTTTAAACTATTCCCCTCTGAATTATCTGTTTAGTTCTTGGCGTGTTCTCTGCTCCATTTCTAGATACCACTACAAAGATAAATATGCTGTAGCACATCAGTCTGATATCATCAAATTCTCTCTAAGGCTAGGAAAGAATCTGCTGGACCTAGGAGAATTCGCAGACATTTCAGCATGAACTGATGTCATCTGCAGTGTTGCTAGCAGAGATGCCTGTGAGGTTAGACAAATGTAGGCCAAAAGAAAAAGAAAAGAAAAGGCTTTTATCCTGAATGTAACAATTTAGAGCATAGATCACACAATCTGGGCAGTTTAGCTCCCAAAAGCGGTTGCCATCAGGTAAAATACCAATCTGTTGTTTTGCTTCTAGCAAAACTAATATAATTCCAGTTCCAATATCTTTAGCTGACATGGTTTTAGCTGCCTTGAGTCCCTGTATTGGGAGGAATGCGGGAAATAAATAAATAAATAAAGGTTTCCACCTAAGGGATCCTGGAATTTCTAGCTTGATAAGGGACTTAGACTTCCCTGCTAGAGAACTCTAATCCATTACATACATTTTGGCACTCTACTATGCCATCACTCTTCTGGGACATTGCTAATGTATCTTCAGTTAATTTGTCCGTGACACTTTCTATGGTGCACTGTATGCAAAACAGCATGTTGTGCTGAGCAGATGTAGGAGAAGCAGTTCTTTGGTACCAGCCCTTTGGCTTTTTGTATCGGGGGGGGGGGGGGGGCTTAGATAAACCCTGTTGTATCATCTGAACTCCACAAACTGTTGTTAACTTTAACTACAGTTTGCTTTAAGCAGAGTAACTTTAAACTGTGGTATATGAAATTGCCTTGCTTTAATAAACCACCAGTACTGATAAACGTTTCAGCAGAATGCAAAATGGAAATTTACTCAAACTGGAAGTCGTAAGTCCAAAACACATTGCAGAAATAATCCAATTTGAGATTGCTTTAACTGGCCTGGGTCAGTGCTAGGAAATCCTGGGAACTGTAGTTTTTTGTGACATGAGAGCTCTCTGTCAGAGACGGCCAAACGTCTCACAAAACTACAGTTCCCAAAATTCCTTAGCACTGAGCAAAGGCAGTTAAAGAGGTCTCAAACTGGATTATTGCTGCAGTGTGTGTTTTGGACCATAAAATCATATCTCTGCACAATTATGTCAAAGGAGAGAAAAGCATGCAGTCTTCACCATGGCTGGCCACCCTAATGCTAAACCATAATTTGGTTCATCATCAGCTACAAATTCTATATAAGACCACTTTATTTTGATTGTTATAAAAAAGAGTTGTACCATGTTTAGAATGTTTCCAATATGGTTAAAATTGGGATAAGGGCTTCAAGCGCCATAGGAAATGCACATTACTTATCTCCTTGCTTCCTATCACCGCTGTGGAGCAAAAACTAGAGAAGAAACTATGGTTTCCTGCACTCCCTCATTACCGTAAACTAATCCTCAGGTGACTACCTGTCCAACTGCCTAGCACTCAGAGATCCTTGTTGCCTTCTCTAGCTTCATGTCACTTCAGACCCTCCTGAATATCAGTGTTGCTACAAAAGTACAACAGCCTTCTGTCTCCATGAAAGCAGAAAGTGGTGAAAGGCAAACAAGAGAGCTCATTATCACTAATGCAAATCAAATGCCTATGGGAATGTGCACTCCGTAAGCAGCATCCCCAGTGGACCTTTTTTTGTTTTGTTTTTTAAAGAACTGTGTTTGTGGAAGCTTTACATGATGCAATATACAGATTCACAAAAGACAGAAGAGCCAGAACAAACAGGGTACTCCAGGCAACCAGTCGGGTTCAAAGAGACCAGGCATTGGTTTGTTCGATTTTTTCACATATGTAGAATGTAAACAGTAAATGCTATCTAGTTTCATTTCCTTTAAATCATGGGTGGACAACCAGATGCTGTTGGGCTTTTAACTCTCATCACCGACACCTCTAATACACCAGTAACAGCTGGAGGGTGACTTGTTGACCAACCCTGTTCTAAGTTGAGGTTTTTACAAGCACGCCATCCTGTTAACCTCATTTCCTTCTTCTGTCTTCCCAAATTTGCTGGTCTCCTAATGTTTGACCACATCACTCATCAACCCCAGATGATATGGCTGCTGGTAGTTGTAATCAACACATGTGAAGAGAGCTGTGTTAAGAAACATGTATCTGTTGTTAACAGACAGAAACACAGACACCCTCCTTTTCTCTTACAACTGGCTATTTCTTATGAGAGCCAGTGTAGCATAGTAGTTTGAGCATTGGACTATGACTGGAGAGTTCGAGTCCTGACAACCATTAAAACCTACTGGGTGACCTTGGACAAGTCACACTCTCTCAGCCTCAGAGGATGGCAGTGGCAAACCCTCTCTGAGGAAACTTGCCAAGAAAATCCTGTGATACGCTAATCTTAGGGTTGCCATGAATCAGAAACAACGTGAAGGCACACAACACACACACATATCTTTCTTACACACCACTGCTACCTTGTGATAAAAATCTTAAGGCATATGGAAATACAGAATCCAAATCTGCAGAATTCACCTATTGATTGACTATCTAATAGCCTTTAGGCCACTTGTAGGTAAACTGTTTCTTTGTGTGTGTTCTTAAATCCAACTTCCATGATGCTTGACCACGCACTATGCTGGATAGACCTTATGGGAGGAGTTGGGCTACAAAAGGCCTGGATGGGACCAGGTTGCCTGTTCTCATTCAGGTGGAACAGTCATCTGTGAGCAAAAATATCCCAAGTAAAAGATCTTTTGTCAATGCCAGATTCTGAATCCAGTCTTTTATTAAGAACTAGCTGAAGTATATCCAGACCTAATACCCTAAAAGAGGTCCATTGAACATTCTGTTTTTATGTTCTGATCCTTTTACAGGCAGTGCCTCAGCATTATCAGTACTCCCTCTTACTATCAGAGGTCCCTCTCATTTCTCTGATCTTTTATAATCTCAGGAAATTTTTGCAGCCTTGCTTTATCCCAATCCTGTTATCCTGGTTTGCTTCTCCTACCTCGGGAACTTTAGTAGTTGTCCTCCAGAGACCTCTCCTGTTTTCTAGCCCTTCAAAAATTATTTCTCAGCTCCTTTTTCTTGCTTATAGAAAGCCCCTGTTTGGAATTTTGACTTGAAACTGGACACTGCAACTTAGCAAAGACCAAAAAATTAGTCAAATTCTGAAGAGCCTGCTGCAATGTCCTAAGGAATCATGGCTATCCCCACTTTTTCATTTAGGAAATCCATACCCTTTGAAATTTTGACTTTTCAGTTTGAATTGGGGCATATCACTTGGATGACAACCAAAAACAGTTAAATTTTGAGAGAAGTACTACAATATTATGTTTGAGCTCTGACTGACTTCCCTTTTCTTGCTTCTCATAATATCCCCATTTCAGATTTGGCTTGCAATTTAGCACTTTAACTTGGATAACAACCAGAAACACGCTGTCAAATGTTGACATGTCTAACACAATGTCACAATGAGTTCTAACTGCCATAGATAGATACACACATGTGCACGCACATGCACACACATGGAAACACAGCGATCTGCTTTATTATTATACAGTCAGGATAAAGGAGTTCTGAGAAAGAAAAGGCTTCACAAAATAAAATTTTGGAAGTATAGCTGGAGCCTATAATTCAAGCCTTGCAGTTCTCCCTGTATTGTTGAACTACAGCTTTCATATAAATGCCAGAACTGACGTCCCTTGCTACCCTGAAATGATCAGGGAAAATTGGACCACCAAGAGTATAATGCAGTGATGGCACACCTTTTCGAGGCTGTGTGCCCAAACTAAAAAAAATTCTGGCACCGGGTAGCACCTGGTGCCAGGGCCAGATGTCTGCCCTCTGGGGGCAGGACTTCCAGGATAGGACTTCTCCCCCCAACCTTTCCCTGGCCTCCAGATGTCTCTGAGAGATAGCTACAAGCTGGGGAAGATCTGGGAGTGGGGGCAACAGGCGCAAGCTGGTTGCTCCTCTTCCCCCTGCCCTTCTCCTGACCTCCAGCTGTCTCAGGAGAAAGAAGAGGCATGTGTCCATTCCTCCCCCTCCCAGACCTTTCCCAACCCCCAGCTGTCCCTCTGGAGGCTGCTGAGAGGCCGGGAAAGGTCCCTGGGGAGGAGGAGGAATAGGTATGCACCCATTTCTCCTCCTCCCGGACCTTTCCCGACCCTCAGCTGCCTGCCCAGAGTCAGCTGGGGGCCGGGAAAGGTCTCTGGGGAGGAGCAACAGGCGCACACTGGTTGCTTCTCTTCCCCCTGCCCTTTTACTGGCCCCCAGCTATCTCTAAGAGACAGATGAAGGTTGGGAAACATCCACAAGGAGAAGCAAAGGGTGCATGCCTGTGGCTCCTTCTCCCCAGGGACCTTTTCCCAGCTGTCTCAGAGTGGCAGCTGGAAGCTGGGAGAAGGCAGGTGAGAAGGCACGCATCTGTGGCTCCTTCTCCCCAGCACCATTTTCCGCCTTCCAGCTGTCTCCAAGAGAAAGCTGAAGGCCAGGAAACAGCAGGGGGAGGAGCAATGGGTGCATGTGCGCCTGTTCCTCCTCCTCCCTGACCCACGCCAGGCAAAATGGCATCATGTGCCACAGGTTTGCCATCATGGCTATAATGAGTTGAACTTCACCAAGAATTATCAGACAGAAATATACTAAATGATCAGGGAAACACACACTAAATGTAAGACAGCTCTTTGTAGTTCAACACCACTCTTGGAATACCAAAAGCTGCATATAGTCTAGCCTATGTACATTCACCTGGGAGTAAAGTTACACTGATCACATGCAGAGGACCTCTTAGTACACACTGAGTTTGTAAGAATCTTGATACTAAAGGATAACGGGGTGATAATGGGTAGGAGAATCTGTACTCCTGCTGACTTACCTTCTGGAATAAGAAAATAGGGCAGAGGAGCTTCCTGCAGCTGTTTTCAATTTTGTGTACTACAGAAAATCTGGAGCGGGGGGAAGGCCTACTAACAGCACTGCAACTCAGGGGCGCCCTTAGAGTGAGCAGCATGGACAAAACATTTTTTTCCTATCATTTTTGTACTCTGCATATGTTCTGGAGCTAGTTTCTTTGAATACTTTAGGGATTTGAGGCACAGAGGGCTCACATGCAAGTCACAGAATCATAGAGCTGGAATGGATCTCAAGAGTTACCTAGTTCAACTTCTTCCAGGGCAGGAATTCAAAGAGAAGTATTACTGAGAAGTGGCTATCTAACCTCTGCATTTTGTAATGAAAGAGAGTTCACCACTCTTCAAGGTATTCCTCCAAGTGACCTTGCTGTACAAAATATAGGCAAAAGAAGACTGTGTTGTAAATATTTTATGCATAAGCCTTTAGTTTCTATAAAATGTAGCATTTATTTCTGGTTCTGCAGTCATAATGATAGCCTGATCAATTATTGCAGAAGCTGTTTTTAACTGGAACACTTTCTTAGCAGCCACAATAAGTGAAAACCAAGGAAGTTAACAGGGAAAATAGAGGGTTTATATTAACAAGGAACCAAGATATAAAGGTGCCTTTTTCCATTCTTTTTTTGGTCTTCTTGGATTTTCTTTTGTTTTTCATTAGGATTTGTGGGACATCTCCCAGAAAGAAAAAGCAAGTTGCACTGTGTTGAGTAGATCAAGAAGTAGCCCACACTCTTCCCACAGAAAAGCTATATATTTTTTTAATATGTGGATTTTTCAATTTTGTTTTAAGAGTTCTTTTAGAACCCCACAGAATGTATTTTTGTGACAATGGCAAGCTTGGTGGCATTTTTAAAGAGATACCACCATGACTACTAAATCCCTTGTCTCAAAGGTTAGTCTCAGAGGTGCTACAAGATCTCTCTACATACTAGATCCCTTGGTTAGTTGCTTCTTGCTCAGATCCTATCAGTATAGAATTTTTTAAACATGTTTAAACATGTTTAAATGTTTAAAAAATGTTTAAAAAAAGTTTAAACATCTTTTTACTGCATTTTCATCCGTCATTTTAAAGGCCATTCTATCAGTTTAGACAGATACTATTGGGGCTCTTTACAATGCCTTATTGTTCTCACCAGCCTGAATAATTTATTATCAACAGCAAATATGACCACTTTAATAATTATACAACCTTAATTCCAGGTTTTGCATTAGGAGTGGTAGGCCCAAAATACAAGGACCAAAAGAAGCATCTTCTGGCCACTTTGGGGGTGTGGCATTAAGATGGCGCATACCCCAAAAGCAGCCAGAAGCTATCCCGATGCCATCTTCCAGTGCAAAGGACCAGATAAAAAAGGAGCCGCTTAATTCAGCTCCTGGGCAGCGCAGATTGGGATCTGTAGCGGTGGTGGCCTGCTTTAACTGCAGGCTGTTCAGTCACCGCAGCCCCAGCCTGATTGTGTCCAGAGCTGCCTCTTGCCACACTTTTCTGGCCATCTGCCTTGCCCCTTAGCCCTCACAGCTGTTCCTTCTGCCCCCCCCCCCCTTAGTTGTATAATCATAAGATAATGTTACAACATATTTCACTGACTAGTGGCTTATTACAATAAATTCAATGGTGTCTGGTCTGTTTCCAAGCACAGTTCAAATTGTTGGTTGTGGTCCATAAAACCCGAATATAATTTGGGATTAGACTTTCTGAATGCCTGTCAGGACTGTTACCTAGCAGGATTGACCAAGGTTTTACGAATTTGGGGAAAAGGCTTTCAGTCAGTCCTGCTGTCCTCAGAAGAATATCTGATGGGGATAACTGGTGTTTTGAAGGTGTGTTTTGATGCTCAGATTCCCACTTTGTCTTTGTGTTAGGTGATTAGGCAAGCTAGGTTTTTTTCATCCAATCTTGTTTGCCTTCTACAAAATACGCACCTTATGACTGACAAAAATGGAGCTTCAGCAACCATTCTGTGAAACAACATAGCTCTCCCAACATTGCTATTTTATAACAATATCCCAAATGTTTTCACAAACTCCCCAATGGGCCCAGTGGTCTCATATGGTCAGCATTTCCTTTGCTGACGCAGAAGCCAAATCCAATTCCTGGAAATTATATGTAGCACTTTTTCTTTATAAAAGAAAAGGTTGCATTTTCAGATGGCAAGTTCTACATAAAATATCACATTCTATGCTTTCATGCAGAATCTCTGAATGAACACAAGCCTGAACTTCCTAGAATGTGTTTAATTGAAAAATGCTAACAGGAAAAGGTTACATTAAAGGGAGACCTATTCTGTCCATTCTTGTCCTTTCCACCCTTTAGCATTTGTGTCCTGTGACCTTTTGTGCTATTAATGCCCACAATCATTGTTATATCAGTGCTGCCACAGCAGACTCTGGACAATGCCAATAATACTCAGCAAGCACAGAGTCAGAAATGCAGGCTTTGATCCTTGCTCTTTTGATTCTTCCTGGGAAGAGGGAGGGGGAAACATCACTCCTACCAGCAATTTCCGTTGCCTGAAGATAAGCATATGAAAACCTGCTGATACAGGCTCTGATCCTCTTGCTACCACCCGCACCATAAGGTATCAAAAGACAAGGGTGGATTTTTCAAAGTCATGCTCCCCACTGGTGTGCTGGTACCCATTCATTTCTGCCCTTTAGGCAAAAGCTACATATAGATTAGCTGTTATAACACTTGAATTCTTACTTCTTAACTGTCCTTCCATGCAACTGGAAAGGTTCACACAGATGGCAAGCAACTGTTAATTGATGCAAAAAAATCAGCTGTCTTGTGCAAGAACAGTATCCAGTAATTGCAAGGAAAAATTTGTAGCTTCTTCTGTTCCTCTTGTCCAGTCCAAAGTGGGGTAGTGCAAATTGTTGTCTCCTGATGCATGCATACATGCTACCCCACACACGTCTTGATACCACAGACCCTCATTGCTGCTACAGACACCTCATCATCACAGCCATCATTAACATTGCAAAGCTCTCAATCACTGAGATTTTAGAACTAAAACCTGAGGATGGTGTTTGGTTCTTTTGACATCATGAGGCGGGCTTTTACAGTGTCTGAGAAGCGAGGCAGGAAAGGATTACAAGGAGGGCCAGAGAAGCAACTAAGACAGCTGACTATGAAAACAGGCATGACATAGGAAATTTGGAGGAAGCTTGGCTAGCCAGGTGCATAGGTACCCAGAGCCAGGGAAGGGGGAAATGGTGATAGAATGTACACAGCAATCTCCAGCTGTCTCCAGTTTTCTATCCGGTAATCCTAACCACTACAGTGATTAGGATTGCTAGATAGAATATTGGAGATAGTTCCTGTACCTTCATACCTGTGTGTAGAAGAGGGAATTTCACAGCTGTTGCTTGTCACACAACAAAGTAACAAGCAATACCTATTGACATTCCCTCTTCTACACAGCCATTAAAGATACAAGAGCCTGTCTCTGGTTTTCACTCTAGCAGCCCTAGTAGTGGTAGCCCCATTAATTCTTGGTGCATCTCACAGATCTTACTTATAGTATTCATGAGACATAGAGCATTTTTACAGGCTCTGCACTGCCATATGGTCATGCAGAAGTCTCACTCTCAGCCCAGTTGCTCCCCCACCCCCACACCATGTGCCATTGATGCCAAAGCTTGAACAACAAGATGCTTCAAGTAGATCCCATCTCCAGAACCACAGCCTTTGAATTTTGAGTTCACCTCGTGGCCTCACTAGTGTTCGTGTCACCTTGTGAAGAGTGGGGTGAACTGCCTTGCCCTCCACAGCCTGACCAGCCAGACCACCCCCAAGGCTTTCAGAGTCCCACTGGGCAGCTGCCACATGAGGCTCCAAAGACACTGTAGCTGCTGCTGCTGAGGGCAGCAGCAGTGCAGCTTTCACAGGGCCATTTAGGGTCCAGTGTGGCTACTGGACAAGCAGGAAGGCACCCTTTCTCACTTGCCCAGTAGCTATGGCAGTCCCTCCCTCTGGGGTGTCACCTAGTGCAATCTGCACATCCTCACATCCCCTACTGATGCCACTGAGTTGACTTGAGAGAGATTATTACAATAACCTGGCTAACAAAGACAGAAGTGTTTCACTGATCAGGCTATGCCCCAAAGATGGACATTTCCTGCCTACAATGCATTGTTTATCAAGTGTAGCATATTTAGTATTTCAGTAGTATAATGAGGAAACTTGATGATGGTGAATAATGGAGTTTAGCATAGGTGCTAGCTATAGGTTTGGACTGGAGAGAGTTTTCAGGTGACCCTTGCTGTCCTGAGCCAGACAGTCAAAGAAGTTCCATTTTAGAACATACACATGTACATCTTGGCAGGGATGTTATTCAGATCTGACTTTCTCCTAATGACTGAGAAAGAAAAGGTTAAAAAAAAAACTTCTGAGAAAGGAGAGAACAGAGAAATCCATAAGAGTTCCCATTGCTTAGTGTGGAGTTAAACTGGTAAATATATGGAATAATCCAGAGGCATTAATATAAATAGAAGATACAAACGAATATATTTTTTTATATTGATAACAGAAGGTGATGAATAGGAAGTGGAAAGAATATTGAGATAGGAAAGATAATGAAATGTTATTAGAAAAGGGTGTGTAAAGTCAAACCCTATATGGGAGAAGTTAAATTGGAAATACTTATTTATGGGTTTTTGTATGTATTTTTGTTGTTGTTGTTATATGTGAAATATGGTAATAACCTCGAGGCAACAATGTGTGATTTTAAAAATAATTTTAATAAAAAAGAATGGGGGGGGAGAGTTGCCGTTTCTTAGCAAAACAGGGTCCACCTGGGGGGAGATGTACATTGTCTGTGAAGACTGCACAACCAGTAGATGCCTTACTGAGTAACCTCTGAGGAAGTGCTTGGCACTGCACACATTACCATCTATGACACCTTGGGATCTTCTGGGGTCCAGGTCTTGCTGAAAATATTCTTTTTCTTCCCACTGGGCACAACAGTAATTATACTCACTGCAAAAAATCTTGTTTCTGGTCATGCACAGGCCTGAGCTCTGCTTGGAGACCACTTGGAGTACAACATACACTGTATTATCTCCCACATTCTGAAAACTCCCTACCAGCTGAGTTGAGGCACACCAATGCTACTGGAACAGCTTCTAGAATTTGTTAAATCAACATCAACAATGACCTCAGAGCTGTCCCTGGATAACTAAGCTTTAATGACAAATAGAAGAAGAGAAATTTAATAAACTTTGAATGGACATAAGCAGACCTTTAAAAAAAACCCAGGAGGAATGTGTGTCATATAGAGGGTTAGTTTCTTTTAAAAAAAAACTCTCCTCAGCTTCAAATCTGTAAATCTGTAAATCCAAATCACTGAGTAAAGTATGCTTCCACTTAGTATCCTTGAATTATTCAGGAGCTAAAAACAACAGATAAATAACATTACTTCCAATAATATTTTAAGCAAGCATGAGAGAAAGGGCACAGAGGTGATTCTATTCATGTTCTGATGATCCAAAGCCTTTTTGCAATGGCCTGTTCACACTATGCAATTATAGCACTATGGTTCAACTTTAAGGCGTATTGAGAATTCTCAGCCAGAGCTCTAGTGCCTCAACAAACGATCGACCCATAGATTCCATAGGATATTGCCATGAAAACTAAAATTGAACGTCTCCTGCGCGTGGAAGTGTGGCCTGGAACGTAGGAGGAGGAGGTGGGTAGTGCAGCCGCTCGGGGAGGCGGGGGAGAGTGGCAGGGAGGCGGGGAGGGGGGTCTGGGGGTGTGCAGGAGGCGCACCTCCTTCTCCTTCTCTGTTCCAGGCCGTGCGGCCACGTGGACAAGGAGAAGGAAGAGGCGGTGCACCTCCTACGCGCGCCCGTGCCCCCCTCCCCATCTCCCTGCCACCCTCACCCACCTTCTCCTCCTCCTCCGTTCCAGGCCACACGGCCGTGCACAGGAGGCGAAGGAGGAGACGGTTTGCCTCCTGCACGCGCCCGCACCCCCACCTCCTCCTCCTCCTCCTCTGTTCCTTCCAGGCCACCCAGCAAATGAAGGAGGGGGAGAAGGAGGAGGAGGGTGAGGGGGAGGAGTAAGAAGAAGGAGAAGAAGAGGAGGAGGAGGAGGTGGTGAGTCAGTGGCCAGAGGCCTCAAGGTGGCTTTTTTGGGGGGGAGGGGTCTTTTAATGCTAACAAGTCTCCCTTATTTTGACAATGATAATGTGATGATGATGATATGAGTCAGCTTCAGAGACATGCAGGCACTGTTTCTGAAGCCGAGAGAGTGTCACCTTCCAAAGTGCCTTTTCTGTGTGTTTTTGGTTCTTTAATGGTGATACTGATATCAGCAAGCCTCTGAGGCACGGCCAATGTAAGTTGCTCTCATTTTTACAGTCATGCGCAGTGGAAAAAAACCAAAGTCCCTTGACCAAATACACACTTCTGAGAAGTACAGTTGAATCCGAGGGCAAACCCACTTCTTGTTAAACCACCTTGACATACCAGTATTCAGTATGCATAGCATGTTCAGTGTGAAACCCAAAGAGTTTGGTTATGGAATAAGCCTCTGAAATATGCAAGAGATTGCCATGTTAAGTAAAGCCATGTTCAATGCCCAAATGCGCTGTTTGGAATGGGGGGAGGGGAGGTTGGCCAAAAAGGAAGGTCCATTTCTGTCATCTGTTTAGGAATAATGCCCAAATGTCCTCCATTTTGATCATGCCTAAGAAACCTGAATTTATATTAACATTTTTTAAAAACCATCAATTTTTTTCGTGTGTCCTCCATTTTTAAAAAATGTGCCCTACATTTGAAAATTTTGTCCTACATTTGTCCCGGTTTGGAGGTCCAGATTTATGTCAACCCTAAGTACCCGTAACAATGGATGCAAGGTAAAGGAAAAGAGATTCCAGCTAAACATTAGGAGGAACTTCGTGACAGTGAGAGTTGTTTGACAGTGGAACATACTCCCTCAGAGTGTAGTGGAGTCTCCTTCTTTGGAGGTCTTTCAGCAGATGCTGGATGGCCATATGTCAGGGGTACTGTGATTGTGAGTTCCTGTATGACACTGGGTTGGACTGGATGGCCTTTGTAGTCTCTTCCCGCTCTATGATTCTATTGAATTATTTGTTCCAAGTTTGCTTAATGCTGACTGTATTCCCTCCACTGCAAATCCTTCTGCCAAACTGTTAGAACAGCTTGACTTTTGTCAAAGGCAAATGTCACTGAATGTAGATTCGTGATCTGAACACATTTAATCCTCTTTTCTTTTCTTTTTTTTGCTACTAGATGTTGAGGTACAGGCAATTTTTTTTAATCTTAGCTTTCTAAGGAGTGTGATTACTATACATTAATTTCTTGGACAGTTCAAATTTTTCTTGTAACTTGGTTAACTGCCACATGTTTCATGGGCACATTTTTGCTTTCAAAGAAGAAGAATCAAAGCACAAGAGATAACATTCAGACAGACCAAATAGTTTTGCAAAAGATGCGCTGGGGTAGAAGTTAAAACTATTTTGCTGATATGGATCAACACAACTGCCTGAAATTTTGAACTCTGTTGGGCTGCAAGCTATTATGATAACCATCTTTATTAAAATGACTACCATGCTACTGGCTTTATTAATACTGATAGTATTCAAGTAAATACTGGTTTTAAAGAAAGCTGGGGCATCCACCACATTCCAGCTATTATTGTCTGGATTTAGGTCTGCCAATGTGGAGTTGTAGCACAATGAGGAGTCAGACCTGACTTTAAAGAAACCGCAAAAAGCAACTCTGTTATTTTAAGGAAAAAAGCCAAACTGAACTGCATCATATACTTTCAAAGCAGTAAAGGTACTTGAAAAATGATACAAAATGAAATCCATTCATTCCCTTTCCTGCCCCTCCTGTAACTTGGCATTTTATCCATAATATAATGCTTCTTGCATCCAAGCAGAAGAAGGACTGATCAAATGCTTATAAGGAAGTTTGTATTCTCTGTGCATCCTTCTGATATACAGCATCTTAATCTTCAGCTCTAGTATTTATGGTGAATCCAGTGAGATATTTCAGTTCATTTCTTAGGGTCAAGCTCAACAAGATGGCATTTATGCAATCAGCAATTTCAAGAATGGCTTTCCAAAGGTCAACAGCAGGTGATATAGATCAGGTTTGGAGGTGGGGGGATAACTACTGTGGCCTTCTGCTGAGTCATATCATTGCGACCCTGCTGATACTCATTACTCCTATTTCTCTTGCATGGAAAGCTCTTATTTACTCCAGTGGATGTTTTCCCCTCTATGTCAATAGTAAGTTTAAGGGCCATCCTGAGAACAAATCAGTGGGTAGGGAGTCAAAGCCTCTGTATTTTTCACCCTGAGGTTCTGGTCCTGACTGATTTTTTTAAAAAAAACATTTGCACAGTTGTAAACGATGCCATATCTAGTTTGGAATTTAAAGAAGTTTGCTCATTTCGTTTAATCTTTCTAGTGCTGGAATCATGCAGCACCAACCTCTTTGACATTTCCCTGTAAAACATGGCTGGAAATTGTGTGTACCCCTGCTTTATTTTGTGATACTGAAGACTCACAACAAAGTGTTATAATCTATCTCCAGTTCCACATCAGGAGAGCTCATGTTCCAGCTACAGACAACCTGGAATATGAACCTTGTCCTACTCTCTGGCGAGTTGGGGTGGAGATTAAGGAAAAGAAGACATGAAACAGACATCCTTTCCTTTTTCATCCTCCTGAAACCTGTCCTATATGACGAGGACACCTTTCTCCCAAATTGGATCCATCATCCAAGGCGACATATTTCTCCTAAACTGGACCCAAAAAAGATGCTTAAAGACAACAACAACAGAAACAATAAAACAGTACAATTTAAAAATACAATTATAACACCACATTAATATAAAAATCTTTAAACATTCTAAATTAAAAATACAAAAATATAAAACCATTAACTGAGCAGAAACATTTATCTGCCCCTCCTTTGGATTTCCCCTGTTCCCTCTGAGTTTAGTTGCTATCTTCACATCAGATGCAACACAAATTTATTTTCCCAGCAACAATTTTTTTGGAGGTGCCTTAGTCCTGAGTGGACAAAAATAATTAGTTTCACAAAAGACAGGCTCCTGGTGGAGATGAAAAGTGCTAGGGAATATATACCTGTATATAAATATAAATCAACAGAGATACATGCAATTTTGGACTCCTCTGGGGGGGGTGGGGGTGTTTATAAGGACTGTCAAGGTCTGCACTTCAAAATTTACCACTACGCCACTAAAAATAGTGCCTTGGTGTTCTGCATCAAATTCACAGTTCCTAGTTCTGAAGAATTCTGACAGTTCTTTGGAAGATCTGCCAGAATGACTGGCATTGCTATATCGCAAAACTACAGCTCTCCAAGAGGAAAATTTAAGGAGGCAGAGTGATACTACGACAACAGCACTTATGAATCAGCTGTTATTAAAGTATCACCTTTCAGTTGTCCTCTTTTGTTGAAAGGAAGGCCCAATCTTTACTGTGCGCTTTAGATTTTTCATATAGGAATGTATGTGCGGATGGAGAACAGAAGCTGCTGTGTAGTAAAATTATAGGGGAGAAGTGACTATTTCTGAAACTAAACATAGAATTAGAATTTTATTTAGTATATATCTATTTAAACAAGCAAGTTAAATAAAAAAATATGCATACACACATCCCAAGCTTTCCTTTGTTTGAGACTTCTCTTGCTTTATTTTTGCACTAATGGTTATAATGGCAAAACACTGGGTTTTGAAAACATTTAATACCTTTAATGCTGAAGTACCAATTTTATGTTCAGTCCTTCATGTCATTAATATTCCTAATTTAAATTACTAAAATAATTAATAGTGCTTAACACTCTTACTGCTTGCTCACAGGTAAAAACATGCAACAGCTTGTCTAATATGTCCAATATGTTGTTATCCACCACCAACCTCACCATCAGTCTGCAGCTGAGACTGCATTGTCTCCCTCCCTCAAATGTTTCTAATCAAGCTGGGAGTCATAAAAGAAGTTTGCAGCAATTGGTTTCCTTCCTCCACCTCCAACACAATCCCTTTTATGTCATTTCTTTTAGCCTGTAAGCCTATTTCAGGAGCATGTTGGTTGTTGCTAATGACATGTAAGCCACTATGGAGAGATTTTCAGATGACGAGCATTTCAGCCACTCACATAAACACACTAGTAAGTCAGTAATGGAGCATCATCTGATTAACATGGAGGAACATACTGAGACTATCTATATACCAAAGGACATTTTCTCTAAAAGTGTGTCTCCACTACATAGCTATAACAGATTGATATGACTTTAACCACTTTAATTTAACTCTGTGTTCTAAGAAATAACTGGAATTGTTTAGTGAAGTACAGTATTTGCAGTCCTCTGCTAGAGAACTCCAGTGCTATAAATGGTACTGTAATATATAAATGGTTACAGGATCCTACAAAGAGGCAACAGCTAGCGTACCTATATTGGCCAGCTATATCAGTTATATACCCTGCTATATCAGTCCTACAAAATCATAGGATTTGTACTTTAGTGAGGCATTTAGAATTCTCTGCTAGAGCTCTAGTGTACTTCACTGAATTACAGCACTTTTAATGATTGGAAGTACAATGCAACAAAATCCAAAATCCATCAAAGAGCGAAGCCTTTATTGGCCAACCAAAATGCACAAAATACATCATGCAAGCTTTCAAAAGCTTCACTGGCTTCTCCATGAGGATAGAGGGTAGTTGTTGGTGCTGGTGTTGTTAGTTTGTTAGGGACCTGGTTAGGGACAGAACTCAAAGTACCGTATTTTGCGGTGTATAAGGCGACTGGGCATATAAGACGATCCCCAAGTCACGTGCAGGCAGTGCCCTGGCCTACTATAGGCTGAATTAAGGGGGTCTGGCACCCACATGTGCCGGCTTGAGGGGGCCTCTGTGGAGGCCTGGAAGGTGGGTGCCGCAAGTGGCAAAGGGCCTCCCGCAGTCCGGCCCAAAAGGGCACTAGATGCCATGGAAACCACTGGAGCAGAGTATCCCAGGTGGCGGCGGTGACAGCGGCAGTGGTGAGGCATAAGGGGCTCTTTCCCTTGGCCTGACCATCCCTCTCCCACTGGACTGGCTGTGGAGCTGCTTATCCACCACCTTTTCCAGCAATGGCGGTGAGAAGGAGAGAGCCTGGCCACAGTGCCTGCTGGGATAGGAACCCACAAGGACACCCCCCCTAGAGATGGAGAGGTGGCTACGCCATTCGCCTGTCTCTGTGGAGGCCGCCAAACACAAACCTGCGTATAAGACAGGGGTAAAAAGTCATCTTTTACACCAGAAAATTCAGTAAGAGTTGCTGTTTTAGTACAACCTGAGGGGCTGAAGAGCCTGAGAGTCTAGGTTATACTGCAGAGAAAGGCAGTTAAAATTTTGTAAAAACACCCAAGAGAGGACTAAGGCTACATTCACACTGGAGGAATAACCCAGTTTGGCACCATTTTAATTGCCTTGGCTGAAGGCTATGGAATTCTGGGAGTTTGCTGTGGGCGCAGAGCAAAGCCTGCTCCACTCTGGGCCCCATGACAAACTCCAACTCCCAGAATTCCATAGCCTTCAGCCAAGGCAATTAAAACGGTGCCAAAGTGGGTTATTCTTCTAGTGTGAATGTAGCCTTAGAGTGTCCTGGGGGAAGAGAAGTGTTAGGCTCTGAAGAGAATAGTAGACCGCGAAAAGTGAAGCACAAACAGTTAATAAAGGTCTAAGAAACAAGAGTATGATAAAGATTTTGAATGGTTTTGGACTACTGTAGCAAACAAGTATAAGGACAAGAAACCAGAAACAGTGTAACAAATAAAGTATACTGATAATGTATCAAATGTGAACAACATCCCACCCGAGTGATACTGTATTTAAGTTAACCTGCAAATAAAGATATAAGGTTGTTTCAATAAATGCCTGTTTGGAGTGCTTTCAAAGATACAGTTGCATGCTACCAACATTAAGGAAAATATTTTGGTTGAGCAGTTGGGGGAAAAGTAGGTCTTCATCACGGATTGGGGGCAACTGTGACACAAGGTGACAAAGGAGTACAAGGGTTTTAAAAAAGAAAAATAAAGAAGTTTTGGGCAGTGCCACGTTGCCACTATCATAGGTATTGATATGATTTATGAATGTCTTAGGATATGTGTATGTGTTAATTTTTTTTGTTAATAAAAACATTAAAAAAGAACACACTTAGTATTTCCTATGAAACAACCATACATGTGAAGCTGCCTTACATACTCAGACAGACCATCATGAGGCTCAGTGCTGTCTACAACAGCTTTCTCAAAAGCAGTGTCCTCTATGTGTATTGCACTACGGAGATGATCACACCAGGGCCAGTTCCACAACTATCATGCTATTGGGAGATAACAGAATAATAGCGCTTTAGCAATCTGTATTTTCGCACAGTTGCACAACTGCACTGAAATGATGACATAAAAATGAAAGAGAAACACAGTTTCATTCCACATACATCCATTAGTGTATCACTATTACACTGTGATTGAATGTTTCACATATGTGCTGTTTTGGCACTACTGTGCATGTCTCAAAACCATGTTTCTATCCCATACAGAATAAAATAAAATTTATATAGTTCACAACATTATTTTTATCCAGTGCAAACAAAATAATGCCCCACACCTCAAAACAAGAATTAAATCCACAACAATACTGACCCTGTCAATGAGAGAGAATTGCATGTAAAGGTTCCGGATTGCTTCACCAATAGTGCAAATAAAACATTATTAACTTCTACATCTTCACAATTGCGTTTCTTTTGTTCTATTGGCAAGCTATTCCCGTCACTTCCCCATGAATGAGAAGTTGCGGGAGCATTCCAGTGTGTGCATGGGAGAAGCGCCGGATGAGCATGGCACTGGAGATTCCCATATGGAGGATAAGGATGAGAGTGAAGCGGGATGCTCCCATCCTTATTGCACATTTGGAGGAAGATTGTCACACGATGTCCCATGGCACTGTGTTCATCCCGTCTTTCACCTGTCAGTGAAGTGCCATGGTCCTGCCATTTTTCATTAACAGTAGTTTCCTGTTAATGAAAAGTGATAGACCATGGCACTTCACTGACGGGAGAAGCACGGGATGAGCATGATGTTGCGGGATGTCTTGTGATAATCTTCCTGCAATTGTGCAATAAAGACAGGAGCATCCCACTTGGCTCCTGTCCTTATCCTGCATGTGATAATCTCCTTTGCGCGATTGCATGATCATCTGATAATCTCCAATAACTCACATCTGGACATTTGGTCACCCTGAACTGAAGAAGTAGGCTCAGGTCTAGGAAAGCTCATGCTACCAACTTCTATCTTTCAATTAGTCTCAAAGGGGCTGCAAGATCCCTTTGTGTTATTTATTTATTTAGGCAGGGGTTTGGTGGCTGAATTTTACTTTTACTGGTTTTAACTTTGTTTTAACTTATGTTTCAATATTAATACTGTTTAATATTTTTTTAACTTTTGTAAATTAATGTTCTTACTGCTGTCTTTTTAAATTATTGTAACTTGCCTCGAATCCCATTTGTGGGAGGAAAAAAAGAGATATAAGTCCTTGAAATAAATAAATAATAAATAAATATTATTTAATAATGTAATTTTTTTACACACCTTCTTGCCAGCTGCTTTGGGTTCCCCCATCTTGGGATATTAATTAATTAATTAATTAAAAGTTAAAACTAGGGGAGGGATATGTTTCTTTTGGAGGACTTTGTTGCACACTTGCACAAGAACACCGGTGATGTTTTTTGCCTTCAAGTTGGCTCACAGTGCCCAGGGGTCCTAAACAGAAAGGAGGACAAGACACTGCAAAATGTGGGACATTCCAGAAAAATGTAGGATATGATCCCAAAAACTTTCTCCATTTTGAGCATGCCTAAGAAGCATGAGTTGATATTATTATGGTCCAAAACAACACTGCAGAAATAATCCAGTTTGAGACTGCTTTAACTGTCCTGGCTCAATGCTAGGGAATTCTGGGCACTGTAGACATTTTGTTTGTGAGACATTTAGCCTCTATCAGAGAGAACTCTGGGGCCACAATAAACTACAGTTCCCAGGATTCCCTAGCACTGAGCCAGGGCAGTTACAATAAGTGGATTATTTCTGCAGTGTGTTTTGGACCTAAGAAGCATGGACTGACATTTTTATGGTCCAAAACAACACTGCAGAAATAATCCAATCTGTGACCCCTTTAACTGTCTTGGCTCAGTACTAGGGAATCCTGGGAACTGTAGTTCATTACAGCACTAGATCTGTCAGAGAAGGCTAAATGTCTCTCAAAACTACAGTTCCCAGAATTCCCTAGCATTGAGGCAAGGCAGTTAAAGAGGTCTCAAACTGAATTATTTGCTGCAGTGTTGTTTTGGACCAGTTGTCCCCAAACTGTGCTCTTTTAAGGGATTTTGGACTTCAGCTCCCAGAATCCCAGATTATAGCCAACATAGCTGAGGCTTCTGGGAGATGAAGTCCAAAATCTCTTAAAGGGCACCGTTTGGAAACCACTGTTTTGGACCATAGCGATATCAATTCATGCTTCTTAGTCATGCTCAAAATGGAGGACACTTTTTTGTGGTCATGTCCTACATTTAGCAGTGAGCCAGGGCAGTTAAAGGGGTCTCAAAGTGGATTTATTTCTGCGGTGGGTTTTTGGACCTAAGACAGAAGTATGAATTGATATTTCTAGGAGTGTTTTGAGCTTTAATTAAACCAGTGGTCCCCAAACTGTGCCCTTTAAGAGATTTTTTTTGGACTTCAGCTCCCAGAAGCCTCAGCCATGTTAGTCAATAGTAAGGGATTCTGGGAGCTGAAGTCGAAGTCTCTTAAAGGGCACACTTTGGGGAAGCACTGCTTTGGTCATGTCCTACATCAGTGGTCCCCAGACTATGCCCTTTAAGAGATTTTGGACTTCAGCTCCCAGAATCCCAGGTCATTGGCAACATGGCTGAGGCTTCTGGGAGATGAAGTCCAAAATCTCTTAAAGGGTACACACAGAGAGAGGCTGGAAAAGGGATGGAAGTGTAGCCACCAAGCTCCTTGCCTGACTTGAGGGGGGAAATGAAGTGTGTGAGGTTTGGGGCAAGGTGACCAGACATCCCCCATTTCATAATATTCCTTACAATGTGTGGTTTGAGAGCAGGGTTCGAATCCCACCTCTGCAATGGGAACCCAGCTTGGGCAAGGCCACACTCTCTCAGCCTCAAGGGAGGCAAAACCTCCTCTGAACAAACCTTGCCCAGAAAACCCTCTGAAGCCACTGGCAGGCACACCATACACACCACACAACATACATATTAATATAGCCTCTCCAGTGCAGCAAATGTCTGCCACGTTCTCAGCCCAAAGCTACCTCATTAGGGCTCTTGGCATCATAAACATGGTGGGGAAACAGGTGACCGGGCGTCCTCCATTTCCAGGACACGCCCTCCATTTCCTAAATGTGTCAGACTTCATATTAATATATCCTCCCCCCCCAAGGCAGCAAATGTCAGCCACTCTTTCTCAGCCCAAAACTACCTCGGTGGGGTTCTTTGCATTACAACATGGTGGGGGTCCTCCTTTTCCTGGACACGTCCTCCATTCTCTAACATTTCAACCCCTCACATACATATTAATGCATCCCCTCCCTTCAATGCAGCAAAAAGCCACGTTCTTTGCGTTTGCACTTTGCATTGCAACATGGGTGGGTAAGCACGTCCTCCTTTTCCAGGACGAGTCCTCCATTCCCTAACATTTCATGCATCTCCTAATGTCTCACATACATATTGTATTGTTTGTTTTTAACATTGTGAAACCGGTCCGAATCCCACTTCTGGGGAAAGAGTGGGATACAAACATAATAATATTATTGTAATAATAATACATATTCATACATCCCCTCCAATGCAGCTTAAAACTACCTCGATAGGGCCCTTTCCATTGCAACATGGTGGGTGGGTGTCCTCCATTCCCAGGACGCGTCCTCCATCCCCGCCTTCCCTGCCCAGCGAGGGAGCTCCCCCAAAGGTCCTCCATTTTGCTTTTGCAGCATGGCCCTGGAGCATGACTTTACACTAACGCCAGTGCTGCCTTGTTTCTTATGAAAGCTTTTCTATGCAGCCAGGGCCTGCCTCCTTTGCATTCACTCTCCAGGTCCAGGTCCTCCTTGGGCAGTGAGAGGAGGACACCATTTCGAAGCCCAGCCTCCTCTTCTTCTTCCTCTTCCTCCACTCCTCCTTTTTCTCATTCCTCCCTTTTTTTCCCTTCCCTCCGCCTCCCTTGAGTCACAAGGACGAGCCTCCCTTGCAGTTGCGCGTGCACTCAGGCACATCTTCTACAGCCTCACACACACACAAAGACACAACCACACACACAGAGAGAGAGCCCAGGAGGCGAGGCAGGGCTGCCCTTGCCCAGCAGCAGCATCCACTCCCAGCCATCTCTTCCCCTTCTTCCCCTTCTCCTTCTCCTTCTTGCAACTGGCCCTGCTGCTGCTGCTGCTGCATCTCTTTCTGGCCCCCCAGCCTTTCCTTGGCCGAGAGAGAGAGAAAGAAAGCCGGGGAAGGAGCCCCAGAAGAGCCCCAAAAGAAGACCCAGAGGAAGGAAGAAGAGAAGGAGGAAGAGGAGGAGAAGGGAGGGAAGGAAGGAAGCGCCTCCTCCTCTCTCTCTCTTCTCCCTTTTGGGCGGAAACATGGGTAAGTCACCTCCAAGCCCTCCCCCCAGGCTTCTGTCCTCCACAAGCCACAGGCGTCCTCCTTTTCAGGGACCCTGCCCTCCATTGGCACGCCTTCCCCTCCAGGAGGAGCCCCAACATGTCCTCCACATGGAGCAGGATTGAGGGTTTGTCCTCCTGTTCCTGTCCTATCCATTCCAGCCTTCTTCTCCAGGAGGAATCCCCCAAACGTCCTCCATTTGGAGTAAGGTTAAGGGTGACCAGGCGTCCTCTTCTTCAAGGACCCTGCCCTCCATTTCCACACCTTCTCCTCCAGGAGGGACCCCAACTTCCATTTGGAGTAGGCTTAAAGGGGTCCTCCTCTTCCTCTCCTATACATTTCAGTCTTCTTGTCCAGGAGGAATTCCCCAAATGTCCTCCTTTTGGAGGAGGACTAAGCCGTCCTTCTTTTTAGGGACCCTGCCCTCCATCTCCACACATCTCCAGGAGGAACTCCAACGTGTCCTCCATATGGAGCAGGACTAAGGGTTTGTCCTCCTTTTCCTGTCCTACACCTTTCAGCCTCCCAGGAGGAATTCCCTATATGTCCTCCATTTGGAGGAGGACTGAGGGTGACCAGGCGTCCTCCTTTTCCAGGGCATGGAACCCCAACATGTCCTCCATTTGGAGCAGGACTAAGGGTCACCAGGCACCCTCCTTTTCCAGCCTTCTGTTCAGGAGGAATCTCCACATGTCCTCCATTTGGAACAGGACTGAGAATGACCAGGCATCCTCCTTTGCCAGGCCATATCTATACATTTTAACCTTCTGGTCCAGGAAGAATCCCAGCATGTCCTCCATTTCGAGCAGGGCTAAGATGGGTGACCAGGCGTCCTCCTTTTCCAGGGCATCTCCTATATATTTCATCCTTCTTGTCCAGGAGAAAGATCCCCCAACGTCCTCCATTTGGAGCAGGTGCCCTCCTTTTCTAGGACCCTGTCCTATACATTTCAGCCTTCTGGTCCAGGAGGAATCCCAACATGTCCTCCATTGGGAACATTCTGAGCATGC
>NC_056526.1:171263272-171293272 GCF_019175285.1 Sceloporus undulatus | reverse complement strand
AAGAGGCCAGATCCTTACTTTCACTGAATATGTGTTTTTCCATGTGATAAAACCACATTCTATTATACTTACTCCTTCTTTTATTTTTGTAAGACACCCAACTTGGTTGTCAACACAGGGAATTTTCCCAAGCAAATTACTTCAGGCTGCAGCCCTGCACAGACCTACTTGAGAGTTGACACAGCATAGGATTGCACTGTCATTTATCCAAGTACAATTGGGATCATCAGGATTTCACTGGACATATTCAGGCAAAAAAGGTGCATTGGTCTTAGATAGCAAGTCACTCTGGTTTTTTCTAGGCCTTTCTTCCCAAAATGCTGATGGTACTGAAGTTCCTTGCAATGCTTTGCTAGCATTAAGGTCTATGTCCTCACATGGCCTTAGGATGCAGCCACCTAGCTGAAGCTCAGCAGTTTTCGATCAGGTTGGTAGCTGGATGGAAGGCCAGATGGGACTTTGTGAAATGTTATTTTGAATTCCATGTTGGGAGAAAAGTGGAAATTATTTGTAAATCTTCTGTTGGGGATTATCAATTGGATAGGTTTAGAGACATCTAATGTTAATATAAATTAAATAATTTAAATGTACCAAGGAAATAAACAGATGGCCCTGACTTGTTGTCAAACTAAAAGCTCTCTCCCCAAAACAGTTTCTTTAAATAAAAACTAACAGCATATATACAAACAAAAACATAAATGAACAAATGATAGGATATAGAAAAGAAACAGTAGCGATGAGAGACACAGAAAGCAGTACTCATTATCTAATCTGGGGAGAGTTTAGTGTCATCTGAGGCTGCATCTGCACTGCAGAAATAATCCAGGTTGATAAGCTTTACTTGCCATGGCTCCATACTATGGAATTCTGGGATTTGTAGTTTTGTGAGGCATTTAGCATTCTCTGTCAGAGAGCCCTGGTGTCACAACAAACTACAAATCGCAGGATTCCGTAGCATGGAGCCATGTCAGTTAAAACAGTGTCAACCTGGATTATTTCTGCAGTGCAAATGCAGACTGAGATGAACAACAGCTAAACAGCTTCTAAAAAAATAAAAAACAAAAAACTTCCCCGGGCATATTTGGAAGACAGTTGCTGTCTTGAAAGAATAGATAATGAAGTGAAGAGATCTATTTCTTTCATTTCTTAAACTCTGTGTGTGTGTGTGTGTGTGTGTGTGTGTGTGTATCCCTCTTTTTGAAGATGAGGACAACATTTACCCTCTTCCAGTCCCATTTCTTCTTAGATTTATATAGACACATATATACAGTGAGCCCTTGCCTTATGTGGGGGATCCGTTCGGGACCCCTTCGCCTAAGGCAAATAGCGCATATGCTCAAGCCCCATTGAAAATAATGGGGCTCGTGCATGATGCATGCGCACCACTACAACCCCGTTGCATGGCTTTCAGCGCATTGTAGATATGTATCTCTGAAGGCAAGCATGGTGTAGTGGTTTAAGCATTGGACTATAACCCTGGGAGACCAGGGTTCGAATCCCAGCTTGGACATGGAAATCCACAGGGTGACACTCTCTCAGACTCAGAGGATAGGAATGGCAAAACTTCTCTGAACAAACTTTGCCAAGAAAACCCTATGACAAGGTTGTCTTAGGGTTGCCATAAGTCAGAAATGACTAGAAGGCACACAACAACAACCATACACACACACACACACTATATATATATATGTGTGTGTGTGTGTGTGTGTGTGTGTGTATTGGGACGGGGAGGGATTGGCAATGGCTGGATTGTTTTTTTCTAGTGAGCAACTGACTCTTTAAACTGTGCTTTAGGAGATTATCACACTAATGTCTAGAATGTTCTGATCACATCCCAAAAATGCTTTGTAAATTGACGGGATGGGAACGAGTGTTACAGCATTTGACTAGTAATTGTGCAACGTAATGACAAGGAATACTATCACACACCCTATGCTGTTGTAACGGTAATCAAGCTCAGGTCATCCATAACGCATGCTTTTTTGTGTATACGTGCTTTTGCTGTGATGTTTATGGTACTGCGCTTATATGTGACATCATTGTTCTGTGGTCCTCTTACCTTATCGTACTTCCTTCCTATGAGGTTTGTTTTGGGCTGGCACAAGGGTGTTCATTATGGAATAACTGGGAAAATAATAAAATTACTTGTGTCTCCTCGTGTCACCACCAGAACAGTAGTTTGGGTGATGTTCTAGGATGCGTGGGGAAGAGGGAGTCCTAACCAAGCAGAACACAAGGGTGGATTCATCCCGGTAGGATTATTGCATACACACAACCTGGAATGGCCCAAAAGCGATCATGACATCTATGAATGGATGTTTCCCATTTTTGACAAGGAACAGGAGAAGGCAGGACTGGATGTGGGATGAGTACTGCATTAGAACAGGGCTGTGCGATAACATTAGTTCCATTCAGGTTACATTCTGTGTCCAGCCTGTTAGTGAAACGCTGTGCGATAATCTCCTTAATCTGAGTTCAGTAGTAGTATCCATGTGCTCCTTGTCAGAGAAACAGCCTTCATATCTTCCAACAACTGAACCAGCAGGGGAAGCCTAGCTTTGATCAGGTATGCAACACTACATCAGTCGTGCTGGAAAAGAGGAATGCTTGGGGGAGAATTTAAGTCAGTCAGCAAGCTGGAGGAGGCAGTTCGTGTGAGTACAAGGCATTTAGGAACATCAGGGAGGCACAGTTTGGTGCAGAGTAGAGTAGACAAGCTAATCTGGAACCGAGGGTACATCTTTTATTAGAATCATAGAGTTGGAAGAGACCACTAGGGCCATCCAGTCCAACCCCCTGCCATGCAGGAAATCCAAATCAAAGCATCCCTGACAGATGGCCATCCAGCCTCTGTTTAAAGACCTCCAAGGAAGGAGACTCTATCACCCTCCGAGGGAGTGCATTCCATTGTCGAACAGCCCTAACTGTCAGGACGTTCCTCCTAATGTTCAGGTGGAATCTCTTTTCCTGCAGCTTGCATCCATTGTTCCGGGTCCTGTTCTCTGGAGCAGCAGAAAACAAGCTTGCTCCCTCTTCAATATGACATCCCTTCAAATATTTAAACAGGGCGATCATATCACCTCTTAACCTTCTTTTCTCCAGGCTAAACATCCCCAGCTCCCTAAGTCGTTCCTCATAGGGCATGGTTTCCAGACCTTTCACCATTTTTGTCGCCCTCCTTTGGACACGCTCCAGTTTCTCAATGTCCTTTCTGAACTGTGGCGCCCAGAACTGGACACAATATTCTAGGTGGGGCCTGACCAGAGCAGAATACAGTGGCACTATTACTTCTCTTGATCTAGACACTATACTTCTATTGATGCAGCCTAAAATAGCATTGGCCTTTTTAGCTGCCGCATCACACTGTTCACTCATGTTCAACTTGTGGTCTACTTGGACTCCTAGATCCCTTTCACACGTAGTTTCATTCAGCCAGGTGTCACCCATCCTATATCTGTGCATTTTATTTTTCCGCCCTAAGTGCAATACCTTACATTTCTCCGTGTTGAATTTCATTTTGTTAGCTTTGGCCCAGCTTTCTAGTCTATTCAGGTCATTTTGAATCTTGATCCTGTCCTCTGGGGTATTAGCTATTCCCCCTAATTTGGTATCATCTGCAAATTTGATAAGTATGCTTCCAATTCTGTCATCCAGGTCATTGATAAAGATGTTGAATAGCACTGGGCCCAGGACAGAGCCCTGTGGGACCCCACTGGTCACTTTTCTCCAGGATGAAAAGGAGCCATTGTTGAGCACCCTTTGGGTTCGGCCGGTCAAACAATTACAGATCCATTTAACAGTTCCTTTGTCTAGCCCACATTTTACAAGCTTGTTTGCAAGAATGTCATGGGGAACTTTGTCAAAGGCCTTACTGAAATCAAGATACTATATCCACAGCATTCCCTTCATCTACCAAGCTGGTAATTTTATCAAAGAAAGTGATCAGGTTTGTCTGGCATGACTTGTTTCTCTGAAACCCATGTTGACTTTTTGTGATTATGGCATTGCCTTCTAGATGTTCACAGACTCTCTGTTTAATGATCTGCTCCAGAATCTTTCCTAGTACTGATGTCAGACTAACTGGACGATAATTGTTGGGATCCTCTTTTTTCCCCTTTTTGAAGATGGGGACAACGTTTGCCCTCCGCCAGTCTGCTGGGATCTCTCCTGTTTTGCAGGAGTTTTCAAAGATTATTGCCAATGGCTCCGATATTACATTTGCCAGTTCTTTTAATACCCTTGGATGGAGTTCATCTGGTCCCGGAGACTTAAATTCATTTAGATTAATAAGGTGTTCCTCTACTATCTCTTTACTTATTCTGTACTGAAATGCCCCTATCCTGTCCTCTGCTCCATTATCCTCAGGTTGAGCACCCTTTGCCTTTTCTGAGAAGACTGAGGCAAAGAAGGTGTTGAGTAATTCTGCCTTTTCTCTGTCTTCTGTTAGCATTTTGCCATCTTCTCCACGCAGTGGCCCTACCGTTTCCTTCTTCTTCCTTTTGCTGCGGACATATCCAAAAAAGCCCTTTTTATTGTTCTTAACCTCTCTAGCAAGCCTGAGTTCATTCTGTGCTTTAGCTTTTCTGACTTTACCCCTACACATGCCTGCTATTTCTTTGAATTTCTTTTTTGTGATTTCCCCCTTCTTCCATTTCTTATACATGTTCTGTTTCAAACTTAGCTCGGTTGAAAGTTCCTTAGTCATCCATCCTGGTTTCTTGAGACACCTCCCGTTTTTCTTTCTCACTGGAACTGTTTGAAATTGTGCCTTCAGTATCTCCCTTTTGAGAAAGTCCCATCCGTCCTGAACCCCTTTATCTTTTAGTATTTCTGACCATGGAATTGCCCTCAATACTTCTCTAAGTTTACTGAAATCCGCTCTCCTAAAGTCTAGGATGCGTGTCTGACTATGCCTGGCTTCTCCTTTCCACTGTATTACAAACTCCAGGAGAACATGGTCACTTCCACCTTTTGAAGGATCATGTTTGCAATTTTGAGTTGCAGTTAGGTCTAGTAATGCCTCTGGATGCTGTAGCCAAGATTGCCTTGGCTCTGTTCCTGTTAATATACCAGTTACATCCCTTTCTGGTGATGATGAAAATGGCCATTGTGACCCAAGCCTTAATCACTTCCCATTTAGTTTACTGTGACACATTCTGAGTGGGGCTAGCCTTGAGGAATGTTCAGAAAATTAATGTTGCAGTTGTACTGCTTTCTGGTATTACCATAGTTTTTAGGTCACAGTACAGTACACCAGTCTTACATAAGCTGTACTGGCTTCCTGTTTGTTTCCACGTCTGAGTCAATGTCCTGGTCCTTACCTATACAGCGCCTAAATGACTTAGGGCCAGGACTGATCCTTGCATATGAACCTTCCCACAGTTTCTGATCTTAGAAACATGAGATACTAGTTTGGTGGGAGAGAGCCAGCCAGTGGTTTGAGCATTGGACTATCATTCTGGAGACCAGGGTTCAAATTTCTGCTCATCAATGGAAACCCACTGGGTGATCTTGGGCAAGTCACACTCTCTTAGCCTCAGATACACAACAACAACAGCCAGGAGGGAATGAAAGACAAGGCCTTACCTAAAGTATCATCCAGCTGTGGAATTCTATCTCTGTCTTCACTCAGTTTTTAAGGGGCAATGAATGTTTTTAGAGAGCCCTGGTAGTGCAGTGGTTTAATGCCTGTACTGCAGTCACTCACTCATTCACAAACCATAAGGTTGTGAATTTAATACCAGCCAGGGGCTCAAGCTTGACTCAGGCTTCCACCCTTCAGAGGTCGCTAAAATGAGTACCCAGCTTGCTGGGGGCAATTAGTTTACAGGAATAAACTCTTCTATAACATAGCTACATAGCCTGGAAAACCTTATACTTTGTAAACCACTTAGGGAGTGCTTAAGTGCACTCATAAGAGGGATAGAAATGTACTTGCTATATTGCTATTGCGTTTGACTAATCCTAAGTTTTAATATTTATTTATTTATAATAAATATTTGTTAATATTTAATTTAGCATTTGTTAATTTAATATTTAATATTTATTAATCAAGCAACAGACAAGCATTTCAACACCAAATTAAATTAAAAAGCATTGAAATAAATATTTATTTATATGATTACACAGACAGATGTGGAGTCTATATTTTGAGATATTAATGAACCAATATTAACAGCCTGACTGTTAATCTGCTTTCATTTGTTACTTTCCTTTTGTACATTACTTTATGAGCTTTGTTTTGAGCGAAAATGTGGGTTAGAAAGATTTTAATAAACAATATTGATATTCTAATAAATAAGACTAGATATACAAATATTTGCTCCCACTTCATTTTACAGGGATTGCAAGAAGTCAGGGACTAGTGAGGGCAAGGAAACCCAATTAGTCTTGGCTCATGCAATGGATGGAGATAGAAATTCTTTCCAATTTTATACCAGCCAGAATCTGGGGTGAAAACCTGAATTTTGGTTAGGGATATTTTTTTCCATTCAAAAAGGGACTAGTGTCCTACAAATTGTGGCTGAATATAGTAGCTTTTCAGAATGTGGTGCTTTGTATATTTATATTACATTATAATTCAATTAAAACAATAACATTCTGAAATAAGCTTAATACACATTATTATGTAAAAATAGAATATAATCCAGTAAATTAAAAGTTAGTTTTAAAAAAACTTTACCTGGTAAAGACACTTCCACAAAAGGGATTGTCACTGACCTCCAAGGGTATATGGTTTTCTGGTGTCTCCCAGAAACTCAGGTCATTCTAAGGTGCTCTAGGAGATCTCATTACTTGCCCTGATTGTTTTCTTAAGGTGGCCAGCGGAATGTGAAAAGTGGCCACTCAACCTAGCACTTGCATGGCAGTCTCCTAATAGAACCAGGGCATCTTCAGGATGAAGCTACAGTATGTTACTATGAGCTTGCCCTCCATGCAGAGTCATAAGTGATGAAAAGATTGCCTTGTTACTGTACCAGAACCTATTATCACCTGTGCAATGACAACCTAGGATGGCTACATTTTGTATGCTTCAGAGTGGGTAGGCCTCTTTGTACATCCTTGGAGTAAACTGTACAAACCATTCTAATTACTGATTCATTTTTTGCTGCCTATCAGAATTTTGCAGAACAGAAACACTTGGTTCTGTTCACTTTCAGGAAGGATTTGAGAGTGAGTCTGGATATTGTTCTAACATCATGAGTAGCAGGTGCTGTTTTAGCTGAGAGTGAGTTTGCATATGCTCTAGAGAACTGAACTGCACACACAGTACCAAAATATGGCTCTCTCTTGCTTGAAATCCCTTGCCTCTGTCTATTAGCTGTATTGCTGTGATGTCATGGAATACTGTATTTCTGACTACATCATACTGAAGAGAAGGTACCATGTACTGTGCAGAAAGAAATGGAAAATCAAATGTCATACAAGCCCTATGAAAAAGTGGGCTACATGCTTTTGGCAGAGAAGAGGGATGGAGGCATAAAAGGAGAGGGTGGGTAAGCCTTTTAGGATGTGCTGCATTTAGTAAATAAAGATTGAATGTTGTCTAAAAATGCAGGTTGTCTAAAGAATAGACTGCTAAGAAGGGCTAGATGGGGAACTAAAGAAAAGGGGAATAAATCAGGCAGTGTAAAGGGAGCTAGGGAGAAATTGCACATCAGGCCGTAGGGCAAGGTGGCCTGTCCCTGTTGAATAATTCTAAGCTTTGTTTGATGCTGCAAGGCTGCATTTGGCAAAGATGGCTTGGCAGTCTGAATCCTCTCCTCATGCTGGCACAACATCTTGGTTTAAACCCAAAAGTCATCAGTTTGACAGTCTTTGCATCGCTTGCAAAATGGTTATTTTCTGATGCATTGGCTCAGCATGTAACACTGTTGTATGTGGAAGAGGAACGAACATGTGGGTGAATGGGATAGGAAATAAAAAGGACAGAAAAGGCCACTGTTTAGCTGGCCATATGTAGTTCTGACAGTGCTCCTGCTGTTCTAGAGGAAGTTACCGAGAATCAAAGCTTGAATTTCTGTGTAGTCCTAATTTTCTATCAGCAAGGCACATGCCAAACTTTACATCTCATCTCAGAAATGATTTTTACTTTTTAAAGAAAAGCCTTTTTATAATAACATTAGTTTTTTAAAAAAAACCCAGCAAATTATTAGGCCCATACAGACAGGCCAAAATAAAGCTGCTTCGGGTCACTAAGGACTATACCAGAGATTTGGCACAGCTTCTGGCCTCTTAGGATGCATGCATCATTTAAACAGCATACCTCCAAAGTGACCGGAAGCAGCTTTATTTTGGCCTGTCTGTATGGGCCCATAATGTCTTTCCTGTGCTCAAGAAAAATGTAGTACGAATCTTGTGAGGTTTGTGTAGCAGCTTTTATGTTATTCTTCATGTCTATTCTTCACAGTGTTTATTTTCTGCACTTTTTATAATAGTTGGAAAGACTGAGAAATATAATGTATTGAAGACGATTTCCCCTCTGGTACTAGATGTTCTTTATGAGCTTCTACCCACTTGGTAAATCATGTCAAAGAATCAAAAATTGCTCCCATGAGCACTAAATTCCTATGTCAGTTTTATGTTTAAATGTGAATATACTGTATTGTGATAAGAGGGTCAGGTATGCAGCTGTGTTTGTTCTTGTGCTCTTCAAGTGAAAGATGTAAATATGTTTGCATAGCAGTGTGGTGATAGTTTTGCTGCCACTTCTTTTGAAAAGTGAAAAGACTACAATTAAGTTATAAAATCATTGTATGAATTTGCATTTATGAAATAAGGCCATATCTTTTACTTAGACTAATTGTAGGCTTACTTACCTTATAAAAATTGCTGTCATCCATTCAAAGACAATGCTTTTGGGAGAGGGCAGAGCAGCATGATGTTGAGAAAATAGTGACCTACCTAAGGCTACCTCTGAGTTTATGGTTTATGGTTGAAATGAAGACTTTATAGCTGATGGTTAGGAGAGATTTGCTGAGCAGTCCTGTTGTGCCAGTTGTATTAAAAGAAATCTTCCAGTTTATTTCATCTAGGTTTACTCAGGAGAGCTTCCATGCTATTTCTTTCCCACCATTTAGCCACTAATATGGTATTAGTTTAATGAAACATATACAGTATATTTACCTTGTGTATGTAGTTCCTTCTGTATACTGCCATTTTGACAATTCCTTTTTGTTCTTTAATTTATTGTGTATTGTTTTTACTACAATGGTGTGTTTTATGTGCAAATCTCTCTCTCTCTCTCTCTCTCTCTCTCCTCTATATATATATATATATATATATAGTTTCTTCATTTGCAAATGCTATTTGTAAAACATGCTGGTTTGGGTGTGATAAATATTCTGACATAAAACATCCAGAAATAACAAGTAAACTTTTTAAATTTAAGCTTTGTTAAGCTTTTAATATAAGCTTAAGACTGGACTATCTAGTTCAACAGTAACTTTGCTTTAGAATTCTTACACAAACAACTGGCAAGTTGTTGACTCTCATTTTGTCACTAGTCAGTGCAGGACACTATGTCTTGACTAGGAGTTGCTTCCACAGACTGAGGACTGCAGTTCCCAACTAAGTTACATCCCCATATTATTCATATGTTTATTGATGGTCTGCTTTTCTGTGAATTATATTAAAAGCAGCTAACATCTTAGCTAAAAGAATAATTTTGAAAATAATTTTAAAATACACATCATAACTAACTAACCAGTCACTAATAGTAGTAACAGCAGCATAGTGCAGTGGTTACTGAATATTAAAATCCTTCTTTATCATAACAGCAAACGTAATGGAAACCAAGGAGGAATCTTGTAGATTGCTCCTCGTCGTGCCCCAAAGTGTAGGGGCTGTCATAAAGATGGCTCTTCTCTTCTGCCCACCAGTTCTACTTCTGACAGTAGTGAGGATAAAATTAAAATATGTGTTTCACAGCTTCCCACCTATACTCTGTTTACATCCTTAATATGTATACCTCAGAAAGGGACATTTTTCAGTTACTCCAGGGGTGGAAAACATGTGGTTCACAGAGTTTGGCTTCCTGTCTATTTTTCTAGCTTCTTATGCTGTTGTAGTTAAGGACAGGGCATCTTTTTATATTCAGATAAGGTATGCAGGCATTATATGCGTTGTTTTTAAGCCAAGCCATTCTTTCAGTAGCATGGCTTGGCTTTAAAAGAAGATGCAGGCTACCAGTATACTTTATTTTACAATAGAAATGCAGCTTCCTCCCATTATTTTATGAAATTTCATCATCAATAGGCGATGGATTTGGCCCCCAGTATTTCAAACAAGGCCAGTATGTCATTCCCACCTACTAGATGTTCATGCCTGATTTACAAAAAAATAAAAATAAAATTTGAATAAATGTATTTTTCCATCTTTTTTTCTAGTTTTGGCCTGAAGGCTACATTTTAATGGCTGCCTTGACACAAAGCTAACTAGTTTTGCATCTACTAGCCTCTTATTGACATGATTTTTTTAACTGTATGATTTCTTGAAGAAGCTGTCCCCCCTAAACAATACTGAATGCTGGGAAAGCTTTCCTTCAACCCATTTTCTAATTATTTGTTCCCAGTTTGTGAATTAAAAAGACATGGTAAGATATTAGCTATGACAAGGGCTGCTTCCAGGGTGATGGAAGTAATTGCTACTCCAGAAATTGTCTGTTGGCTTCCTAAAACAGAAACATTCCAAGAGATGTTCAGGGCCATATTTAACATTACTCAGAACCCTAATTCTAAATGCATTTGGTTTGGAGTAAATACATTACTTTCAGGTAGGTGTACTTAGGATCACAGCCAAAGATATTTAATAATTATGCCAATGTGTTGGTTTTTTTAAAAAAAATATTCTCAAGGTGGCTTACTGTTAAAAACAAAAACAAAACACAAGCCAAGAAAGATAGTGAATATGTTAGAATGTGAAAAAGTAACATACCCAAAATGACAGTTAAAAGTGGTAGCATGGCAAATAACATTAAATATTAGGATGCACAAATCAGCCCATGCTTATGCCCTCTTGAATAAATATATCATCTACAGTATTTGCTAAAAATTCTGTATGACAGCTCTTTTCTGTAATGAAAACATTATAAAGCTGTCTGTTTCACAATAAAAATTATTCAGGAAAGCCATGGAAGACACACCGGTGAATATGTACTTGCACTTGGGGACTTGATTCACTCTTGGGGTTTTGTATTATGTCAACACCAGTGGTCAGAAATAATCATGCTACCATCCAGATGTTGTTGACCTGCAACTGCCAACAGCCCTAGCCAGCATAGCCAATGGTGAGGATAAATGGGAGATGCAGTCCAAAAAGATCTGGAGGGAAGCTTCACTGTGTTGTACCCAACAACTGTCACACACCAGAGAACACAGATGCTATCTATAGGAAGGAAAATGCAGACAACTTCTACTCTGCAACCATCATTTTATGACATCTACTATTATCCCAGGTATGTTGATGAGATTTCAATAAATGTCATGTCAAAGTATTCTGCTTAGGTATTCTGCCTCCTGTGATGCCATGAAGGTTTTTATTTGCATTTATTGAGTATAAAAATAATCTGTTGCAAATTATAAGCATGCTTACTTGAAGCAAAGGTGGGGTTTCTAGTCAAGGCTAGTCCACAACTTTTTTGACTTTTTAAAAAACTTCTTATTTTTAATGTGTGTTATTTTCTCCATACATTTTAAACTTTTTTGTAATTTTTTTAAAAAACAAATTAAAGGTGTGATGTAAATAACCCAAGCAACTGAACACTCGAGATCTCCTTCCAACTTGATCTGGAATTTAGAATGTGTTCTCTTCAATTGCTTTTTTCCCTTTCTTTTAATTCACACTGTGTTTCCTCTGATCATCCATTCTCTCTTTCTCTTCTCTATACTTCTCTTTCTGTCCTCTTTCCATCTTCCACCAGAGACTTGCTTTCAGGCCCATAGCAATTCAACTGCTAGAGAAGCAACAGAGAGGTTTGGGACATAGCTGCTAGGCAGACACATTTGGAAAGAGGCCCAATCTTCTACATAGCATGGGCAGGCCTTTGGGACTGCATGTGTATCTGCTTTCTCCGGATCACTCTCTTAATTTCATTCTTTATTTGTCATCATGGGATGAGATGGAAGATGGTGAGCAAGGTGTGTGTGTGTATTGGGAGCCACAGCAAGTTGCCAGTTTTTGCCCTCTTGTGTACTAAGCCTGAGTGTAACTGAAATAGCTGCATATTCTTATCTTTCCTCCATTTTCATGGGTAGGGGAGCAGAAGATTTCTACCTCAGAGAATGTGTGAAGGATGTTATCATCAGACATTCCAAAAAGAAAAGACATATAAAACATTATAAAAACATAGCGCCGCCCCCCCCCCCCAATTATTCAGTTATCTCAAGCATATCAAAGCTAACTCCTCCTGAACATTTAATTCTTATGTACTTTGAGAAAGGTGCTCATCTTGCCAAGCCAACCGCATCAGATGCTGTGCTAGGCTGGAAATCGGTACTGCAGTTTTGACTGGACACCCATCTAATATTAAGAGCTCCATTAAAGTTTATTAGAATTGGAGTGCTGTTCTTCCTAATTATTTCTTAGATTGGTATAGGATATGACTTCATTCAAAAGTATTTATCTATCTTGAGTTGTAAGTTTCACAGATAACACATTAGACAGACTGTGTTAGAAGATCAGAGCTTCCAGGGAACTTGAATAAGATTGAGAAGTGAGTGAACCTTGTATTGGTAGAATTTAAAGGGGTGGGGGACAGTCACTTTGAAACCATGCAGATATCTTACTGATTTTTTATGTTCCTCTCACCAAATATCTGTGCTTCAATTAGATTATAAGTTTGGCAAACTCGTTAAACGAACTTGTTAAATGTATAAGGTTTATATATCTATGACTTATTCTTATCTCTGCACAAAATGATAGTACACTGCAGTTTGGAGATAAACCAGCCTCGTTGCCACTGGATAGATCCACTGAAATAAATTCTGATTAAAACAAGCTCTGATTAAAGCAACGATTTAAAGTTTTTATTAAAACAAGCGAACATGTGTAACATACTCTGTAACATCTTATTTTAGAAGTTATGCTTGCAATATACCAAGTGATCCTCCCTGAACCTCCTCTCCCAAGTATTATCCCCGGCTTGGTAATGTTACTTTTTTGGATTACAGTTTCCCAAATTCTTGAATTTGCCTGGGGGATTTTAGGCTCAGAAAAAGTAATTTTCTCAAGTTTTATTATTATGCATTGCTGAAAGCATTTTTTTTTTAAATGAGGCCATGATTCAAAGATAGATTCTTTCAAGATATCTATTAAGGAACTTTCATTACTTTTATTTGTGGCGGTAAAATGGCATTTAAAAGTCTGCAAAGCTGTATAATGTAGAAAAAAGGATTTTGCTGAGTCAACAAAACAGGATCCAGTTGTGCTGTCTGAATTTAACAGGGAATTTATTTAATACCATTAGTACAATATGGACTATAATCGACTTTCTCAAAAGAAAGTCACTGATGTAGCACCCTGATAACCTTTTTAGAAATATTTTTACAAATTTCAATTCAAGAAAATATGAAATGTTTCTTAACTTGTGCCCATGTATTTCTTTCAATGTGAATTCTGTCTCCAAAGGGGACACAGTGACATGTTTTTGTTCTGCTACCAAATGTATAATACCTGTTTATGTAAAAGTATTTTTAGAAACTTTCATCTGTTCATTCTTGTAAACCATATGTACCATCTAAAATTATATCCATAAAAATATTGAGTTTGCAGAGAAATTCTGGAAAGGAGGCTTACATTTCATTGAGTTTCTTTGAATGTGGAGTAGTTAATATGACTGTGTCTTTACAGAAAAAAAAATTGAAACAGTGAAATACAAAAGTAGGATTAGTAGCCTTCAAGACTATAATGAGAGTCCAGTGCAAGGTTTTTTGTTTGCTTGTTTTTTAAAAAAATACGTTTGGTTAGGTTGATGTTTGTCAGAGTGCCTTTTGAGATCCATGAACTGAGTTTTGAAGTTTATGATCTTCCAAGCAGAAAGAATCAAGAAGTCTCTTGAGTTGTGCAGATCTTAGCAACTGTGCAATGGTGCCTGTGATACAGAATAGGCTTCTGACCAAATATTGTCAGAGCCTTGTAGGTCAAAAGCAGCTAATTGCATTGTGCCAAATGACTTGAGGAAGACAGGGTGTAATAAGGTTATGCGTACACAGTAATGCAAAGAACAAGAAGCCTCACAGATTCAGGATATATACTGCAGCAGCAGCAGCAGAGGATTCTGAAGTATTGGCTTTTGCTGCCTTGAAATGAAGTTGTGTGTTCCCAGAGGGCTTTGGGAATCCACAAGGTTCAGTGAACAAAGTATCTTGGATGAAGCATTTCAGAGGGATGCAGCTGTTTAAAACTGCAAAAAAGAAATGGGAAAGAGTGAAGAATTCAGATAGGAAAGTATGGATTGAAAACAGAAATGAAGTGGAATTAATTATCCTCTTTGAGAATTTTCCCCTAGTGTTGAGTATTCACATTCAGATATTTACAGCATTTGTAACTTTGACAAATTCCACTGACTTCATAATGGTAAATATGAGATTGGAAATCTGCAGTAAAGAACTTTTAATAATTAAAACTTCCATAATTAAAACCATCAATATCCAGTAAAAGGCAATGAACTAAAAGTTGATTAATACTGTAGTATATAAAATCTCAGGCAGAATAATACTAAAAATAAAATTGCTATACTTTATCAGAACTGTCGGTGTTAATTCTGTTCTCGTTTGTAAGACAGAGCACACAATGCAGCTACTAATTTCTGCTTTAACTGTTTATACATGGAACAGTGGAAGGAGAGAATGGAAAGGAAAGACACATACTCTTTAATCGCTCTTGTTTATAAATAAGGTTCAGACTTTAATGAGGAAGCTGTTCATTTTTCCCAGTTTGTTGAGAGAAGTTTAAATTGCCTGTTAAGATAACAGATAAATGTTTAATGATCAAGTAAAAAGAGACTATGGGAAACAGAGAAAAGCAGTTCCCTGATTAAAGTAACAATTATTATTTTGTCAAACATCTTCAATAAGATAGTCAACAAATTTATAGGCCCAAATTCTGTTATTAGTCTTGAAAAGAGTAGACCAATTCAGTTAATTACATATACCTATAGGTTGACTCACCATTCAACAATTGAGTGAATACGTCTATTCTACTTGGAACTAGCCAACAGGATGCTAGCCATTATTTCAGACCTGCACAACTTGGCAGTAGGTAGCGGCTAAAATTAAAATAAGTAAAAATTCTTTAGGCCACATATAGGTTTTAATAAATTAATAATTTATTTATTATTATTATTATTAATATTATTAATAGTAATTCGGTTCTCTTCCTCCTCTGCTCTGCAGAAAACTGAGTGGTGGAGGAGCCTTGCAGGGCAAGTGTTCGCCCTATTCCTCCTCCACTGCCCAACCTTCTTCTTGGAGTAAAGCCCAGTGGCGGCAAAGCCTTCAGGGGTGAGCATTCACCCCTCTTCCTTCTCCACTCCCTGGCCTTCTCTTTGGGAGAGAGCCCAGTGGTGGAAGAACCTTCAGGGATGAGCGTTCACCCTTCCTTTTCCTCCAGCCAGTCCTCATCTGTGAAAAAGGCTGAGCGGCGGAGGGGCCTTCAAGTTGTTCCACCTCCTTGCTGGCCGCCCAAAATTCTTTGGCAGGCCGCATGTGGTCCCTGGGCCACATGTTGTGAAGGCCTGCATTATTTATTTAGATAGTTCTATCCCTCCCTTTTTATCATGAGATTCAGAGATGTAAATGATATGTTGTTGTTGTTGTTGTTATTGTTGAGTGTCTTCAAGTCACTTCCAACTTATGGCTACCCTAAGGTGACCCTATCATGGGGTTTTCTTGGAATGATTTATTCAGAGGAGGTTTAACATTGCCTTCTGCTGAGGCTGAGAGAGTGTGACTTGCCTAAAATCACACAATGGGTTTCATGGCAAGTTGGGAACTCTAGTCTCCAGAGTTGTAGGCCAACACTTAAACCATTTCACCACGCTGGCTTGCTTGTTTACATATAGAGGAAATATCATCAAAATATTGCTATACAGGGCCTTTATTATGAACAGCACCTATTTTAAATATGAAATATTTAAACGTAGAGAGCAATGTTCTCTTTTCTTCTTTTTTGTAGTACCTTTTTACGATTCCCTCTGCCTTCTCCCAGCAAGTCCCTAACACAGGCAAAATAGTAGACAAATACAATACTTGTGACTGATAGGCAGATGTAGGGTCTGAGACTTAATAGGAAGACTAGAACACATTATGTTAATCAGAAATGAAATAAAAACTCTTTTTAAAGACATGATCAAATTGGTTCTTCATTAACATATGTCTGGCAATCATGTAGCCCTTCAGATGTTGTTGCAATTCCTTACAGCCCTAGTCAACCTAACCAGTGGTGAGGAATGCTGGGAGTTACAGTCCAACATCATATGAAAGATTACATGATTCATATTCCTGATTTGCACAGAACAGTCTTTTGAAAGTCTGTGTATCTGGTAGTATTTCATAGGTTTAGCACTGATTGTGATATCTGTTGTACATAAGGACTGTGAGTAACTTGGAGGGAGGTCAGGAATATCACCGTCTTCCCTTGGGAACATGTTTTTGTAGTTAATCATTGTTGTTATTCTATCATCTTAAAACTTGAGCTTGATTTCTACTTTGAATCTGTAAACTGCAGTTTAATTTATTTTCTTTTTAAAGTCTGCTTTTGTGTGACTGTTCAACACATTCAAAGATAAGCAGCGAAGACGATAATTCCATGTTGAGTACCGTATTTAGCACCTGTCTGGGGGTGATAACTGCAACATTCACACCGGAAATAATGCAGTAGAATTTGGCTCACAGTGACAGAGGGGAAATCTGTTGGATGTATGAACAAACATATACAGTATTGCTAGAATGGATGGAGGTTTGTTCCATCCATCCATCCATCGATCCCCATATATATTTCTTTCTCATTTTGTGTATCTCTTATTTAAAGCTCTGCTTTTACGAGTCAATCATATTCTCATGATCCTCTTAGTGCATGTCAGCAGCCATTCAGACCTAGTGCATACCAACCTCCAAATGTGACTGCTGTGAACTGAAAAATCTATATAGACCAGCTTTTGTTGTTGTAATGCTGCTGCTTTTAGTAGTGCCGTGCAAAAAAGTGACCCACGCTGAGTGCTGAGTGTTATGTTGCCATTCACATAAAATGCCTCAGTTGGAGATCAGCAAGGATTGATTCAAAAACCAGCATCCATTGTCCACAAAAAGGATTGTGGGGACCAGCCCTCCAGCCTGCTGCCAATTTCACACTGCCTCTAGTTGTGGCAAAGGCACATAACTCTGGGGTCAGGTTTCCCTCTCCTGGTTTAACCTCCGCCTAAGTGTTACGCTGTCCACCGATGTTAGCTGTGTTAGAGGTCCAACCAATGTTCTTTTTAAGCCATTAAAGAATAACACTGGTATGCTTTAACGGTTGCTAACACTTGTGTCAGGGTCACCACTGTTATAACATTTAATACTGATATGGGAAGGATCAGTGTGCTCCAGATGGACTTGGAGCCTCTGTCCAGTCTCATAACTGTGCAGAAGGAGCCAGCATTTCATCTGCTCTGGCTTTCATAGTTTAGTATCATTGCAAATAGATAATATAAATGGATTATTAAAAAAGATGTATTATTATTGGGTACAAATGTTTTGTTTGTACCCAGTGGTGATATATAATGTGAAGTGGCAAACATTTGAATTAATGATGTTGCAAATATGAGAATTCATTATAATATTTTAGACTTCTCTATAACAATGCCACCTTGAATGCATTCATAAACCTAGCTGTGTATTAATAAATGTTTTATTTGTTTCATAAACAGTAAGTTAGCAACAGATAATTCCAAAGTACATGCAGTACCTGAGAACTCAGAATGTTATATGTAGCTGAAGCCTTTTCTGGTCTATTTTACTTTACATGATCCATTCCAATGCATTAATTGGGGTTTATTTAACAATCTTCAGTGGGTACTTTTGGCCCTCCACATTTGCTGGGGTTAAGGGCACAGGACCCCTGTGAAAATGGAAAAACGGCAAATACAAAACCACTATATTTTTACTTAAGAGAGCACCTCTCTAAGGCGGGATATAGACCGCCATATAGTACGTATTCCATACGTACTAGGGTTAGGAAGGGGCGGTGCTTCCGCACCCCCCTAACCCTAGTACGTATAGAATACGTACAACATGGCGGCGCCCCTTCCACATGGGGGCCGCCATGTTTACGTACTGGACGCATAGCGTCCAGACATGTCGCAACGCCTATGACATCGCGAATGCGCCAGCGGTGCCTCGCGACATCATAAAGGCGCCACAAAAAGAAGCTCCAAAATGGAGCTTCTTTTTTGCTCCGCGCGGGAGCCGCGCAGTTTGGCTGCTGCGGCTCCCTTGCGGAGCAAATGGCGTCGGCGGGAGACCCGGTCTGTAACCCGCCTAAGAATCTCTAGGTCCTGCACTGCAACTCTGCTCAACATCTGGCAGAAGGACATGTACAAGCTGGAGCACCTACAAATGCCTAGAGAAGTGTTTTCTCTAGAAATCTCTAAGGCCAGCACATCTGTATGGTCAATTTACAACAGAGTTGAGCTGGAGGATCTAGAGATTCCTAGAAAGTATATATTAATCACATCCGGAAATAATGAAAGTCACAAAAGTCAAAGCTGCAAATATTTTATTTATTTATTTATTTAGGTATATATGGAGGGGCAACTAATAATCTGGAAAAAGACAAAATTATTACATAGTATCTTATACATTCTTAACATATTTTTAAGGGGAAAGATCAAATGACATGTTTTGGGCATAGATGTAGCCTTATTACTCATTTGAGATGGAAGCCTTTTTATTTTTCTAAATTCAAAGGATTTTTCACATTTCAAAAGGAAAATTTAGACATGACCATTTCATCTGCATGATATGATCTTATGTGGTGCTGTTGTTCATTTTAAAGAGTGTAGTTTAATTAATTGCCTTGCTCTTAACTGATGCATTTTAAATTGGTTGAAATGTATCAGTTAAATTGGTTAATTAATTTTAGAGCATCTTGGCACAGACGGTATTCTGAAAATGTGAAGATAACATTTTGCTTTGAATGAACACCACAAAGAGAATTAGTTTGTGGAAATATTTTTAATGTTGACACACAAGATTGGTGAGAATTGTATGTGTGTTTGTGTCCATGCGCATGTGTGCATGCAAACACAGAGCTTTTCAGCATTGCTGAATTTCCTTTTACAGGTAACATCTTTTACTTAAAAATCCATATTTTAAATCACTTAACAAATGCATTAAATTAAATGGCATAATTAATCAGTGCCTTCATTTTATCTTAAAACAGTTGATGGTAAAACAAAACATACAAAGTCTTTATGTAGTTGTTTCTGAAGTTAAGAATCAAGTCTGCACTTCAGTCAGTATCTCAAGGAGGATTGCATGGAGGCTTTGATTGCATTATTATTATTATTATTATTAACCTTTATTTATAAAGCGCTGTAAATTTATACAGCGCTGTAGTTGTTTGGATGAAGTCTATCAGAAGCAGGCAGATTTCAGTTGGGTGGAATGCTAAATGCCAAGATTCACCATTTAACCTGGTACAAAAGATGTAACCAGCAGTATAAAATTTTTTGGAGAGAGGTAATGTCATTTTTCTGCCATTGTTCTTAATAACTGGAACTCAGAAATCTTTGCCAGTCAACTGTAAATCATCAAGGGATTTACCAGCAGATACAGATCCACCTTCTTCTCACCTTTGACATATCTGCAAACTCATGTTGCAGCTTTCCTATTTCCAGTACTTAAAGTTTCTGTTGGCTCCTTATTTTCAGAATTCCAAGCATAAATGTCAGTGTGCATGCATGCATGCAAATATTTAAAAATAAATATCAGAGTTAATACAGTATTTTATATTTTACAGTAACAAATTTCAAACATAATAGTTGACATAAAAATATAATAGCCCCCCCTTTTTTTTGTTAACAGCTGAGTTTGGCTTATGGCAACCCTATAAACTAGAGACCTCCAAGGCACTCTGTCATCAACAGTTCTGCTCAGGTCTTGCAGACTGAGCGCTGTTGCTTCATTGATTGACTCTATCCTCCTGGAACACTGTTTTCCTCTTTTCCTGTTGCTGTTTACCTTGCTGAGCATTATTGTCTTTGAAGTGAGTCATATTTTCTCATTATAAAGCCAAAGTATGACAGTCTCATTTTAGTCATCTTGGCTTCTGGGGAAGAGTTCAGGCTTGATGTGCTCTAAAAGTTACTTAGGTCTTTTTAGTCCACAGTATCCATAGAACTCTTCTCCAGCACCACATTTCAAACAAGTTGATTTTCTTCCTATCAGTTTTCTTCACTGTCCAGTTTTCACAACCATACATAGATAGTGAAAATACGATATCATTAACAATCCTAATTTTAAAATCCAATTATATATCTTTATACTTAATGTCTCAGAACATTTGTATTGGAATAGAGGCCGGAAGTCATGCCAAAGCCACACTTCAGTCCTAAGGACTGGAGTGCTGTTTTAGTGCAGCTTCTGGCCTCTTAAGATGCAAGTGTCATTTAAAAAATACCTCCAAAATGGCCTGAAGCAGCTTTATTTTGGCCTATCTGTTCAGGTCCTTAGTCTTCTTTTGACTTCTTGACTGTAGTTTCCATTCTGATCAGTGACTGAGCCAAGGTATGGAAAGTCTTCATCATCTACTTTAAAGTTATGTAAATCACCTGTTCCCATTATTTTTGTTTTCTTAATGTTCAACTATAAACCTGCCTTTGTACTTTCTTCCTTGAGTTTGTTCTGTAGTTGTTCCAAGTCTTTGCTATTTTCTGCTAGTATAATATTAATATATTGTTTTAGTATTTTAGCATTTAATAGTGTTGTGTTTTATCGTTCGCTTTTGATCGTATATGTTCTGATGAACTGCCCTTTAGTGAATCAGGCATTATAAATAAGCATTATTATTATTATTATTAGCAGTAGTAGTAGTATGGTATCATCTGCATATCCTGTGAGTGGCCAGTGCAGTCCCACAACCTCTGACACTTGGCCATCCCTGCTTTAAAGTATTCTGGAAGAAAGACATTCTAGTCACCATTAAAACCTATGAAAGGCTGGTTAATATTTTATTCTGCTGTTATTCTGGTCATTTTTAGAGTTTAATCTAATTACTGGCACTGATTCGAACTTAGTGGTCCTCTTTATACTGTGTGTTTTCAAGTACTTCCTGACATGGCAACCATAAGGTGAACCTGTCACAAGGTTTTCTTGGCAACATTTATTCAGAGATGGTTTGCCTTTGCTTTCTTTTGAAACTGAGAGTGTGTGACGACCTACCCAGTGGGTTTCCTTGGACAAGTAGGGATTCAAACTCTGTTCTCCAGAGTCATAATTCAACCCTCGAACCACTACATCACACTGATCCTCTGTAGGATAGGAAACAGAAATATGAAAAAACAAACAAACAGTATAACATCTCTACAAATGTAAACATTTAGTTTTTCTGTGGACTAGTCAAAAACTAGTTCACTGATTTGTGATTTTTCTTTTATCTTAATAGATTACCACAAATATGTTGTTTCACTGTCTAAACATAGTTTCATTAGCCCCGACTGAATGTCCACTAATTAGAAATGAATGATTCTTGCAAAAACTAGTGAAAAAATTAAACCACCCAAAGGAGTACTTAATGTTAATCAAGTCCATACTCTCCTGTGAAGTTCCCTAATATTTAAACTGGTGCAGTGTGGAACTGAAGGTAGTATTCAGAGCTGACATTAGTATTCTGACAAATTTGGTTTTGTGCAAATAACATTATCCAAGTTAATGTGAATCGTGGGTTGGGCTTCTTAAACAGCTTGGTTCTCTTTGAAGCCATTACTGTCTTTGTTGGGGGATTTGGCCATTTTTGATGGCCCAATAGAAACAAGTATCATGTATGGGCCTAATCTTTAACTTCTTAAAGGTGCAGTTGTAATACATTGGCTAAAATAACCCTTTGGGGTAATGTCATTTGCAAATAAATAGCCTTGTAGAACCTTGCACTTAATAGTTCAAACCTGTTCCAGCAATACAGTTGGACACCTGGATTGAAGGCCTCCTTTAGGTCAAATAGTTGTAAACTGCACTGTTGGGATACAGAGTCAAAGCTTTTGAAGTAAAAAATGTTTCTGAGTTCAGACAGGTGGGCACTGCTTCTTTTCTCTAGCTAATCTTCACTCTGTGCTTTCTTTTCTGCTAAATAGGTTTTGAAAAAATAGCTCCTCATCTCAAAGACGTATTAGCAAATGTGTTTTTTTTAAAATAAAAAAAAATGTGGTGATTCACCCAGCTGTGTCTGGAGGCTGGAACATATTATCTAAAAATATCAATATCACATGCTTGTGGCATCCTATGATTGTCTTCGAGGGAAACTGCATAGGCACTAAAGAAGGCTCACATCTTTAGAACTACAGTGATTTATTTGGGTATCAGTGAAAGATTTTAAAAAGTGAACTAGGTTAATACTAGGGATTTGAAGGACCACTTCCATTTCATCATTTGATTGAAGTGGAGCTTTGAGTCATTCTTGTTTGAAAGTTTAATAGAAGCCTTATCCTCAAGAAAGCTTTGGATTGATTCCATCAATCCAGCATTTTTATACAGATGCAGCATGCTCCTTGCATTCCCAACAGACCCTAAATTTCAGTGTAGTATAGCTATAAATACTTACTGTGTAGCATTTCCTCAAGATGGTCCATATTTTGCACTATGGGTACATATCTGTATTACAGATTTGCCGTAAAATGGAGTCTTGTCACATGTCTCAGAACATTTGCACTGGTCTTTCTTGACAAACAGTGAGAATATAACTCATTGCCTGATTTATGCCCAGACTAAGTGACATCATAAGGCTTCAAATTATGAAGGGTGTCTGAATACAGGCATTTTCTGATCATGCTGTTGGGCCTCTTAAATTTGACAGACTTTGGGGGCTTAATTTGTCTTAATCTGGTCTGGATGCCTGCTGAATATCTTGCCTTCTAAGATTTAAAACCATTGCCTTGAACTACATACGCTAAAAATATTTCAGTAGATGTTCCTCATATTTTTCACCTATCTTCCTATTTCTCCTTCAGATAAGAACTTCATTAAAATAAATTTCCTGCATAAGTGACACACAGATGATTTTACACTGTCAACATGCCATCCAAGTTATAAAATGAATTGATTTTATAAGGTTGCTAATGTCCTTGGTTATATCTTTCATTAGAAGCAAAATTAGTGTGCCCAGTGGAGAACTGTTGCTTATGTTGGGAGCTAAGCAAATACAGGTTCATTTCAGGTTGTGCAGACTGCACATGACACTGGTTATGCTGAAGTGTGTGTCTTGCTCATACAAGACTTCCCTAAGAAGATATTTTCTTTTGATCTGAATGTTGGAAAATTCCATTTAGAGCTGCAAATTGCAATATAATTATTTCTTCATCTCATCAAAGTCCAGTTGGTTGCATAGTTAAGGATGTATCTCAACAGGATATGGACTACAGTGTTAGTGTTTATTAATTTGTGTGCTAATTATCACATTTGTATTTCTTCCATTTTACACATATAATATACATATGCTATTTTATTCTCATAACAACCATGCCTGAAGTGGGGTGGGAGGTAGAATCATAGAATCATAGAGTTGGAAGAGACCGCAAGGGCCATCCAATCCAACCCCCTGACATGCAGGAAATCCAAATCAAAGCATCCCCAACAGATGGTCATCCAGTCTCTGTTTAAAGACCTCATAGGAAGGAGAATCCACTACTGTCGAACAGCCCTTACTGTTGGGAAGTTCTTCCTAATGTTGAGGTGGAATCTCTTTTCCTGTAGCTTGCATCCATTGTTCTGGGTCCTGTTCTCTGGAGCAGCAGAAAACAAGCTTGCTCCCTCCTCAATATGACATCCTTTCACATATTTAAACAGGGCTATCATATCACCTCTTAACCTTCTCTTCTCCAGGCTAAACATCCCCAGCTCCCTGAGTCGTTCCTCATAGGGCAAGGTTTCCAAGACCTTTCACCATTTTAGTCGCCCTCCTTTGGACACACTCCAGTTTCTCAATGTCCTTTTTGAATTGTGGGGCCCAGAACTGGACACAATATTCCAGGTGGGGCCTGACCAGAGCAGAATACAGTGGCACAATTACTTCTCTTGATCTAGACACTATACTTTTATTGATAGAAGCCTGCCTAAATACTATAAATGCACCAGATTCCATCTGATCTTGGAAGCTAAACATCGTCAGCCCTAGCTACGTCTTGGATGGAATAATGCCAAAGCCAGGTGCTGTAGGCTATATTTCAGAAGAAGGAATTGGCAAGCCACCTCAGTATAACCTTCCCTAAGAACTCTATGAAATTCATATAGTTGACATAAGTCAACAGGCAACCTGAAGGCATAAACACATATACACACAGCTAGGGTTGGGTTATTTGTGTTCTTTTACAGACGATAATCCTCTATTTGAAGGGTAGCCAGATTATAGTCCTTGTTTTGAAAGTATTCTCTATTTGAAGGATTTCCCATCTGAATCTGATTTAAAGATGAAGGATTACAAGAAAGAAAATCTGGGCCTTGAAGTTGTCCATCAACAGTTAGTTCCTGGATACCAGGTTCTGGAAGCACTCATTGTCTCCTCCATTTAGGTGAGATGTACTGCAATTCTGTTTAAATTATAAAAACAAGGCAAGATCCTACATTGTGCTTGCATAGGCTACATTCACATAGTTAAGTGATGGTGGCCATACATCATCACCCTGCTGAACAACTGCCTATTTGTAAATGTGCCTGCTCTTTACACAATCTTAGTGAGTCAAGTGCTGCACTGAAGGCATTGATGAGTAATTCTGCACTATCCAAGAATGTGCAAGGGCATGTGCAACAGCTACACTTGCTAAACTCCACTTATAAAACTGTGAATTGAATATGGATTCCATGCCATGACTGAAAAAGTTTAACTAGATGTGTAGGGGAACATACAAGTATGTAAAACGCTAACAGGATGCCAGACATAATTTCATATCTTCCCGCTACACCTACACTAACATATGCAAGTTAATGTAAATGTGACTTTCTTCTGCTCTCTGTTTTAGTGATGTATGTCTTGGGTTGACCACACATTAAGTGACCAACCCAAATTTAACACTTCTGTTAGAAAGCAGAGCTATCTACAAAGTAGATGATGCAATCCACACTACTGTAAGCAAATGAACCTCATAACAGGTGGGAGGAGGATTTGCAACACCCCTCCTGTGTTGCTAATCAAGAGTGCTGTGTATATGAGCACCCACACTTGTGTGATTGTTGGTTTGGCCCTGCATGTTTGAGGTGTTCCACCAGTTTTGGCAACAAATTCAATTCTTGGACACCCCCCCCCCCCCCCCCCCCCCCCCCCAAAAAAAATACTTGCAGCTCCATGTCTGGGAGGAAAGCTAGGTCTCAACACATTTCCTGGAGGGGCTGATGGTGGCACACTTACCTTGATGAATGAAAAAATTATAACTCTCATCTTCTGAATCATATTTTAGTAGTCATGGACATGCAGCAGCTATGTTGAGAGAAATAGCTGCACTTCATAAATAAGTTAAGATTGTATTTATGAAGAAAATGTCTTCATCTTAGTTGGACAGCCAGCTTGCTGTTTCATCTTAGGAAATGATTAGTGGAGCAAGATCTTGCATCTGCATTATACTTGCGCTCATAACTGAGAGCACCATTCTACTGTTTTGAAATACATTAAGCTTTATTAAAGTCAGAGGGAGAAATAGACACATGCTTAATTCTCTCTTACTGAAATTTAGCTTTTGACTGAATTGTACTCTGAGGTTTTTGTTTTTGCATACTGAGTCTGTATTTATGTACCAGTGGTAACATTTCAAAGAGAAATCATACACTTTAAAAAAAAGTAGTCCAAACAGAGGTAATATGATAACTAGCCATTTGCACCATTGCTTTACTATTTTACAGATATCATTTATACTTTCTATACTTGAAAGAGCTCCTCTCCCTATCTATGCCTGCCTGAGGACTGAGGTCCACTGGAGGAGCCTTCCTCTCATTCCCTTTGATGGGAGCTGTAAGAAGAGAAGAAAGGGCCTTTTCTGTTGAAGCACCCTATTTGTGGAACAGCTTCCCCTTAAGGACCCAAATCGGTTCTGACACTGGTTTCATTTTGACACCACATTAAAACTTGTCTTTTTATTGAAGACTTTAGACACTAATGCAGGGGTAGGCAACCCTTTTGAGCCGGGGGCCGGGTTGCTGTCCCTCAGACAACTGGGGGGCCGAAGCCAAAAAATAAATAATTAAATACTTTTTCAAAAATTAAATAAATAAATAAACCAGGACAAATGTAGGACAAAATTTTCAAATGGAGGACACTTTTTAAATAAAAAATGGAGGACACGTGAAAAAATTTGCTGATTTTTAAAAAATGTTAAGATAAATGCATGTTTCTGAGGATTCTATAGACAACTGCCCCACCATGCCCCTCACGCGAGACGCCAAAGACCCTGGCGGCAATCAGTGGCAGGACCAGGCTGAGGCCGGTCCCAAGGCCTCACCAGGCCACATTCGGCCCACGGGCCGCAGGTTGCCTACCCCTGCACTAATGATTTCATTCATTTTGTTGATTTATATTGTTTTATCTTTTAGACCGTAAATTATATTTTACTATTCTAATATTTTTAAGAAATTGTTTTAAAATTGTTTTATTGTCAGATGCCCTGGATATTTGGATATTCTATAGGACAGAATATAAATATTTTAATAATCATAATGGAATTTCTCCCCTTTCACGTGACTGATTTCTGATATGCCTACATGAACCAGTTTATCTATTCATTAATCTGCTTATTTGATGACCTGCATCGTGGGGTTTCTGCTTAAGGGATCTTAGGCTGGTGGAGAACTCTGTCATAATTCCTAGAGAGGTAAATTGCTATTGCCTGGATTTGACTGTCCAGTAAGCCCTATTTATACTATTTAATTTAGGTATTTGAACTGACTGAAGATTTCAGAAGATGGAAATTACTAATGCTGCTACTTATTCTGTTTCCCTTGAAGTTAAATAAATGGCATTTTTATCAGCGTTTTCTAGTGTGCGTACATATAAGAGGAACAGTTGGTGTGGTTGAGATGCAAAATTAGTCCGATTTGGTTCCTGGTTGAGTCTCCTAAATATTTCCATTCAATCTCATGCAGACTTAGTCCATTTGGCAATTGCTTTAAATCTCATATAGGTCAACATTTGAGAATCCCAGGGAATTCCATTCAGATGACAGAATTGTTGTGTAAATGGTATTCAGCTTATAGTGCAACTGAGTGAGTGAGAAGGAAATCTGATCTTACTAGAATCCTGGAGGGGTTGGTAATGGGCAGAGAAGACTTTATTAATGGCATAAGTGATGCTGTGTATGCATGGCATGGCTACAACATAAGAAGATGCTTTTACATTGACCTGCAGCAGAAGGGCTCAAAGGCAAGAATAGAATTGAGAAAAGGGATTGTGTTTTCAGAGGACTTGTGGGACTTAGGTAGGCAAGCTGTGATTCTAGAGGGCTTTGTGGCTGCACCTAAAAGTTCAAATTTACATGTAGGACATGGAGTACTGTAGAAGAACAGGGACCAAGGTGATTTTTACCAGTTCTTCCTGCTGAGCATAGTGGCAGATATCTGGATTGTAAATAAAAGTCAAGAAACATGGAGGATATTTTTAAGTGAATTTTGTACTTCCATCCATATCTGTCCACATAATCCTTCATCAATTGAGCAGGGAGAAGCTAAATACCCCAAACAAGAAATTATCATGTTTTATCTTATATAGTAGATCCGCTGTCTTCTGTGCTCCTTGGCTAGCTCAAATACGAAGGAATGTTTTTGTTCAGAGCAAGTCGTTGTGTGAATTCCCTCTTCCTTTACATTTTCCCACAATCTAAGAGGAACAAAAAATAATGAAAGTTGTAATCAACTGGTTTGTGCTAACATTTTAAAATTCCTGCCAGTATAGAAGAAATATGTTGTTTCCATTAGAGCTGACAACGTTTTGGGTTTTTTTAAACTTAATAAGAGAGAGAACTACTTTAAATCATTACAAGTGTGTGTGGGGGTTATTGCAGAGAAAGAGAATTGGTAAAAATGTCTTATGATGGAAGAATAAAGCTAAAAATAATATGGTGTTAGTTTCATTATGTTGGCATTGTATCCACTGTAATGCCAACATTTGTGTATCTTAGAAAATGGATAGGTTTTCTGTTTTTATTTGCTTAATTCCTTCAAGACGAAAGCTGGCATAGAGATACACATTGCTTGGTATAGTTTTTTGCTAGCATGGATTAGTCTAGAAGACCTATACATGGGGCTACATTAGAGCAGATTCTCTTTCTCTCTCTCTCTCTCTTTCATGGAGAAGCATTGCATTTCCCAGGGTTATGCTGCTGAAAGCAATCAATACAGTACCAAAGATCTGGAAACTGTGTGCTTTCTCCTCCGCTGCCTTACCATGACTGATTAATTACTACCTGCTGTAGAATCTTTGTTATGAGCAATTTATTCTGATGCAGATTTCACTAGGACTACAAAGAGCTTTAAATTGTTGTTATCCACTGAGGACATTGTTTGTCTCTAGCACCAGTTTAAAAATCATTCCCAGACCCCAATTAGTAATCTGTTCATGCCCTTTGCCTCTCAGGGATTTTGTTAGTGTTGCTGAATATAAGATTTGCATATATCTTACAAAGCGAGCAATGAAAACTATGCCAGATTCATTTATTTGAATGTATAAAACACTCCATCCCAAAGGCTCAAAATAATGAAATGTTAACAAGATTATACCCTTTGATTAAAAACAAATATTAATTAATGAAGTACAATCCGATAAATGAAATACAGATTTTTTTAAAAAAAAATGCTAACTGCTATCGTTTATTGTATTTCATAAAATCTGAATTAATCTTAGTAATGTGTTGCTACAAAAAGTTTGAATTTCTTTAGTAATAACTTTTTTTTAACCTATTTGCATGGTTGCAGTAAGGCACTTGTTGTTTGCCTTCAAGTCATTTTTTACTTATGGCGACCCTAAGGTGAAACTATTATTGGGTTCTCTTAGCAAGATTTGTTCGGAGGAGATTTGCCATTGCCTTCCCCTGAGGCTGAGATCATACCCAAGAGACCTGCCCAGGCTCACCCAATGGGTTTTCTGCCTGAGCTGGGAATTGAACCCTGGTCTCCAGAGTTCAATCAAACCACTATGCCATGCTGGCTCTCACAGTAAAGCACAAGATAAAGTAAATTTCTTCATTCTCTCTTTGTTTTTAAAAACTGTATAGATCAGGGGTTGGCAACCCCCGGCCCACAGGCCGGATGCGGCCTGCGGAGGCGGCAGGACCGGCCCCAGCCCGGTCCTTCCGCCTCCTCCTCCTCCTCCTGGGCTGCTTGACCACACTGCCCTCCTCCTCCTCCACCGCGCGGAGGAGGAAGAGGAGGGCCGCACGGCCTGGGGCAGAGGAGGCAAAGGGGAAGCCCCGCGCCACCTTCCCTGCCTCCATGCGCGGGCCCACGCCGCCCACCTCCTCCTCTGCCTCCTCCGTCCCGCCCCCAGGCCGCGCAGCGCATGGAGGAAGGGGAGGAGGAGAAAGAGAAGGAAGAGGAGGAGGAAGAGGAGGAGGGGAGCAGGAGGAGGAAGAGGAGGAGGGGGAGCAGGAGGAGGAAGAGGAGGAGGGGGGAGCAGAAGGAGGAAGAGGTGGTGAGTGGCCAGAGGCCTCAAGGTTTTTTAAATTTTTATTTTGGGTGCTTTTAATGCTAACAAGTCTCCCTTGGTTTGACAATGATAGGATGATGATGATGATGATGATGATGATGATGATGATGATGATGATGATGATGATGATGA
>NC_056526.1:171169524-171263262 GCF_019175285.1 Sceloporus undulatus | reverse complement strand
TGATATGAGTCAGCTTGAGAGGCATGCATGCACTGTTTCTGAAGCCAAGAGAGTGTGACTTTCCAAAGTGCCTTTTCTGTGTGTTTTTGGTTCTTTAATGGTGATATTGATATCAGAAAGCCTCTGAGGCAAGGCCAATGTAAATTGCTGTGATTTTTACAAACTCATGCGCAGTGAAGAAAAGCCAAAGTCCCTTGACCAAGTACACACTTCTGAGAAGTACACTTAGTGCAAGAACTGTGAAACCACCATTGACATGTTCAATATGCATAGCCATGTTAAACGATGCTAAGTGTTAAACCCAAGGGGTTTGGTTATGGAATAAGCCTCTGAAATATGCAAGAGTCCATGTTAAGTAAAGCCATGTTCAATGCCCAAATGTGCTGTTGTGTGTGTTGTGGAATGGAGGTTGGGGGTGTTTGGCCAGAAAGGGAAGTACATTTCTGCCATCTGTCTAGAAATAATGCCCAAATGGCCTCCATTTTGATCATACCTAAGAAACAGGCATTTATATTAACAGTTTTTAAAAAAAATCATCAAATTTTTTCATGTGTCCTCCATTAAAAAAAAAAGTCCTACATTTGAAAATGTTGTCCTACATTTGTCCTGGTTTGGAGGTCCTGACTTATGGCAACTCTAGTTTCCGGGCACAGTACAAGGTGTTGGTTATAACCTTTAAAGCCCTACATGGCTTGGGTCCAGCCTATTTGAGGGATCGCGTACTCCCATATAATCCGCCCCACACACTCAGGTCCTCTGGGAGGAATCTATTGCAGCCTTTAAAAACCAGACTAACTGCTACCTCCCAGAGGGCCTTCTCTGCAATTGCTCCCAAACTATGGAACAGCCTGCTGGACGAGATCTGTCAAATTACCAGCTTAGACAGCTTTAAAAAAGCTATCAAGACGGATCTCTTCTAGCAGGCCTTTCAGGCCACAGAATGATCACCCCTCACATCATGTATTAGCCCACCGTTCTGTCCTCGTTATACTTTTTACTGTGTTATTAATAGATATTTTAATCTCCAATTTTAATTGTATCATGTTTAATCCTGTTTTAAGGGGGGAATTTGGGACATAATGTTGAATGTGGATATTTTAATGTGTTGTGAGCCGCTTTGATTGTCTCGTCACAGAAAAGCGGGATAAAAATAAAAGTTTTATTTATTATTTATTATCAAGGGGGAGAACAACCATCTCTTTTGCTCCAATTGTGATGAGAGAAAGAGAAAAGGGAAAAGTTGGAGGGAAATCTGTGTACATATGGGTAACATATTGTCAATATTATGGGTCTTCTTTACATACAGTTTAGATTATGTATCTAAAGAATCAATGCTAGTCTATAGCAGAAAAAAACAACAGTCTTGTAGCACATTGAGGGCTAACAAGTTTTAGTCACATCTGTTCATTTGTGATGATGGGGGCTGCAATCCATGAAAGCTTATGCCGAATAAAACTTGTTAATCCTTTGAAGTGCCACAAGACTCTTTGTTGCCTTGATTATAACTAACTTCATAGTGTGTCAGTTTTCTTTCAGGTATCAAAAATAAGATCAGAAAGAGATGAAAGTACCCCCAAACAAGTGATGAAGCTGAAAATAAGCAGTGGGTCCATGAAGACCAGATGGTCGAAATCCAAGCACTTGTCAAAGAATTTAGTAATGTACCCAGTTATACAGTTTTGTAAAATTGGCTGCTAGGCAATAGTTTAGCAAATGTTGCAACTACATTCAAAAATTAAACAAATCAGTTTTGTGTGTATGCCAGTGTATGTAGCACTATCTATCAATCACAATTTATTGAGAACCTTCTGAATATGACTATGGGCAGCTACAGTTTGAATAGAAATCTAATATATCAGAAGAATGTTCTATAGCTCCATACATATGTTTATCTATGGTTGATTTCAACTGAAGTATAAGAATTTGCCAACAGAATATATATTTATTTGTTAGAGGTTTTATTTATGACTAATCATTTCTAGCCTTCAAGATATATCCTCAAAGTAACTAGGATGACTTCATGTCCCTGATCACCTGCCCCTTAACATCTAGGATTCTCTTTTTGTTGTCTGTTTTCTGATATATAGCATAAGGGAAGGGGTGGGAGATTTGTCCAGGAGGGGACAAGAACGCATACTGGTTACTTTGAAGGTTTTTGCAAATGCATAGATGATCTCAGGAGTGGGGAAAACAGTTTAAATGTTAAATGTCCAGGTATGTGTGGAGTGTCAGAAGAAGGAGAGCTTCAGTTTTTGGAGTCAAGTTGTATTGTCTGGTTGAGTTGTTTGGAAGCTTCCTTCTGCATTTCTGGATATTCTGGGATATGTGGTTTCCCTCAGCCCATTGTCTTCGGAGCAAGGCTTCTGATGAACAGAAATGAGTGACTGACTAGGTTGAGGGCAGAGCTAATAACTGCTAGTTCTATATAGTGGCTGCCTCAGTCTCTGGAGCTCAGTAGACAGGAAGAGGAAAACAGACTTTCATGAGGGGACCCTGGACTTCTGTGCCACTGCTTATAAAGGGCAATGAATATGGATGGTGATGGAGTTGTTGCAGTGACCTGCAACATCTGTACCATATTGGTTTTCTTTCCAGAAGATCTGGAGGGCATATAACTTACTGCAAGTACAAGCTTGTTGCCCTCCTAGAAGAGAAGGTGCATCAGCTTGAGGCCCATATCTACACTTCTGCTTATCAGGGTGGATGAATTTTTTGTAGAAAACATAGAGCAGACTGTCCTGGAAGGGCAAATTATGGGAAATACGTCTAGAGAGGGGGACATTTTCCAAACACAAAAAGTAGACACTTAGAAGAATGTGTCACACAGAACCAGGACTATCAAGAGCCATGTTGTGACTTTGGAGCTACGCAATCAATCAGCACAAGCACAGGAAAATAGCCTCAGTCCTCAGAGAACATGGAGGTGACTTTGGAGAGTTCACTAGATGAAACAGTGCTTGCATATTCCCAATGGAAGAAGAAATGTCTAAGGGTGGTATGTGATTCCTTTGAGAGGAACACAAAAAGTGATGTGTGAACCTGATTAGATTTCTAGAGAGGTGTGCTGTCTTCCAGGAGCAAAGATCCAGGAGAGGCAGGCAGGACAAATCAAACACCAAATATTACCCCTTCCATATGAGCCATATGGGAAGAAAGATTCTTCAAGATACAACCTTTAAAAAGATAAGAAGCTGAAGGGCCTGTGGGTATAGATTGTTTTTTCATTGCTACTTCCTGTTGAAAGACAAATAGTGCTGTTGAGAAAGGTTGGATTTTTTCGAACTGAGGTATGACCTTTCATAAAGAAGGACTTATGGCATGAAATGGGTTGCACCTCACAGCAGTTAGTAAAAATATAATTTCTAGTAGTCTTGCAAACCAAGGACATTAAAGGAACTTGTAGATGTACACTCAGAGCCACTGTTGATCATTTTTGAGACTGGGTAGAGAACAGGAGAGGACCTGCCAGACTGGAGGAGCACAAATATTCACTCCATTTTGGGAAAAGCTAGAAAAGTGGACCAAAGGAACTATGGGCCCTTGATGTCAGTACCATAAATTTGATGTCAGAATCAGGAAAGATTCTGTAACAGATTATTAAATGGTCAGTCTTTGAGCACTTTAGAGAAAAAATGCTGTGATTAGTAAGAGGCATTGTTATTTGTGAGTCTATTCCAGTAATGAAAAGACAATTCTCATGATGAAACAAAATAATTTTGGTAGGTGTTACTGCTGTGTTTTAACCAGTACAATACAGTGCGCCCTTTTTTTACGCGGGGATCTGTTCTGGACCCCCCCCCCCCGCATAAAAAACCACATATGCTCGAACCCCATTGAAAGTAATGAGGCTCATGCATGTAGCAGCGGTGTGGTGGTGCCATGGGCGCGTGCTCCATTAATCTAAATGGGGCGTGCCGCCCCTTCTGCCCCACACGCTCCTGTACGGCTTTCAGCATATGCTGAAAGCTGCGTATAGTGCATCCACATATGACGCGGGCACACTGTACTTACCATTTTACTATTTAAAAAAATACATACGAATGTACATACATATACGCAGCTGTTTATGTTGTTGATCTTATTGATACTTCTCAATTTCTAAGTGTTTCAGAGTCTCTAGGAGTAATACCTTCTCAGTGATATAGAACTGGGAATTTATGTCTATAAAAATATGTTTATTTACAAATATACACACAGCCTATTTTAAGCAAGAAGACTCTTAAAGCTAAGAATCACACCTACACTTTTTAGCTAATTACAGCTATACATTATGACTACTGTATACACTCGTCCCCCGGGTTACGAAATTAATTCGTTCCGGCGCCATTTTCGTAACCCGGAAGTTTTTCGTTAGCCGAATCCCCATAGGCGCTAATGGGGAAAAGCCGCGGCTCCGCCGCGGCTCCATTTTAAAAAGCGCCAGCGTTTTTTCGTAACCCGGGTAAACCTTCGTAACCCGGAAATAATTAATTAATATTTTTTTTTTCGTAACCCGAAAATTTCGTATCGCGGCGCGTTCGTATCCCGGGGTACCAGTGTATACTCATGTATAAGTCTATAAAAATTGACCCCAAAAAACCTGAGTCGACTTATCCACAGGTCAATGTAAAGTATTGTACTTTAATTCTTATTAAAAAAGGAAACCATCCCTTGGTGAAAGGCAAGAGAGCAATCTGTAGTGGAATCACTAACCTCTCTCTATTCTCTCATCCATCCAGCCTTCAGGGTGAGCATGAACAGTTATGATGCAATTTTCTAAGTTCTGTGGCATCGTTTTCCTTTGCTTCACTTTTTGGCTCACTTGTTAAATGCCCCTAAGTTTTACTCTCGACTTATCCACGGGTCATATCAAAATCCTTAATTTTGACTCCCAAACCTGCCCTCAGCTTATACATGAGGTCAGCTTATAGTCGAGTATATACAGTTCTTGTCTTGAACTACTGTACAGTGGTACCTCGGGATACGAAATACCCAGGTTACGAATTTTTCGGGATACGAAAAAATCCCATAGGGATTTATTGTTTCGGGTTACGAAAGTTTTTTCGGATTACGAAAAAACTCCGGCGCTGTTTTAAATGGAGCCGCGGCAGAGCCGCGGCTTTTTTCCCCATTAGCGCCTATGGCAATTCGGCTTACGAAGGTTTTTCGGGTTACGAAATTAGCCGCGGAACGAATTAATTTCGTAACCCGAGGCACCACTGTATCTTGTTTTGATAGGAATCACAGTACAAACCTGTTAATGCTTGGGCTGTGAGGGATAGCAGAGTAGACATTACTGTAAACTTATTAGTAGAAAGGAAGAAATGGGATATACACTCTTTGTGGGAATGCTTTGTTGCTTAGCGAACCTTACTTTACATGGACCATTCATGTAACTTGTAACTTTCAAGTCATGGAATGCCACACTGTTGTTGTATGGAAGATTTGATTTGGGATAATTGAATTACTTACTTGTATTCCATAGAAAGTGTTGGGTGTTTGAGGGGAGGAAACATCATTGCTTTGCTGACTTAATACAATGGTATATATTTTGTTTCCCTTCAGTTTCAATAGGACTTCTTTTTCCAAATAAGGACAGTTAGGATTATAGCGTTAGTGGGCATGGAATCTGAGTTATTTTCTGAGTCTTTTTGAAAGGCTAGACCATTTACACATGAGGTTAGTCATCAGCTGGCAGAAAGAAAATAGAATTAAGCTGCAGCTGTTAGCACTTATTATGCTTCTTGGATAAACAGAATATTTGACATAACTAGTGCTGCTAGTTATGCTTTATGGGAACATAAATTAACAGCTATAGAAAACCTAGGTTGAAGAATGACAAAGCAGCAAGATGTTTATTTCGTAAGTGAAACTTCTTGGATCTTTCTATTTTTCATTCCTAGAAGTTTCCACATTCTGTCATGACATGCAAAGAATATTGTTGTCCAGAGGTCACCAGAAGGTAGATTGGAATCTGTCAGTAGATTGTCGGGTAATTTTACATTTGATAAGCAAGGGTTTCTGATTTCCAATGGTGCAGTCATATAGACAGCAAAAATTTCCCATCCTGAATTGGTTGCAGAAAGGAAAGGAAATTTTCTGTAGATAAAGAGACTGTAAAAGGATTTGTGTATGAGGCTCCAGTTCTGATATTACAAACAAATCCCCATAGTGAGCATTTGCCCAGAGGGATCTTGTTCCACAAGTCTGTTCCCAACACCTGAGTCATTTTGCATCTGGCTCCAGTCGGTGCAGCTGGGAATTGCAATGAATACTAAAGTCAATACTCCAAACTGAAGTCTTCCCAGCCCTCGTGTATGTTTCTTGCTTAGGTGTTCAAAAGAACACAGTTATATCTCAGTCCAAATTTGATTATACAGGAACAAACCTAGAAGTAGAAAATCTAATTTGTAATACTATTCTATTTAGGGAAGCGTTCCAACTTTCATCTTGATTTTATGACCATATTATTTGTATTAATTTACATTTTTATAGTATTTTTTAACCTTGTTATAGTAATATTTTATTAAATTTATAATCTTGTTTGTGGTTTTAGATTGTGCACAGTAGCCAGGCTTTTCTTTCTATTTTGGATTGTTGTTTTCTCTCCTTTGTAAAGCGCTATGTAAAGCCCATGGTGCTATACAAATAATAATAATAATAATAACAACAACAATAATAATAATTTAGTTTACTGAATAATATTATACAAATTAGTACTACAAATTAGATTAACATTTTAGTTTACTGAAACATTGTTTATTAGATGAAAAATGAGCCTTTTGTCTTTGTACACACTCCTTAACCCTCTTCTGTTCTTTTCTCCTTAAATACTGTACCCAGTTTTACAGTTTCTCTTATCTTTTATTAAAACCAGTTTTCCAATTTGTTCACTTACCAGGATCTGAAACCATAGATTATTAGGCAAGCTAGTTCCATCTGAGCTAATTGTAGTTAATTGATGAAATTTAATTGAAATGCTTCTGCTCTTCTCCAGAATATACTTAGAGACAACATGCTTATATGTTAGGAAATTTATAGTCTTATTAAAGAAGGGTAGGAAATTGTAGAGCCAAGTGATTTGAGCATTGAACTATGACTTGGGAGAACAGGTTTGAATTCCTGCTCAGCCATGAAAATACACTGGGTGAATCTGGGCAAGTCACACTCTTTCAGCCTTAGAGGAAAGCAATGGATCAGAATAGTTCAAACTATTTTGGTGTTTCAAATGGCTACACCACATGCCCTGAACAGTGTGTTACAGAATCCCTTGTAAAGTTGCAGAGAATGCTGCATGCACAATTTCCCTGGCTTCCCTAAAAATATCTGCCCTTGATATCAGTTGTTAGTGTAGCTAAGACCAGCCCTGACTATAATATAGACTATGCAGAGAACTCAGACATCTAAATCTAATTGTTTTTCCAGCTAGAATCATTGCGAAAGTGGTAAATCAACATTTATCTAAGTTTTATTGATGTATTGGATCTGCTGTAAATAGGGCTAACAATTGGATTTAAGCTAATGTTTATGCACAGTAGACGTTCTCTTGCATTAACATTTCCATTGCTTAAATTACAATATTCCACCCACATTAAATGGTCAAATGTGATCAGAAAAGACTAGTTTTAAAAGCAATGACAATCTATCCCAGTTCTTTGCCAATGGGATAATGATATGTGCTGAAGTACAGGAAATATGAGCGTTATTGAATACAGAGAAGGGGTAAAGGAAGCAAAAGAAATGACCCTTAATTGCAATGACCAAATACAGGGTTTGAAAAAATAATATAGTTCATGGCTGACACTTTCAAAGATAACCTGAGGAGTAAATGAAGTCTCACAGTATAATTAAGAGTTCTAATTGCCCTAGAAATAAATGTTTGTGTGTGTATTAATAAAAACAAACCAGAACAATGCCATTTATTTAAAATTAATTTAAGGCACCTTTTTTACATCAAGTATCCCATGAGAGCCTCACACATTCTAATTTCACAACAATAAAAACAACAGTTGGGGGAAAGTATTCCCACTATAAGGCAGACATGATTTGGGAGATTCAACTTAGTTTGCTTGTTTATATAGAGCCATCAACAGTTTAGTGGCTAAAGCATCTGACTAGTACTGGGGAGATCCAAGTTCAGATCTCCACTCAGCTCCTTGGATTACTTTCAGTCAGTTACTGTGGCTCAGCCTAATCTATCTCACAGGCTAGTTGTACGCTTTTGGATGGAAGGTGAGTTAAAAATTTAAGTAAAAATTTATCAGTATGTCTTGCAGCCACAGAGCTGTATTAGGGCTGCCTACCTTTTTCACAGCCAGAAAGATTTCTTGCCCTGTTGGCAGTGGGGAATGAGAGAGTGTTCTCTGATGGAACAGCATTTGGCAACATTGTATCTGTGTTGATTTGCACTTTAAGATCATAAGGTACAATTGACAGACCACAGTACTGATTTTGCTTTCTCCTTTATGTTATCCAAGCAGATAATCTAACTGACGCCTTGAAGAAGCTGAAGATAACAGCTGTTGACAGCACAGCTGATAGCTTAGAGGGGTGTTTGGACTGTCTGCTTCAAGCACTGGCTCAAAACAGTAAGTTTTATTGTTCTCTCCAATTTCATACCATATGAATCAATCAATACATGATTATGGAGGTAATAAGTGTATCAAATGGAATAAAACCGCAAATGGATCTGGTGGAATAGCTGTTTGTTCTGAACAGAATGATGGAGGATAAGCTAGAGTTTAGAGCCACTGCCACCCCAACCCAGACATTAACAGCCTGATCAAGACAGAAGCTCACAGAAAATGCTGCTGTTTTTCCAAGTCTCCATTGATAATATGTTTATGTGTTGTGTGTATTCTCTCTCTTTTGTTTGTGTATGTGCCTTCAAGGCTCCTGGCAACCTATGTCAACCCCATGAATTTCATGTTTGTCTATTCTGCATCTATAAGTCTCTATGGTTATTCTAAAATGTGGCTGCATTGAATTTTAATTAATTGATGATTGAATATTTTGCCATTGTCCAAGAAATGAAAAATACATCCAGACTTTATAACATGAAGACATTCCACTCCTTAATGTAGCTCTCTCATAGGAACATACTTTACACTGTCCATAGGTCAATATTGTCTACACTAAGTAGCATTGCCTCTCTAGGTTTTCAGACATAGGCCTTTCCCAGACTTACCTATACATAGCAGGGATTGGACTAGGGATCTTTTTGCTTGCATAAATTATGTGCTTCACTACTGAGCCACAGATGCTCCTCTCTTTGATTTTATATGTAATGCTTCACCTGTCCCACAGGGCATGCACTCCATTGAGCCCTTCTTGTCCACGCTATAAATTTTATGTAAGTTGATTGCCTATGGGAGAGTCAATTTGCTTAGCAAATTAAACATCCAATCCCACTATCTGGAGAAGAAAGTTACTTTTAAAAATTCAGATGTTGGCCATATCTGTCTTACAAGATACTTAATTATTTCTTGGATCATATTCTTAATTTTTCAGCTGCTAACATAGTAACCCCAATTATGGAAGCATTTCCTACTGGGACCAGACTCAAAGCAACCATTAGCTTACGGTCCCAGATGGTCAACTGTCAGCTGAATCATCAGTCTGAAAATTTGTAATTGAGCAAGCCATCCAGTTCTACAGTTACCCTTATGTTGTCTCATGAAGTTTAATGTTGTATCTGTGGAGATTCTTGTGTTACTCTAAAGAGAATACCGTTCTGGCAGGGAAACATGTAATAAATATATATCTGAGTAGCTGGCCCTTTTTAAAACTGCAGTAGCTTACGAGTATTAAAATCTCTAATATTACCTATATTCTTGTTTAATAGTGATCTTAAAGAACAAGAACATGATTCAAGAAATATATATATAAGATCATTATTGGAGTACTTTCTTCCAGGCCTTTTACCTTCTAAGCAGTGATGAAGTGAGGTGATAGCAGCCAGGGATAGTGCCTTCTTAATGTTGATGTCTTCCTTTTGGAGCATTTTCTCAGAAACACTAAACTAGTATCAACTTTTTAAACTTTTGAAATGCTAGATGAAAAACATGGGACTAAATCCAACTGCTTCTCATAGGTAAATTAGATCCAGTGAATCAGTTGCTGAGGTCATTGGGTCTATTCAAGTTGGGACTACCAGCTGAATTTAGTCTAGTACCACAGTTGATTCTGTTGCTGTGATGATTCCTTGAGAGCAATGTTCTTCCGCTGCCACCACTCAGTGAATTATCAATGAACTATATTTCCCAAGCACACCCTGAGACAATAAACTATATTTCCCAAGCACACACTGAGACTTGCTTGAGAGAGAGAGATCTAGTTTCCTTTCTTGCTAACCCACAGCAATCAGTAACCGAGATAAGGCATGTGTACAGGAGCACAGAGATAGCAGATGCTTTTAAAAGAAAGAAGTTTATTTTAAAGAAATAGTATAGAATAGGAAGGTATCACTCATGCCAGGCCTCCTTGCCTTGCAGGTCAGAAAACACAGTTACAAAGATATTCATTTCAAGCAAGCTATTAGATAAACATAACAAAAACCTAGACGTACTGACTAACACTGTTCCTAAGCTACTCACACAATGATGGGATTTGCAGTCCTTGTGGAGTTCTTGGAATCAGGGAGTTGGCTCCTTGCCAACTCTACCTGCATGCCAGAGCCGGTCCTCCGGCTGCTCAGAGGACAAGCCTCTGGTTTCTCCAAACCAGCCAAGATGGAGAACAAAGGACACATGGTCCTACATGGGTATTTAAAGCCCTCTCTTGGAATCTTTTTGAAACTGCCGCTCTGGCACTGTTGATTGGCCAAGTGAGCCTTACGTCAGCTATGATGTAGCTGCTCATTAGCATGTGATGTCATCTCTCATTAGCATGTACCTCCTCCCAGATTAACCCTTTGTAGTTCAGGAGAAGTCCTCAGGTGACTGGGAACCCAGCCACCACAGTTGCAATATCTTTGAGTTGCTGTTGTTGTATGGATGCTGTTTGTGCTTTTGGTTTATATCTTAGCTTTTTGATTGATAGTCAGATAGACAGTGCTAAATGAACTTTCTAGACAGGTTACTGTATTTCTAATTCCTAAAGAGGGCTAAGATGTTGTTCAAACAAATGTATTAAAAATATTTTTCCTAAAAGGAAAGCAAAAACAAACAATGGTGAGTTTTTTCTAGCGTGGGAGTTGAACTGAAGTCAGTGTTGTCAAAATTTTGTTTTTAAATCTTGTCAGTATTCATTCAATATTCATAGAGCTGGGCCCTTTCACAATACACAATTATAGTGCTCTGACTATAACTTTAACTTTCATGGCAGCATCTTATGGAATCTTTTATAGTTTGGTGAGGTATGAGAGCATTCTGGTCAAGAACGGTAAATGCCCTTCCTTAACAATGTTGTAGTTGGACTGCAACTTTGGAGACCAAGGTTAGAATTTCTGCATGGCTATAGAAACCTAGTGGGTATCTTTGGCCAGTAACACGATCTTAGCCTCCAAGGAAGGCAAAAAGCAACCCCCCCCCCCAAGAGAATCTTGCCAAGAAAACACCATGATTGGGTCATCATAGGGTTAGCATAAGTCAGAAACAACTTGAAGACACACTACAACAATAATTATGAAGTGTGAAAAGACGTCACCAGGACTTTGATAATACAAAATTCAAGTTGATAGTTTAGAGACATACAGATGGCCCTCCTTATCTACAAATTTATTTATCCATGAATTCAAGCATCCACAGCTTGAAAATATATATAAATTGCCAATAGCAAAATTTAATTTTCTGGTTTATATAAAGAAGCCATTGTATTTAATAGGACTTGAGCATCCACAGATTTCGTTATCCATGGAGGGTCTTGGAACCAAACCCCAGCGGATAACAAGGGCCCACTGTAATAGGCTTCTCATTGTTTAGTGAGGGGAAAAAAATCTGGGTTTAGCTAGTGTGTGTGTGTTTTTAAGGTAGCCTACATACTACTCATTTTATAATTACACCTTGATATGAGCAATTAACAACTTGGTTAATTTTTAATTATGTGTTTTTGAAAGAGTCTAGTATATGTCTTGATATGGTTGACAATGTACATTTCTTGCTGGTACCTAAAGTTCTACAATATATTGTTAATCCTTTTCTTAGCTCCTGACAGCTGAATAGGGCCTGGTTTGCTACCCTTTTACTTGCCCTTCTTCTCAGTCTCCCACATGGCTTGTTACCTTCTAGCTTTTTGGAGTGCTATCTGTACCAAACAAAAGGCTCATAAGGAGGGAGTTTCACACATATCTAGTCTCCAGGAAATTTCTAGGGAACAGCAGATGGGTGTTCTCTTTCTAACGGTAGAAGTGACAGGAGTGTTGCTGCATTACTATGGGCTTCCTGCTTTAGGGCTCCTGGTGACAGCTGTGGGCAGGCTTCTGTCTCACGCACTCAAAACTCAGCCACAAATTAACTGGGATGTTTGTATGTCTTAAGGGGGTGGAGTGAGCAAGAAAGAGAGAAAGGATTCATAAAATTATGAAAAAATATGACAGAAGAGGGGGATGAAAGAAGACTTTGCAATACCAGGTGCTAAATCTTGAAAGGGTTAGAAAAGGCTAAGCTTTCCTCCTCTGTTTTCCTATATTTAATGTCATTGGTGCTTTCTGCACCGCCATTTGGGACGTCCTCCGGACGTCCCATTTAAAAAAAGGGGCGTCTCTTATAGACGCCCCTGGGCCTAGTACGGACTCCGTCCGTACAAGATGGCGGCGGCCCTTCTACATGGCCGGTGCCATCTTTGCATATCGGACGCTGAGTGTCCGTATGCGTCGCGCCGCTTGTGACGTAGCAAGCGCGCCCCTGGCGCCTCGCTACGTCGCAAACGCGACGGGAAAAGAAGCTCCATTTTGGAGCTTCTTTTTTGGTCCGCGCGGGAGTCGGGCCGTGTGAAGGCTCTGGCTCCCCCGCGGACCTACTGGCGGCGGCGGTCTGTACCCCGCCATTGTTTTGGCCCTGAATGATCCCCCACAATGGCATACAAATTATGCTAAAATGAGAAAAGTATTAAGGTATAAACAATTTTGAACCACATTCAATCAGCCAGTCATTTATTGTATTTAAACTAAAAGCCAATACAAATCCAATAAAATCCAATAAAAGGATGCATACATACATGTATGAGTACATCTCTAGAAGGAAGTCAAATTAATGTATCCTTTATACTATAGCAATATCTTTCAAATAAATCACACAAATACTTTTAGCAGCTTTAGCAAATAAGGCTGTTTTATGTGTAACATATGGATCACAGTCTGATAGTAACCAGCAGTTTCATGTAAGAATCTCTTCCTGAGATTTTGACAAAGCTAACAATAAATGTGAAGTATTCCCTACCTCTCCCACACCACAAATGCAGAGCCTTAAATTTCTCAGAATGTTTCCACATCTGTTGATCCAGACAAGGCAAAGTTTGGAAGCATAGTTCTGTAAATGCACTTATCAGGGGCGCAAAAGCAAGCATTTATATGTATTGAGCTCTTATGTGATTTGATTTCAACAGATGATACAGGATGGGGTGGGGGGAATGAAGATTTAACTGAAACTAAATCCTGATCCTTATCCAACATATAGATCCAATCCCTCATCCTATTTTTAACTCCAGGAAAGACAGAAATAAATGTTGAAAGGATTTTAGAGGTTAATAAGTTTTGAACTAGTTTAGTCCAACCACCTGGTGGAGCAGTGGTTAAATGCCTGTACTGCAGCCATTCACTCAAGACCACAAGGTTGCGAGTTCAAGACCAGCAAAGAGCCCAAACTCAACTCAGGCTTGCATCCTTCCGAGGTCGCTAAAATGAGTACCCAGACTGTTGGGGGCAAATTAGCTTACTTGTTAATTAGCTTACTTGCTGTTCACCACTATGATTTTTGGAATAGCGGTATATAAATAAAACATATTATTATTATTATTATTATTATTATTATTATTATTATTATTATTCCATTGTTTGCCTAAACAAAGCTTAGGGAAGTAGTCCTCTATCATGTCCAATACGAAAGGGCTGCCATCTCAGCCCTAGTTTTTACAGATCCCCATCTGTTTCTGTCCTGAGGAACACAGCTGCAGTCCACAAATATGTCAAAAACTTGTTCTGACAAACCTCCAGGTTATTCAAGTTATTGTGATTAAACCCCAGATCTGAATGCTATATTACATATGAGTAACTACTTTACCTAAAAATGCTTTTAATGCAGGAATTACCAGTCTGTCACTTCTAGAGTAGAAAAAATTCACTATAGTTCTGTACTATTGTTCTGATGTTTTGAAGTCCTCCAATAATTTTTCTTATCAAAATATACCCCCAAATACTTAAAAGAGGGGATCTGTTCTAACTTATTTCTACTGCAGTTCCAATTAAATTTAAATGATTGTTTGCCAAAGATGCTCACTTTTGATTTAGCATAGTTTATTCTATGTTTTTCTATTTGACAGAACTCATATATAGTTTTTTGTGGGTTTTTCAGGCTATGTGGCCTTGTTCTAGAAGAGTTTCTTCCTGACGTTTCGCCAGCATCTGTGGCTGGCATTTTCAGAGAATGCTTGCCTGGAAAGGAGTTGGGTATACAGTGTGTCCTCGCCTTACGCGGGGGATCCGTTCCGGATCCTGCCGCGTAAGGCGAATTCCGCCTATGCTTGAGCCCCATTGGAAACAATGGGGCTCGTGCGCGGGGGTGCGCGCAAGGCGCAATGGGCATGCGCGCCCATTCAATTGAATGGGACGCACCGCCCCTTCCACCCCGCGCGCGCCCCGTGGCTTGAGTGCGTATGCTCAAGGGCGTGTATGGCGCGCCCGCGTATGGCGCGGGCGCACTGTATATATTGTGTGACCTGGGAAGGCAGAGGAGATTTGCGTGTGTATTGTTCTGTTGCTAATGACAGGCCTCGGGGTAGGAGGGTCTGCAAAAGAGCAGATGCTGGCAAAACGTCAGGAAGAAACTCTTCTAGAACATGGCCACATAGCCCCAAAAACCCACAAAAAACTATGGATGCCAGCTGTGAAAGCGTTCGACTTCACAGAACTCATAAAGTTTATTTATATTTCTCTTCCGACCAATTTTATTCGTAGATAATAATACAGTGTCATCAGCATACATTAGGATTACCATTTTACAATAGCCCAGTGAAGGAAGAAAGTGGCCAGGGCAATTTAATTTAACTACAGTATTATTAATATAAATATTAAATAGGAGGGGGTGGTAACAAGCAGCCTTGTCTGATTCCTTTTGTTGTACAATTTTTCTCCATCAACTTCTCATCTGTGCTAATCCTTATAGTTGTATTAGTATATAATAATAAATATTTATTTATATCCCGCCTCTTCCATTTTGAGGATCGAGGCGGGTAACAGCAGAGTTTATACAACAATAAAAACAACAAGCCCCACAAGACCCCAGCCCAACCTTCCCTCCCACGTATAAAATTAAACAATAAAACATGGTTAAAAATACATAACAATATAACAAAATTAATAAACAAACCACAAATAAGAAAAATAATAAAAGGCGGGGGATTCAGTTGGTTCTGGAAATATAATTCCTGAATTGGGAGCAATAACATCTTATTGATATTAATTCCACTAAATTTACTCCTCAAACAATCCCTATTATTTATATCAAAAGCTGAGAAAATTTCAGTGAAGTGGCAAAACCAACTCTGAGTCTTCATTGCCTTATAAACCCCTAACAAAAATTCATGGGATCACCATAAATCAACCAGTGACTTGAAGGCACACACACAGGAGTGGGCAACTGTAGTGGCCTGGAAGTGGATATTCTGTACTTAGGATTCTTCAGGCATTGCATGGGCTGCCAAAAACAAAGCAAAACTGGAATGTCTGTTTAAAAATGTGTAGTGAGCCAGTATGGTGTTGGGCTATTTGAGTGTTGAGCTATGACTCTGAAGAACAGAGTTCAATTCCCTGCTCAGCCATGAAACCCTGGCCCTGGGCAAGTCACACTTTTTTATCCTAAGGATATTGATGGCAAATTCCTTATGAAGAGACTTAGTAAGAAAACTCTATGATAGTGTCGCCTTAGGGTCATCATAAATCAGAAATCACTTAAAGGCACACAACAACAACAACAAACTGTTTTGAACATTAGAATTTTAATTGTTAAACAGTGCAGGGGGTTTTCAACCTGTTTAAGAACTTAATTGATGCTGGGGATGGGGCTTCCAGGATAAGCAATTCACTTTTCTTTGTTTTCTGCTGTGGCAAGGGAGAAATGGTCTGAGAAATTTTGAAAAACAACTGCAGGCTGGAAGGCTGTATTTGTACATCCTTGAGATATATATATGTGTGTGTGTGTGTGTGTGAGAGAGAGAGAGAGAGAGAGAGAGAGAGAAATATTAGGAATATAATGTCCTGACATTCCTACTATTGGGAATGTTATGTCAGGAGGTAAGTTGTGAAGAATTTTAGCATGTTGAGTATTGAATTCAGAGGCTCATTCTCCTGAATTTCTTATTTGAATGATTTCCATACCTATCAAACATAAGCAAAATGCAAGAATTCAAGGTCACTAACAAAATCCATACAATTGCACATTGGGAACAAAGTGCCTCTCTTCAATAGCTTAGGAGATAAAAAAAATCTTCCTAGAGGTTTCAATTTAGCATTTACTTGGATTGACTGACTTGAGCCACAGATTTATTGAGTTTGCTAGAGCAAAGAACCACGAGAATATTTATAAGAATGACTTCAGGAGAAACTAGAGAGAGAAAAGGTTGATAGAGACTATTTGGGAAGGTAAACTTTCTGCCAAAGTTCATGGCTTCTGGGACAAAATTATTACAGTTATCCAACTATTTATTCCTTTCACTCTCTGATCTACTTCATTCTATGGCCATGGCCCTGTGTTTATAATAGGTATAATTTTGATGAAAAATACTAGTCATAGTTGAATGTGGAATTTGTTTCCTGTTTGTTTCTGCTGCCATACGAGGTGTGTAGGATAAAACTATGTCAGTAATCAGAATGATTAGTTTCTCCAGAGATAAATACATTGCACTTACTGTTATGAGAAGACCTGACTCATTAGAAAAGATTATGCTTGGCAAGGTAGAAGGCAGTAGGGAAAAGGGAAGACTTAATTATAAGTAGAAAGATTCAAGAAAGCCACAGCCATGAATCTGGGAGACCCGAACAGGGCTGTTGACAACAGGGTGACTTGGAGCTATCTTATTCATACAGTTGCTATAAGTCAAACTCAACTTGGTGGCAGTTAACAAAATAACTTACTAACATTATCATTGTTGTTTGCTGTTAACTGCCATCGAGTCATCCCTGACCCATGGCAACCCTGGGTATGAGACATTTCCAAGAGCCCCTGTCTTCCACCGCTCTACCCAGTTCCTGTAATTTCATGCCTGTGACCTCCCTCACTGAGTCAGCCCATTTGGCATATGGTCTTCATCTCTTTCTACTGCCTTCTACTTTTCCTAATACAGTGCTCCCTCGGGTTACGAAATTAATTCGTTCCGCCGCGGCGTTCGTAACCCGATGCATTTCGCAAGCCGAAAAGGGCTTTCCGTTAGCGCTGGCAAGCCGCACGTTTGAATTTCGCGCCGAAAAAAATTTCGTAACCCGAAAAAACCTTCGTATCCCGGAACAGTTTTTTCCAATCTAACTTTTTCGTATCCCGGAAATTTCGTAACGTGATCAATTCGTATCCCGGGGTACCACTGTATTGTTGTCTTTTCCAGTGAATCGTGCCTTCTCAAAGTACAACAGCCTCAGTTTGGTCATCTTGTCTTCTAGGGATATTTCTGGCTTTATCTGCTCAAGGGTCCATTTGTTTGTCTTCTTGGCTGTCCATGATATCCTCAACACTCTTCTGATTAAATTGAAGTTGTCGTACCTTGGTCGCATCATGAGAAGGCATGACTCATTAGAAAATACAATAATGCTAGGGAGGTGAAAGGCAGCAGAAAGAGAGGAAGACCACACACCAGATGGCTGGACTCAATTAGGGAGGACACAGACCTGAGTCTGCAGGAGCAGTGTAGGACAGAGACAGGAGTCATGGAGATTTCTCATCCACAGGGTTGCCATGAGTCAAGATTGGCTCGAGGGCAGTTAACAGCAAATAATGAAGTTTCGACTTCTTCCTCAAATCTTCTTCTCGGTCTTCTTAATTTTGCATACATGTGCAAACTTATGTGAACATGAAGTGATAGCTGGTGGGTCACAAAAGAACTAATCAAGATGCTGAATGCTTCTCTCCCAAATAGGCCAAACTCCTTGGAAAGCTCCTTTAAAGTTCAATCTAAAACCAGGAGTAAATACATCTTCCCCACTGAGCTGGGAATCATCAGCTACCATGCAGGCATGCACACACACAAAGTATCCCTGTTAAATTTTTATGCACAGGGATGTATATTTTGGGAGTAGCATACAAAAGGTGAATCTGAATTGCTAATAGGTACATATAAGTGCTCCTAAATTGAACACACAAATCAGTCGTTTCAGCTTTCAGTATAGCAAAAGAGAAGGCAGTTTGACTCATAGGTGACTCTCTTTAAATAGCTGCTTGAAATTTTATTTTATCATGAATATGTTATGAGTGTATGTTCAGCTGTCTTGCTGAGGCAAATGCACTTTTGAAAACAGAAATTTTAAACTCATGAAGCAAACTAGTTGGTTTCAGGAAAAATCATTACTTCAGCCTTCTTTAAGCCTTCACTTGTAGTTTATTAAACAGCTAGTTTGAATGATTTGATATAGATAAATAATATGTACCATGGGGATGAGCTCTCCCATTGCACTGAAAGCCATCCTTCTGTAAGGAAAACTGAACTCAGCTGTACAAAAAGTAAAAAGCAGTAATTCTTCCTTTATTTATATGAGCATAGGAATCCTTTGTGAATTTGATAAGCAACTGTGAAGAAACCAGGAGCTTGTGACAATGGAATCCACTTTTGAATTGTAGAATTTTGTCAAACCATATCCGATTCACTGAACCAGTGGAATTTTGTAATACGTTTGTATAACCAGTACATTGGCAATAGACCAAAAGATGCATAGTAACAGAGAGTGATTCTACTACTGTGGAAAGCAGATATTTCTAAATCAAGTGCAGATGTTCCTTCTCTTTTGCTGTTTACCTTGCTGCACAGGCAGCTTTCTTATGGTGTGATCCCATGCTACTCTGAAAATAAAATTATAGAAAGACCACATGGGCAATACCAATGAGATGGGGTGGTGGTGACAGCTTTGTGGTGGCTGTGGACCTTCAGGTCATTTCTGACTTATGGTCATCCTTAGGTGAACCTGTCATGGGGGTTTTGTGGCAAGATTTGTTCAGAAGGAAGTGGTTGCCTTTGCATTCCTCTGAGGCTGAGAGAGCATGATTAGCCCAAGGTCACCCAGTGAGTTTACCTTGCTGAACGGGGATTTGAATCCATGTCTCCAACATTCAAACCCCTATGCTATGCCAACTCGCGGCTCAGTAGTGGCTTTGCCTAGTGAATGTCCCAGAATCAGTGCCTGGTGTCTCTCAATTTAGGTCTTGAGTAATACTTGCTGAAAAAATCCTTTTGTTCAGACTTTGGAGAGGACCTGCCAGTCAAAGCTGGCAGTATTGATCTAGGCAAAAGGATCTTCTAACTTGGAATAAGACAAGTACCTGTTTTAAGTCCACATAAGCACTGCTCTGTTCTGCTGACATTTGTGTGAGATACAACCTTGATGTGGCCTTTGCTGACACGACTGCTTTCTGCACACATTCCTGGAGTGGCATGAAATCACACTATGTGGAGAAGTGTTCCTGTGCCTTTATGTTTAAGTGTGAATTGTCCTGAAGTGTTTGCCTGATCAAAATAAAAATGTCTATACAGGCAGTATCAGAGTCTCTCTCTCTCTCTCTCTCTCTCTCTCTCTCTCTCTGTGTGTGTGTGTGTGTTTGTATAACAGCTAGTTTCAACTCTTACTTATATAAGGATGACTCACAGTAAATTGAGGAAATGATAATCAAGTAGCTTTCTTCAGAGTCTAGTTTTCTTTTTTCATTCTATAGCTTTGTAGAATTCCCTTTTTTGAGAATCATGTCATGTTTCTAGCTTCTTGGTAGGTTTAAAACAGTAATGGGCAAATGCAGAGGGGATAGAGGCCATCACATGCACGTGCGCACACACACACCTGGCAAGCCACACCAGCACATTTCAGTGCAATGGAAGTTATATGATTTCATTTACAGCTACAATTTTGGCTGATCTTGGTCCTTTTTTAAAAATTTTTTAGCGGTTTGGGATAAACAAAGTACCACATTTGAAATGGTTTAGAAGGGCTCTTGGGCAGTTTTTGGCTAGAAAATATTCCAAAAATTGTATTGAAACTTCTTTTAAAGAACAGTTTGGGGACTGGGTGCATTTGGAGGGCTTGTGGCTACACATGGCCTATAGGCCACCCTATCCCCATCAGTGATAAAGAAGGTGGTAGGAATAGTCAAGTGGCCTTTGTATGCCCATGTTGAATTTGTTTTCAGTGGTAGTCTAAAAGTTAATGGTTCTATATCAGCTATTTGCTACCAGTGCTATTCTAATAGCTTTGTGAAGGGAAAACACACAGGTTCTATATGGTACTATAGTGGTTTGAATGTCTGAGTATGACTTGCGGAACCTTGATTTAAGTCCTCAATCAATTGAATGAACTCAAGAAATATAGAGTTCGAAGGAATCCCAAAGTGATATATTCCAGCCCCCTGTAACCCCCTAAAATAGGAACTGTATGGCTGTCTCCCAACCAAATTCTGATAGGGATCTGGAAACAGATAGGGGAACCAGAAAGGCAAAACATGTTGAAATAACTGGTGCTTTGGATTATCTTCATGTTGACCAGGTAATATTTGTATTGCAACAAAGATGACATTACTAGAGAAGATACATATTTATTAATTAATCATTGAGTCAAATAGAAGAGAGATGACCACTGATTTTTTTTTCCTGGGGAGTGTCCCAAATCTTCTTTGTGATGCAAGAATTGTTGAATCACTCAGAAATAGTAGTCATCTTGTTATCAGATAGAATGTAATATTATTCTGTTTGTTATTGGAGAGGTCTAAAAACTCATCACAGAAAATCACCTGTTAATTTCAACACAAAGCAGCAAGACAGTCATATACTAGAAATAGATTCTTCTTGGTAATATTTTCCATTTTGCCAAGAAAAACATTGTAGCTTTGCACACTCTTCACTTTTACAAGAGCAGTTAAAATTTGTTTGATTTTCTGAGGCTACTTGAATTGGTAGTATTTTTGGTTTTTGAGGGTGAAGAGTCTCCAGGTGGTTGTATTTTAATTTTATTGTTGCTTTTTAAAAATTATAATACTGTAGTGTGTTGCTTTTCATTCTTAATCTTTTCACTGCTTGGAAGACTAAAGTGCTCAAAATTAACATATATATGGAAACTGTAAACAATAAATAGAATGGCCAGCTCTTAGAGGCAACTTGTAGTCCTTGATCTATTAAAGTTTTACAGATTGGTAGGATTGAAAGGTCAAAACATGAGTGGTCAGTAAGTTCATCATATATTTATAGCTACCTTGTTCTGCAGTTTTTATGCTACATCAGGATCTCTCCTTTTCCAAACAATCCTACTTCTCCACCCATTGCTACAAGAGCATTTTATGTCATCTTGTATGTGGCTTATCATAACTTATTTATACATTCATCCCCATATCCTTTGATAAGTGCATGTAAGAGGGACATTATGAAGCTACAGTAATTTTCTGCATTATTTGCTATAGATTTAGAACACCTTTGCAATTATGGCACATAATCTCTCCTCCCCCCCAAAGAATAAATCTTACATGAGACTGTGTTTAAAAAGAGAGAAGGAAAGAACGTACATATGAGTCACTCTTTTTAGACTTCATGCTATTAATTTGGCTGCAGTCACATTGAAATTTTACAGGAGATATACCTTGGCTTTACTTATTGCTTTAAGAGGATTATATATTGCCCAATTTGCAGATAATCTCAGGTCAGTTCATAAAAAATCCCCCCTCCCCCGAAAAAACCCACAAAGAACAAAATCCCTTAAAACAAAACAAAACCCAGCCATCACCACTCAATAAATTTATGGATTTTAAGGCTAAAACAAATAATTAGTTGAAAGAGTATAAAATCATTGAAATAGCAGAGCGTTAAGAGCCTGCAGTGAATTTAAAGTAGTAAGGGAAAAATGAGTTTCAAGCATTGAATGTTGTCATAATAGAAGGATCTTAGCCTTGCATCTAAATGGTATGAATGAAGTGATTCTTCATCAGGTAAGTGTTGCACATGTGGAGGTTGTGGGCAGATGGATCATGACAGCTCCTTCTCTGATGGCCACCTATAGTACTGTTGTAACTGGTGTCATTCAAAGAAAATCCTCCTAAATAACTGAGCAAAAACATTAACAACTGCAAGTGCATTGTTAGAGTCTACTTTTGTGTATAGTGTCTAAGAACTATGGTTCTGCTGTTTCACAAGCAATTATTGAGGATAAAAGTGGAATAGAAACAACTTTCCCAAACAGTTTGCATGGTGATGATCCATCCCAGGGATGAGAATTGTGTGACCCTCCAGATGTTGGACTATATCTACCATCATTCCTCACCATGGGCTCTTCTAGCTAGGGCTGCTGGGAGTTCAGCAGCACCAGGACGAATTCAGCAGCACCTGGAGGATCATACAATTCCCATCTCTGATTTATGCTGATAAGAAATGGGACCAAGTTAAGTAGAGTCAAATGGCATTAAACAAGTAAATAGCATTTGCCCTCTTAGGTTAGACCAGCTTTCCCCAACTGCTGTCATGTTGGATGAAGGTGATTACATATTGTGCCAAGACCATCTGGAGAGCACCAGGTTGGGAAAGATTGATATTGATGTTAAACAGCTTTGATAATTATTTCTTGTCTATATTTGTTTCTAATTAGTTTATGTCTGAAACGTTTGACTAAATTACATTTGCCAATTTTCCCTGTCATATCTAGATTTTTTTTAACATCTAGTCAATCTAGTTACTCCAGAGTTTTTAAGAACAAATAATAGAATCTGCTGTCTCAACCAAAAGATTTGGGAGTTCTGTTTTATGTATCTATATTTTATTTTCATAATTGTCAGTGCATCTTTTCAGAAGTTTGCTAAGTGAAGATGAGCTCCAATATGCACCAAAGGAAAATGTACTTTTTAAATAACAGAAAGGCATCAAAGCACCCCAAGGTTTTTGAAAGGATGAAAATAAAGACAGATTTAGCTCTGGAAACTTGAACAGCAGTTCATGTGCACTGGTTTTTTGGGTTCACAAGTTTTGTTATATAAATCTAGACAGATGGATGAATTCAGCAGGCAGTGTTGTTCAGCAGGTCAGATTGTATTATGTTGATGAATCCCTCTGGACTAGTAGTCTGAGTCAACATTTGCAATACTGGCTAAGAGGCAGGCATGTCCATCACAATGTCAAATCTTCCTGCTCAGCTGTTCCATCAGATTTGAGCAGAAGAAGCATAGATCTTGATGCTGAGGACTTTTCCAGTCCCAGTTTTATCCAAACCCAAGATTGCTCAGTGCTAAACATATAGCAGCCCATATCTGCTGACAAGATATGGGAAGAACTAGCCAACTGCACTTGAGCATTCCTGCCCAAAGGAACTTTAAAATTATTTGATAGTCACAGAGTGGGTGCTATGTTGGCAATAGCATGAGCAGTAGTTAATTCACAACAAAAGTATTTTAAACAGGAATAGAAATACAAAAAGGTCACTTCTCACATTATGTAGAGCACATTAAATATTTCCACGTTAGTCTGACAAAAAGTCTGTAGCTGTTATGTCTGTTTTATTAGGTACTTTGGCTACCTCCCTAGCTTCCAGCACTTACCAGCCATTTCCCAGTAGATGGTTATTTGCAAAAGGGAAATATTGTCCCAATTTGTTTTCAAGCTCTCCTAAAACTTGCATTTGACAGTGCCCCCACTACTGTTTGGTACAGCACTTCCTGAACGTCTAAAGTATTTAATGTATAATAATTGAATAATGCTTGTGACAACCTTCTAAGATAGGGCAGTGTTGTTAATACCACATTGGTGATAAAATTAAAACAAGAGAGGCCTGAGGCTACAAGACTGTGGCTTGAGTAACTAAATCCATTGAATCTGAGGTCATGAGTTTACAGCTAGGGGCTTCACACATCTCTTGCTCTTAAAGCACAATCATGGCCATCCTACTTTGAAGCAAGTCCTGTTGTTCAGTGGAATACCATATATATTCAACTATAAGTCAATCTCATGTATAAATCGAAGGCAGGTTTTGGGACCACAATTGTGGATTTTGATACGACCCGTGGATAAGTCGAGGGTAAAGCCTAGGGGCATGTAACAAAGGATCTAAAAGATGAAGCAAAGGAAAATGATGCCAAAAAAGTTACAAAATCCCAGCAGGTATAACAGTTTGTAAAGGCTGGATAGATGAGAAAGTAGAGGGAGGTCATTGGTTCCAGGACAGATTACACTCTTGCCTTTCACCGGTTCCTTTATTTATAAAAATATAATATTTACATTGATGCGTGGATAAGTTAACCCGGGTTTTTGGGGTCAGTATTTTGACGAAAATTTCTAGACTTATACATGAATATATACAATATACCCCCAAGTAAGTACAGTACATGACGGCAGCCTTAGCCACTTTGCTATACCAGATTTTGGTACAGGGTAAGTCTCCATTATCTGAAATAGTTACATGATCTTGTCACCCATATGGGGGAAAATGGTTTTTGGAATGTTTTGGATTTCAGAATGCCACATAATGGAGAATTCATCCGTTAGTCATCTTTAACATAGGTGCATCAGGGTTTCAAGTTAGAAAGCACTATTCCAGAACAGAGCTTGGAAAGTTACTTTAAAATTAATTAGTTACAGGTTTCTTATTTTTTAAAAAATAAATGTATTAGTCAAATTGAAAATACTTTACAATCATAATAACAAATACATACAAATGTATGCAATAGTTATATCAAGTGAATGGGTAAAAAAATGAATATTGTCTTTCATATGTTATCACAGAATGATACAGTTGTAAGAGATCACAAGGTTTGGGCCATAAATTACTGTGCAATATGGGTGTGCCTCTCTGACCTTTTCCTTATGCTTCTTCAGACTGTCTCAAAAGACACATTTTTATTTGTTTCTTTGCCTATCTTAATTTGGTATGTAATTTTATTTTAAAAAACTAATTTCAAAAGTTTACTAAAACATTTTATCTGTAGAGACCATGAATCCTTTTTCCAGTTGCTCAGAATGACCTGTCTTGCTGCCAGACAGAGGAAATAGATACTATTCTTCTTAGAACTGTCACTACCACTATCATGATTTAAACTTTAAAGAGCTAGCCAACTATGCAGATTAACATTTTGAAAGGTAGTGATATTATTATTTTTTTAAATTTCATCCTAGACCTCTTGTACCATGGGGCATTGCCACCACAGATGAAAATAGGAACATTTGTGGTCACATTCTCTAACACATGATTGGGGAAAAATAATTAATTAGAGTTGTAGATCCAACTGCAGTACTGTTGGCCCTCCATATCCATGGATTTTTTTATCCATGGATTCAACCTTGATGGCTTGAAAGTATTTTCTCTCTCTCTCTCTCTCTCTCTCTCTCTCTCTCTATCTATCTATCTATATATATATATATTCCAAACAGCAATATTTCATGTTGCCATTCTATATATGGAACAACATTTTACTATAGCATTATATTTAATGGGATTTGAACATCCATGGATTTTGGAATCTATGGCAGGTCTTGGAACCAAACCCCAGCGGATACTAAAGGCCCACTGTATTTTAGTAATTTTTTTTAAAAAAATTGAATGCTACACAGTGCTTGTCTATGGTACAAATGCACTCATATCTAGTACATTGTCACTCAGCACCTACAACAAAGCCTGAAGTACAATAAAATGAGCACTTGAAACATGTGACATTCTTTCTCAACTACACCGTAATTGGGAGCAAACGTGGCATAGTGGTTTGAGTGATGGACTATGACTCTGGAGACCAGCGTTTGAATCCCCACTCAGCCATGAAACCCACTGGGTGACCTTGGGCAAGTTACACAATCACAGCCTCAGAGGAAGGCAGTGGCAAACCTGAACAAGAAAACCCCACAATAGGTTCATCTTAGTTCAAAAAGAATAGGTTTTTCATAGGTTTTGATAGGTTCAAAAATTATTTGAAGGTAATAATAATAATAATAATAATAATTTGTTTTATTTATATACCACTATTCCAAAGATCATAGCGGTGAACAGCAAGTAAGCTAATTAGCAAGTAAGCTAATTTGCCCCCAACAGTCTGGGTACTCATTTTAGCGACCTCGGAAGGATGCAAGCCTGAGTCGAGCTTGGGCCCTTTTGCTGGTCTTGAACTCGCAACCTTGTGGTTTCGAGTGAATGGCTGCAGTACAGGCATTTAACCACTGCGCCACCAGGTACACAGTAACAACAACAATAATACAGCATAATTACAGTTACACTGCAAAGAGATTAAGTAATTGTGATGCAATGTAGATCTAGATTTCCTATAGGGATTATGAGTTACCAGTTAATAGTTACTTGTAACTAGTTACTTCATAGTTTTCTTCTTGAGCTCTTTACAAAGGTAATAAGAAAAATGCCTCCTTCACACTTCCCGATTGTTGTCACATACAGTTCCTTCTCCTTCCTTTTCTCTGAAGATTTCTGTCCTCTGTAAAGCAAGTGTAGTAAATAGGAGTTCTCTCTGTAAGGCAAAGACCTGGTAATAGTGCACAACCACTGGTGATCCCATAAGATTTCTTTCCAGTTTGTTTTTCTGTCTTAATAGGGAGAAGAAACACTCACCAGTGGTTTACATTTTTGTTATACTTCTCAGGACAATATTTTCCCCAACTCGGTCCTACTGACATAACCTTGGTCTCGGTATGCTTCAGGTCTGTACATGCAAAATAAGAAGAAGTCTTTAAATATTTTAATAGTTGAGAACATTTAACTACCTGAGGGCACTTCTTCTAAAACAGAGCCAGTCTTGTCCTATTTTTCTACCTAATTTTCTTCCCTCCCTCCCCTTGCCTTTCTTTTCCCAGAATCAATCCCACTTTGAATGGGTCACTGCTTTTAAACTGTTTGTGCCTACAGCGGGCAGGGCCCATGCTGACTGGGAATAATGAGTATTTTAGACCAACAGATTTAGAGAGCACCATGCTGATGAGGTTGGATTAGGCACTTAAATTGTGCTTTTAAATTATATATATATATGAAATACAAAACCTTTCAGCAGAGATGGCCTGCATAAGGGGAAAATGAAACAACTAACAAAAAAAAAAATCTATCTTAACCATATCACTCCAGTTTTCTGCATTTCTTGGATTTTTTAACCATGCCCTCATGCAGTTTAGAGACTATGATGGCATAGTGGTTTAAGCATTGGAAACAAACCCCAGTGGATACCAAGGGCCCACTATAGATTGTCTCTGTGGATTATAATAGACTCCTAACAACCTTGTGTGCTCAGAACTACTTTTAGCGTTGCAGTATTCTGGGCTCTGAAAACAGTGCCATTCTGAGTTTTTCTTCCTGAACCAGATACTGCAGTCTTTAAACTAATTTACTGTTGAATTCACAGTGTGACTTGCTTACTAGGGCCCTTCTTCCCCACAGAGTGAGATCAAGGGTCATGGGGAATAAGAACATATGTGGGGTTAATGAACCCCAAACACAGTGTATAATGACTCAGGGTTCTGTGGTGCTGCATTAATTCTATTTCTTCATGATGATCACTTTTTATTTTATTTATTTAGCATTTGAATTTATGCCCCACCATTTTCCCCAGGCAGAATCCAAGGTTGATTACAGTTATTTAAAACAAGATGAAGTTAAAATTATTTTACAAAAACTAAAAAATAAATAAATATCAGTATGAATGTTTAAAAATGGTTAAAATATATTTAAAACATATGCAAAAGGATCTTGTAGCCCCTTTGAGACTAACTGAAAGAAAAAAATGGTTTCATGAGCTTTTGTAGACTTGAGCCTGCTTCCTCAGATGGATGAAGAAGTAGACTCAAGTCTACGATAGCTCATGCCACCAACTTCTATCTTTCAGTTAGTCTCAAAGATGCTAAAAGGTCCCTTTGCATCCTGATTTTTCAGGCTAACACTGAATTTAAAACATAATTACTAATAAAAGATAATACTAGAAAGGCCTGCCTGAATAAAAAGGCCTTTATCTGCCAGCAAAAGGAGAGCAGAGAGGGGAGCCAACCAGAACTCCCATGGAAGAGAGTTTCACAACCTGTGAGCAATCACAGAGAGGGCTATCTTGTGTGTCCTCATTAAATTGCCCATGAAGCTGATGGAAGCCAGACAAAGGTCTCCCCTGCAGATCTTAACCCTCAAACTGGCATATATAGTGGGATACAGCCTTTCACATAGTCAGGACAGAAAGCACATAGGGGTTTAAAGATCAAAACTGGTGCTCTGAATTATGCCTGGAAACAGACTGCCAGCCAGTGCAGTTGTTTAAATTGTGTGTATGTGTGTGACATGATCGCCGTAACCATCTGTGGGCATTTATATCATTTTGGACCTGCTGGAGTTTCCAAAGTTTCTGGTGCATTTAACTGCGTAGCATTGCTAAACTGATGAAAGAAAGTACTATGTGGGTGAGGCCTTTTCTTTTTTGACAGATGATATGATGCTTCCTACAAAGCATTCTGAGAAGGTTATGGGAAAGAAAAGAAAACAGGCAAAATTTTAGTTTTCTTTGCATGCCCTCTTATTAGTATAAACAGAAAGATCTGATAATCCAGTTTTTGCCAGAAATCTGTTTAAGCCTGAGTCATTGTGTTTTATTGGTGCTTGCTGATCTCAGGCAGATAAATCAGAGCATTACTGCCACACACAGCTAACCCAAGGCAAGAGGTTAATTTTATTTTCTTTGCTTCTTTTCAGGATACATTTTATCCCATTTATTTAATTTACACAGTTGAGAAGTCAGTCAAAACCATAGGTGATAAAAGCAAATCATAATGTGTAAAATTGTGCAGCAGTTGTGATAACACTATTGTGTCTTACACACTAATTGTAGTAATCTTTCTTCCATTCTGCTGCTATCCAGGTATAGATTCAAGATTCCACTGTAATTGTCAAATTTCAAGCAACCTATTTCTTGTCCTTTCTTTTACTGTATTCAGTATTGTATTTTTTTTTCTTTTCAGATACAGAGACAAGTGAAAAAATCCAGAAAAGTGGGATCCTCCAGGTGTTTGCAAGTTTGTTGACTCCGCAGTCTTCCTGCACTGCAAAAGTAGCTAACATCATAGCAGAAGTAGCCAAAAATGGTGAGGTTTTCCACAAGGCCTTTTCTGCTGGAACATCTTCAGTTTTGCAGCTCACTTGTCAGTATGTTTTACTTCATTTATGTTTTCATTTTATAGAATAGATTTTTTTTATTTCTTTCTCCACTCTTTTTGTTTTGTTCTGCCTTGGTAATAGATTAGTTCTTAGTCATCCATTTGCTAGATGCATCAAAGCAGTATGCATTTGCAATCCTTTTTACAGTATTATCTGTTGTTGAATATCCACATAGTTTTTTTTTTTAATTAGGGAAAACCAAGTGGCAGACTTCTACAGTTGTGTCAACAAGTACTGTTGCAGACATATCTCTGGATTTAACACTATAACCTATATTAATGTTCTAATTGGGGGGTGGTGCTTTTTAGTCTTACATAACATTTGTCAGTTCCCCAAGAAAAAACCAATCAATGTTATCCTATTGCTGTTTAGCCAAACACTGATGCCTTTCTTTCTCTAAAGGTGTGTTAAGGCCATTGTGGAATATCAGCCTACATGGTAAAGGATGATTTAGGTGAACTGGGATTTTCACAAGGGCCTAGCAAAGTGATTCCAAATATCTTGTAATGTGATTACAAGCTACTACAAGCTCCAGTGAGTTTCCTTGTGCTGTTGTTAAGCTTCTTACCAGATGCTAACACAAATATAATAGGGGATGGCAGGAACATAGCAAATCTGATGTTGCTTTAGTAATATGGAGAAATCTGAATTTCTAACACTGTTTCCCAGCTAGTGCTGTATGTTTAGGTTCCCTAAAAATAAACACTTACCTTTTGCTTGCAGAATGATGCCTCTTCTTTCCCTATCTCCTTATACAAAAACCTTCATCTCACATATTTTCATGGTTTGGGTAGCAGTTCCTTGGGATGTAGGGAAAGAAAGGAAAAGTACAGTGGGCCCTTCACTTATGTGGGGGATCTGTGGAGGACAGGATCAAAATTCAAAATGACCTGAATAGACTAGAAAGCTGGGCCAGAGCTAACAAAATGAAATTCAACACGGAGAAATGTAAGGTACTGCACTTAGGGCGGAAAAATAAAATGCACAGATATAGGATGGGAGACACGTGGCTGAACAAGACTACATGTGAAAAGGATCTAGGAGTCCAAGTAAACCACAAATTGAACATGAGTCAACAGTGTGATGTGGCAGCTAAAAAGGCCAATGCAATTTTAGGTTGCATCAATAATAGTATAGTGTCTAGATCAAGAAAAGTAACAGTGCCACTCTATTCTGCTTTGGTCAGGCCCTACCTGGAATATTGTGTCCAGTTCTGGGCACCACAATTCAAAAAGGACATTGAGAAACTGGAGCATGTCCAAAGGAGGGTGACTAAAATGGTGAAGGGTCTGGAAACCATGTCCTATGAGGAACAACTTAGGGAGCTGGGGACGTTTAGCCTGGAGAAAAGAAGGTTAAGAGGTGACCTGCCAACTCCACGACAGCAGCAGTGGGGCAGAAATAGTGACCCCTTATCCAGGGTACCAGGGTGAGAGTTAGCTCCACCAAAAGAAGCACAGGGATTTTTCACTCTTTTCAGAAAGCAGTTCAGAGAAGCAGTATGATGGCTTTCTAAAGTTAGATCTATCCTACATCTCCAGGGCATTGGTGCCAACACAGCCTGTAGCATGTAGAGGCGCCTTGTGCCACTCTCCAACTCCTTGACATGCTGAAAACTGTGTTAGCATTTGTTTCTATCCACACAGGAGGGGGGAAAGACAGGTACCCACTTCCCTTGAAGATTGCAGTTGCAATCTGTATCCTGAGCCCAGTCCTGAAGTGATACATGGGAATTGAAGGGTGCTAGTCCTGGCTATAAGCTGTCCCTGCGCCAACTTTCTGTGAGGCCTCATTATTGAATTGGTTTTGCCCTGCAAGTATTCCCAATGCTGGTAAACTTGGTCCTGATCTTACCTGCTAGGGCAGATATCCTAGTAAGTGACCTAGTAAACCATTGCACTTTAGCTTGACCTGGTACCTGGTAGATTAGTGACAGAAGAGGGCCCCGTTGAGTAGAGAGGGCCCTTCTGGCCAGAATAAAGAGTCTGAGTAATATGTCATCATTGTCACTGTTTCTGTAGGTAATCATGCAAACCCCACAGTTGAATGTGTTTTTCACCATAGAGGGGTAAAAAAATGCAACATTAGTCAAGAAGGGAACCCTGGTAGTGCAGTGAATTAAATGCTGGTACTGCAGCCACAAGGTTGTGAGTTCAGTCCCAAGGGCTACAAGGTTGACTCAGTCTTCCATCCTTTCATAGGTTGGTAAAATGAGTACCCAGCTTGTTGGGAGCAATTAGCTTACAGATTGTAAACCATTTAGAGAGTGCTGAGTTTACTAATAAGCGGTGTAGAAATGTACATGCTGTTGCTATTAAGAAGTTGTAAGCTATAGTCTAGAAATTACCCACTGGTCCATTTCCACATGATATTCCTGGTCATTGTACGTATATGTTTTTGCTGTTCTAAACTGCTGGCCTTCCTTTAGTAACAATAATACAGTATGGGTAAATTGTCAGAACACACTGGAAATAACTGTCCTGCAAGGCAACAGTAATTGTTTGAAGCTGCCAGAGATTATATTCAGCACATGAGACTCATTTTGGCATGTGCTGCACTTTGGCATACATGGTACTGCTACATTTGCGCATATGAAAATAATTTTAGACTTTTTGTTCTTATTGAGCTTGTGGTTTTTAAATTGACTATTCTTTTCTCCTAATGGAGAAAAAATGTTCATAAATGCAAAGCATTCAAATGCATTTGAAACATTAGATTTATCAAAGCATAAGCCCAGTTTTGAAATTACTCATTTATTTTGGATAAGTGGTTATTGGCTCCAGGTGACTAGGTATGTGACAAAGCAGATCCTGTCACAGAGCTGCTAAAGTACAAGATGTTGGGACACCATGATGTTGTGCTGCTCTAATACGTGTGGCAGGGTTGGACAAAGTAAAGTACAGCCCCCAGGGCTTCATGCAGCCCCTGGACACCCTACCAGTTCCCCAAAGTACCCCAAACCTGCAAAATTCTAAAATAAATAAATAAAATAAATAAAATAAGAAAGTGTTTGGTGAGTTTACTCAGAGAGCCCCTTTAAATGGCATTAAAACATCAAAAACACCCTACCGCACCCTTAAAACCCCATATCACCTTCACATACCTCAATTTTCTTCTGCAGTCAGTCTCAAAATTAAAACATTTCATTTCCTGTCACCATTTTGAGGGGGGCTGCAAAGGCAAATGGAAGCTTTTGGGCTTGTTGGATGTCTTGTGTGGCCTATGGGGGGGGAGATTGGACCCTTAAACCTGTGCAGTTGCCCATCCCTTTTACACACATACCTTGGTAAGATAGCAGGTCTAAACCATGCCCATAAACCGAAAATTGCCTTAAAGCAGTTGTCAGCCTTTTTTTCCTTACTTGTCAATTCATATAAAGGCCTAAAAGCATATTTATACTATTATTTATTAAGTGTGCAATAGCACTTGGCATAACAAAGATAAAAAACAAACAAAAGTAAAACTAAAAAATTAAAATTTGCCAGAATGTGACATTGAAATGAAGTGCATAAATCCTGCAAACAGACAGCGTGGATAACAAAATGGCGCTGCACTGTATACTTGAAAAATGCAGTATTAGCAAAGCATTCTAAAGCAAAGCACCTTAAAGCAAGGTATGCCTGTATATAGCCATGCTGCTCTAAATGTTTATTTTGACCTATAGCTTTGAAATTTTGCTTTTCTCCCATTTATGATTTTATTAATATTCTGTACTGAAGCTGGACTTTAGAAGGAAAAATTGTCTTCTTCAACCGATTTTCTTTAATTGAATTGTTTGGAGCTTCTTTAATGTATGAGAGGTGCTTGATGATATTAAAATTTTCTGTCTCAGTTCATAGTTCCCCAAAAACGCTTTGTATTTAACTAATGGTAAAACAAAAATCATTTCAAATATTTTTTACCGAATGAATTCACACTGGGCAACAGATATCTAGAATACTGAATGTGACCATAACTCCTAGGATTGTTTTGCTTGTTTGTTTTGAGCTAGAATGTTTTCATTCTGTATATAAATTTTATAATATTGTACAGACAGGCAACTTCAATGCCTCTGGCTCAATTTGAATTTGGAAAAGAAAATTGTGTGCTGGAGGAAAAATGGCTCTGTTTATAGGAAATTATCAAATCCCCAGCAACTACACTTTAATTAAACCTTTCTCTGTGACTTATAGAGTTTATGCGGAATCCATGCGTTGATGCTGGCTTGATTCCACCTCTGGTGCAGCTCTTAAACTGTAAAGATCAGGAAGTGCTTCTTCAAACGGGGCGTGCTTTGGGCAACATATGCTATGACAGCCGTAAGTATTCAAATATCAGTGTTTGGGGGAAGGGGTTTAAGCCTGTTTCTTGTTGTTCATTTTTTCTCTCTTGTTTTGTTGATCACAGTGCTGATTTCTGTGAGACATCTGTGAATGCTGTCACAATTAAGCATAACTTGTATGACAAACTGTCAGAAGAGTCCCCTTTTTAAAAATGAAAGCAGATAGATCCTTGGCAGTTATCATGGCATTTTGTGGACAGAGATAGACAAAATGCTTTTATAAATGAAGACTTGTCTAATTTTGTTTCTGTATGAAATATTAATAGGGTCAACAGGTGCTATACTGTTGTTTTCCAGCCCAGGTAATAAAACTGAATGGAATTCTGATCACATTTGGCTCTTACTGATTGATATATTTGGTAGCACGAATGAATTGGTCTGCTGGCACTGTTATGAGGTTCATTTGCTTACAGTAGTGTGGATTGCATCATCTACTTTGTAGATAGCTCTGCTTTCTAACAGAAGTGTTAAATTTGGGTTGGTCACTTAATGTGTGGTCAACCCAAGACATACATCACTAAAACAGAGAGCAGAAGAAAGTCACATTTACATGAACTTGCATATGTTAGTGTAGGTGTAGAGGGAAGATATGAAATTATGTCTGGCATCCTGTTAGCCTTTTACATATTTGTATGTTCCCCTACACATCTAGTTATACTTTTTCAGTCATGGCATGGAATCCATATTCAATTCACAGTTTTATAAGTGGAGTTTAGCAAGTGTAGCTGTTGCACATGCCCTTGCACATTCTTGGATAGTGCAGAATTACTCATCAATGCCTTCAGTGCAGCACTTGACTCACTAAGATTGTGTAAAGAGCAGGCACATTTACAAATAGGCAGTTGTTCAGCAGGGTGATGATGTATGGCCACCATCACTTAACTATGTGAATGTAGCCTATGCAAGCACAATGTAGGATCTTGCCTTGTTTTTATAATTTAAACAGAATTGCAGTACATCTCACCTAAATGGAGGAGACAATGAGTGCTTCCAGAACCTGGTATCCAGGAACTAACTGTTGATGGACAACTTCAAGGCCCAGATTTTCTTTCTTGTAATCCTTCATCTTTAAATCAGATTCAGATGGGAAATCCTTCAAATAGAGGATACTTTCAAAACAAGGACTATAATCTGGCTACCCTTCAAACAGAGGATTATCCTCTGTAAAAGAACACAAATAACCCAACCCTAGCTGTGTGTATATGTGTTTGTGCCTTCAGGTTGCCTGTTGACTTATGTCAACTATATGAATTTCATAGAGTTCTTGGGGAAGGTATACTGAGATGGCTTGCCAATTCCTTCTTCTGAAATATAGCCTACAGCACCTGGCTTTGGCATTATTCCATCCAAGACGTAGCTAGGGCTGACGATGTTTAGCTTCCAAGATCAGATGGAATCTGGTGCATTTACAGTATTTAGGCAGGCTTCTATCAATAAAAGTATAGTGTCTAGATCAAGAGAAGTAATTGTGCCATTGTATTCTGCTCTGGTCAGGCCCCACCTGGAATATTGTGTCCAGTTCTGGGCCCCACAATTCAAAAAGGACATTGAGAAACTGGAGTGTGTCCAAAGGAGGGCGACTAAAATGGTGAAAGGTCTTGGAAACCTTGCCCTATGAGGAACGACTCAGGGAGCTGGGAATGTTTAGCCTGGAGAAGAGAAGGTTAAGAGGTGATATGATAGCCCTGTTTAAATATGTGAAAGGATGTCATATTGAGGAGGGAGCAAGCTTGTTTTCTGCTGCTCCAGAGAACAGGACCCGGAACAATGGATGCAAGCTACAGGAAAAGAGATTCCACCTCAACATTAGGAAGAACTTCCCGACAGTAAGGGCTGTTCGACAGTAGTGGATTCTCCTTCCTTGGAGGTCTTTAAACAGAGACTGGATGGCCATCTGTTGGGGATGCTTTGATTTGAATTTCCTGCATGTCAGGGGGTTGGACTGGATGGCCCTTGCAGTCTCTTCCAACTCTATGATTCTATGATTCTACCAGACTAGGGGTGTGGGAATATGTCACTTTCATTATTATGGAAATGGGCATTCTCAGCCCATCACAGATATGGTGGTATGATTTCCTTTTTTATTCCCTTGAGGAAGTTTGTGCATATTTTAATATGCATTTTTCCCTAATATAGTCCACTCTCACTTTACGCGGGGGATCCGTTCTGGATCCCTCGCGTAAAGCATAAAGCAAGTATTCTCAAGCCCCATTGGATAGAATGGGGCTTGGGCTTGCCGCGCAGCCGTGTGTGTTTGCTGCGGGTGTGGGTGTGCCATTGTTTTTGTTGCTGGGCAGCTTCAGCATAAGTGAAAGCCACCTGTAATGAGTCTGTGTATGGCATGGACTCACTGTATACACAATTTTGTATACCTTTATTTCATTGGCTAAAACGTGTTTGTAATACAATTTTAAAATAAATGCATTTTTAGTTCTGTGAATTTTGGAAATGTGCACATTTTGAAACTTGAATTTTAAAATGGTTTTGTGAACATTTTTCTCCATCAAATCACATTACAAGCCTTAGAAATTTATGAGTTGCCAAGAGAAGATAAGTTTCATCCTGTTGTGAGATCCCAACCAATTTGTTTTCCGCCCTTAGATTAGATTATTTGGGAAGCATGAAACAACCAGTCTATAAAATGTGAGGTTACAGGTTACTTGAAAGCGCACACTCACGCACACTCACACACACGTACTAAACTAATTTTAAATGTCATTTAAAAGATTAATATATTTTCTAGACCTTGAAGTATGATAAAAATGATTCCTTTTAATTTCCTACTGTTAATCTTGGATAATCCTGTATTCTAGGAATGTGGGAGAAAAGCTTATCTCTAGTCACTTTCTTCAGCATAATTTTCTAAACCATAAATATGCTGCCCTTTCCATTATTCATCTTTCCCCCTAAACTTAGAAATCCCCCAATATTGTGGCTTTTCCTTGTAAGGGAGTTGTTCTTTCACAGCTGTTGCAAGCTGGACTGACATTTTGTTTATTAGCATTAACTGCAAAATCTCTGTCCTGGTCAGTCACAGCCAGTTCAGAACCTCATCATCAGCATATAGGTTTTAGGAGCTAATGATTAGATTATTTGGGAAGCATGAAACAACCAGTCTATAAAATGTGAGAGCAATGATCCTGTATGCTCTATCATTGATTGTCATTAGGATCATACTGTGGCTAAATCATTGAAACCACATCTAAATCATCCCTCTTAACAACCAAAGCAGACATGTTGTGTGGAAAATATTTTCTTTTTCTTATTTAAATGTAGTTTCTAAGATTGATTATGGACACATTATTTGCACAACTTTTGTGGTTAACACTTTTTTCAGATGAATTTTGCCATTCAGAAATTTAAATATCTCAGTTATTAGTCAGGCATAGATTCTACTAGGTAAGAATTTCAGCTTCCCCAAGTGAAGGTAAGGATGCATTTTGATTCTCTAATCTTGTATATCTGAAGTCTGCAAATAGGAAGTTGGAATTTTAATAGCCTGTGAAACCTGCTCTTTCAGTAACTGTTTCTTCAAGTTATATACAGTGAGCCAGCCTTCTCCAGATGTGTTGGGCTACATCTCCTGCCATTTCCACCAGCTGAGGTGAGGCTGATAGGAGTTGTAGTCTGAAATTTCTGGCAGGGTGGCAGGTTGGGCAGCAGGAATAAGCATCATCAAAGCAAAAAAAGAGAGTAAGTGCTAGACTGCATCACTGTATAGGTTTTACTGGATAATGATTGTGATGGCAATAAAACTTTACTGATCAGTAAACTACTGTCAGTAGGGTCATCATTTTGCTGATCTGAAGTTTTTAAGACACACATACTCCAGAGATTTATCCAGTTTTGCCTTGCTCAGCACAGTACTATTTTTCCCATATTGCTTAAGTTCTGCCAATAAACAAAGTGATTTGTTTTCATATACAGATTTGACATTTTATTAAGAACACATTTTTATTTTACCATAAACAGTGGTATCAGAAGTTATTAGCAGAACACTGTTTTATCTTGTAGGAATCATTGCAGACTGACATATTTGCCCGCAGATTTTCCATATGAGGAACTGTTTCTATGTACAGTGAACTGCTAAACCTTAAAGAGAAATTTACTGAATGAAGAAATGCAACTGAACTGGAATAGATGTCTGTGAGGGCTCATTTCATAAAGAGAAATAGGGCAACTTGAGAAGTCCTACTGTGTCCTAGTGGAAGCAGATTGGATGTGAATGAAAGATTTAGGGGATTTGAAACTTAGCCTGCTTGGATGTACCCTTCCTAGTTAAGGAGTCATTGGTCAGTCAAAGTGGCCACTTTCAGTTGGTATGTCCAATTTCTGATTCAATTCTGGGTTTGTAGAAATTGCCATGGAAGCAAAAGCAGACAAACAGCCTCATTTACAATGCTTGAGAAAGTTAATCCGTTATTCTGAGAATTGTTTGTAGCATATTGTAGCAGTATGATAGTCTCAACAGAAAATGCACAATTGTTGAAAATTACAAAGGTCATTAAAAGTATATATTGTAGAAGTTCAATCAGTGTTGCCAGAAAGCAAGTATCAGGTCACTTGCAGAAATGAACGGTATTTGTAGAACTTATTGTTTGACAGCTGGAGATTATCCTTATCCATTTCAGAACATTTTATATTAGCAATATTGTTAGGTCATTTATTGTCCAGCCTATGTAATACAACTTCAAATCACATATCAGTAATATGACCACTGTATACTTACAGGGGATTGTGGTATATGTGGTCTCTTAATGGTACCGGGGCTGCCATTGAACTGGTGGGTGTACATCAGTGCGTTCTCTGTACAGACAAAAGATAGTTTAGTTAGGCCTTTGTATCCATGGGTTTGCCCTTCATGGAGTGCAGCATCCACAGATGGCCCTACCTCATTCTCCCCGATGGTGGCGTATGCATGTGGCTGTAGTAATGCAGCTGCACTCATGACATACTACCACTACACAACACAATTTGAGGTCCCACAGTTTTTGACATCCACCCCCAGGGATACACAGGTCCAACTGTACTTCATTGCACAATTCATAGTGGGTTAAATCTAATGCCTTCCATAACAAGTGAGCTCTAACCAGTATTCAAGAATCCTCCTTTCCATCCCTACCCCATAACCTACCCCATTCAACAGTGCCTGCTGGCCTGTTTTATAGCATTTCCAGGAACTGAGATGGAGCTGTCCAGGGTGAGCTAATCCATTTGCATGCACATAGATCTGGCTCTTACCTGCTTGATTTATGGGTTTCATTCCCATGTAATATAATAGCCACTAGTTTAGACAGCTTTATTAGGAGGCGGATTGCAGATGCATTTATGAAGAAGGGGTCTACCATTGGTCATATGAAACTTCTATGTTCCAAAGCAGAATGCCATTGAACGCCATTCGGTGGAGAAGGAAGCAACAGCAGAAACTGGCTGCTATGTCAGTGTGCTGTTTGTGGACTTCCCAAAAGCAATTGGGTGGCCATTGTGGGAAGCAGAACATTGTATTAGGTAGACTTGTAAATCTAATCTAAGAGTTCTTTTTCCATTTAAGGATCACCACAGCTGAAATCTAAGCTGTTCTTGGAAGGAAAGATCTTTTAAATTGGTCTGACGTTTAGTGTCCCGGGGAGGGGGGGATACTTCTGGTAGATTATATTTGTGTTTGTTTGTAAACCATGTTTTGTCTGTCTTGAGTATGGTGAAATATACTTTAAGGTATAATTCCTTTCCAAAAATCATTGTGAGCCTGCTGTGAATTGAATTAGAAAGTCTGGTAGAGCTGTAGATTATTTTGGAGTATATTATTCAGTTCTTGCCTGCTTGGTAGTTGTAGGTTTCAAAAACAGTTCCATCTGAGTCTCATATGGTCAGGATTACTCTCTGATGATGGGGCGGGGCTCCATTGATCATTTGAGGAGGGGAATGAATTTTTGGAAGAATGTGGGGGGCAATAAGGGACAGTTTCTCAGTAGGAACATTGCAGTGGTCTATCAGTGTTAGCAGTTAATGTTGCCACTCTTTTCTATGGTCTTAGGCGTCCAATTTACTATCCTTCCTTTTTTGAAAGGGGTTTGACTCGGATGGAACCATTCCAGAAACCTACAACTACCAAGCAGACAAGAAGGCTGTAATTGTAACAATTAAATGACTGCATTCCCATCTCCAGAATTACGGATGGTTTCTGCTCCTCTTCTTCTCTAGTTGCCTGGTAAATCTTTTTGCAGCAGTTCCATTCCTGGATTTAACCTTGGAGTTGCTTACTAGCAACACCTTGCTTAGATCACAACAGGCTAAATAGGCAAGTGGAGGAATACTAATCCTGTTGTGACTTTATTCCCCTTTTAATCTCTCTTCCCTTTCTGTGGAAGAAATTGCTTTTGAAACAGGGGCTGGAAGAACATCAAGGACAGGAGTCAGAGAAGCTGTTCCTTCTTTCCTCCCCCCCCCCCCCCCGACACACAATAGCTGTGTTCATCTTTAAGTAATGTGACACCTTAGAGACTAATTGTTCTGTTGCTACAGGAGTTTTCATAGGCAATAGCAGACTTCATCAGCATCTCTAGGGTACCACAGCCCTTTCTATATTTGTTCTCTTTGCCTTTGCAAGTTAGCCTTAAAAATAGGTGTGTGTGTGTGTTTCTAGACACTCTCACAAGTGCCAAGAAACAATGTGAGGCATCAGTGAGAAAACACAGGCTTTTCGATGGTCTGATATTCAAGCCCTGGTATCTCTGCTTTAAATAGTCTCAGGGAAAAAAAACTGGGAGAAGATCTGTGCTAAAATCATTGGACAACTGCTGTCAGGTTAAATAGGCACAGCCAGGCTACATAGGCAAAGTCTGATTCAGTATAAAACAGTTTCCTCATACCAGTATTTGTTAATATTATGCACAAAATACATTATTCAAAATGTGTAATATAATGTCTGTAGTGAGTACTTAGACAAATTATCTAGGAAATATTTAAGCAGATGTCCATTCTACTTTTCAGATGAGTTGAATCACTCTCCATTTGGGAGAGTTGTTGGTCTCTGGTGAGAAGCCAGTGTTACCAATTGACTAGGCAGTGGAAGTACTTCCCTTCCATTTTACCTTGGATGGCAACCCAGCTTGGCTTTAAACACTTCCATCAAGTTACATTTACCCTCTTTTTACCTAGTTGAAAAGCTTGGTTAAAAGCAATGGAAAGACCAGAACAGTAGTAAACATGAAACCCATATTTTAAATATTTTCAAATGTATCACTTAAGAACTGAAGCAGGGACTTGTTCTGGCTCTATCAGGGATTTTGGAATGAAGCCCTGCCCTTCTGTATCACAGGTTTCTTTTGTTCTACATCTATCATAGTTCTTTATTTAGAGATAGAATAATAGAATAATAAAACTGGAAGAGACCACAAGGTCCAAATATACAACTTAAAATAACAATTTGTTTTCCAACTTTCAGGAACTCCATTTGGGGTCTTCTTTTTTCTTCCTTTAACTTGATCTTATTAAAATTTTACATTTTAAATATGCATAGCCAATAGAAAATGTTTTGTTATGTAACAGGCTCACCTTGAATTGCAGGTCTTTATTTTATCATCTCTCATTCTTACACCTTAATGTCCCTGAAATGTTACTAAAACTACAAGGTGTCATTTACTTTTTCTTGTTTTGTATTGTTTAAAAAAACAATACAAAACTGAATTGACATATTGTTGGAAATTGTCATATTCCATAAGTTCAGACAGAAGTTGAGTTTAAAATACTCTCTTCACAAATTAGAAACAGAGGTGGAGCTAAAATGCTCACAGTTCATACACTGCCACAATGTAAATCAATAATAGTGATTGGCCAAGCTGGCTAGGGAATTCATGGACATATGGTCCAGAAAACACGTTTTCCAAGCTCTGGGTGTTAGCAGTATTGGATCCTCTCCACCATTTCCCAGGGTGTCTGAATGAAAAGCTTTGCTTCCTAATTTGAAAGTGAATTGAAGTGGTGAAAGAAGGGATCCCTTCAGTATTGTTGCTACACTCCACTTTTAACTACTTAGCATTTTTTTCACTGGATGAAGAAAACTTTATTGTGTTATTTTAATATAATACTGTATCTGAGGAGAAAAAATTGGATTTGATATTATGTTAGGTGTTGCATGTTCTTTGAGAAATATAGGCCACTTGTAGGCAACTGCAGGGGGTACATTTCTAGTTGTTTTTTTAAAATATATATATAGCTTTGTTTAAAAATGCTGAGTAGTGAAAGGGATGACTGCAACCTATTTAAGAGGTGAATTGCCACTCCTGGAGATTTTTTGCCAAAATGAGTGCAATCTAGGGAGACTGGGCATTTTGAGGGCCACAGCTATAGTCTGAGAGGGCCATTTGCAGCCCCAGGGCCAACTTTACCCACCTTGGCTGTAGATAGTGTTGGGGATACATGGGCATGGAGCATGTGAGTTCAGATGGTATCATATCATTGATGGCTGTTGGCAGTGGGGAAGCTGATGAATAAATTAATTTCTGAAAAGTGTCCTTAAGAGCCTGATTAGCATCAGATGCTGGCTTCCTAAAACTTCTCATAGCAGAGCAATAAAATATGATATGAAATTCACAAGACAATTGCTCTTTTACTTTTTCAGTCAAATTCTGAATAGATTCTTTGAGTCATACCTTGATTAAAATGTGGTACTGTATATGACTCTGGTACATCTGTTGCACACAAATAATCTCCCACTGAATAAACAAATACAATTTCTTTCATATTACCCATTGTTCTAGTAAAATCTTCGTGGGATCAGAAACAGACGCATATGTGCCATTAATAATTCATTGTGCCTTGCATTGACAGCTTGTGAATCTTCTTATTTTGATAGTTGTCTGGGGGAAAGCGGGGGCTTCCATTGATGTTTATTCTTTCATTCCATCACAAGATTGGGGGATCATGAAAACATTTCTTTGCCATAGCAAGCAGGAGTCTTCTTTGGGTCGGCAAGCTTACAGTACCTGTCTGTTCCTTCCTTCTTTACTGTGGCCAGACTACAGAGTTTGACAGTGAGGTAATTCTCTTTCTGCTGTTCGAGGCACTCAAGTGCACAAGGTGGAAAGCATGTCATATATACTGTCAAAACAACCAGCTGAGCTGCCTGGGCCTTAGCTGATGATTATCACTCCCACACTCTTGTGCAGATTTATCTTTAGCCAGTTTATTAAAAACTGTCCCCAACTACTGTCATGAAATAAGTACCTAGATTTTAGAATTTGGGGCAGAGAAAAGTTGTGAGAGGCTAGGTGTTTGGATGTCATTAATCTTCAGTGGCATACTGATTACAACATGCTTCAGACTTTTTAAATCACGGGTGAGAATGTGTGGGCCTGCAGAAGTTTTAGGACTGTAACTCATCCATCTCTTACCATTCACTATGCTAGTTAGAGTTGATGAGTGGTTCAGTTCAATGTCATCTTGGAGGAATACACATTCCACTGTTTTTCTCTGAATTATCTCTTCCTTCTGATCAAATGTGAATATTTAATGGCGAGAGAGAACAGTAAGAGACGTGTAGTGGTTTGAGTGTTGGATTAAGTCTCTAGGAGACAAGGACTCAAATCCCTACTCAGCCATGGAAACCCACTGGAGGACCTTGGACAAGTTACATTTTCTCAGCCTGAGAGAAGCTTATTTATTTATTTGTATCCCGCCTTTCTCCCAAAATGGGATTCAATGTGGCTTGAACAAATCTTGCCAGGAAAACCCGGTAACTGGTTCACCTTAGGTTCTCCAAAAATCAGAAACAACTTGAAGGCATACAGGAGGACAATAAAATGAAATCCAGTGAGTCTCCTGAGCAGCTTGTATCTAAACATCTTGTCACTTATGTATTCCCAATATAAATAAACAGAAACATCCATCAAATAGAGTGTACTCTGGTTCTGTGGGTCAGAAACCAAAGATTTTGCAGTAGAATATCAACATACGAGTGCTATGAGCTCATTAGATTGTCCTGTCATTTAAGTTACATTGCTGTTGAAAGCTATACCCTTATCTACACTTGTAAAATGTGGGGCATACTTATATGCACCAATATGAAATTCTGGAGACTTCTTTATGAATGTATTTACGCTTCCAGATTCTAATTTTAGGCATGAAAGTAACTTTGGGAAGCATTTGTATCGCCTAAAATTATAGCAGGGGAAACAGCCCAGAGTCTTCAGAATAAAGTATGTAAGTTAGCATTCAAATTTTGGAGCTGGAAGAGACTAATTAAATCTTTAGACAGTAAACAAGGCATTCTTGTTTAAGACTGGAAATACTTTTTTAATTACATAAAATATTCAAATCATTCCTTTGGGAGTCTTTTAAAGAATAAATGGAATGCTAGCAAAACTTGCCAACTTTTCTTTAAAAGGAGGGACACTCCTGAGGAAAAAAGTTTTGCTCTATTTTCCCCATTTTATTAAATGTCCTCTGCTAAGAAATAGAATTTAAAAGTATCCCCTCATGGTTCACAAATGCTCAACTTGCTGAATCAAAATAATAGTATAATGGGTTTATCTTTGTTTTTAATTTCAGCACTGGGGAAAAAAAGCATCCTTGTTTATTTGTTTCACAAATATTTGTTGATGCTAATTGGTTCACTCTTGTGAAATGCATCGATTAGAATTAAATACCCGAATAGTTACTGGTAAAATAGTACAGTGTGCCTTGATATCTACTGGGGTTTCATACCAGGACCCCCATGGATACCAAAATCCATGGATTCTCTAGTCCCATTGTATACAATGGCAGAGTAAAACAGTGTCCCTTATGGCAACATAAAGGTTTGCTTTTTGGAATTTACATTTTTAAAAATATTTTTAAGCTGTGGATGCTTGAATCTGTGGACAAAGAGGACTGACTGTATATTTTGCCATTCTTTATGCAGGATAAAATATTAAGAAAAGCCAAGTGAAAAAGGGCAGCAGGGTTTGCTCTGGTACCTCAAAAAAGCTAAAGATGCTAGAAACACTAAGCCAGTGGCATCTTGAACTGTGGTTTAGAACATTATTTTTCTTGGTGGGGAAGGTTTTTTTAATTCATTGATTGCTTCAAAATGCACATTTAAGAAGTAGTTCTGTAGGCCTTTTTTGTTTAACTCAGCTAAGCCAAATGTCATTTTAAATGCTGTGTCTTGAGAGAGAACTGTATTAGTCTCAGATCCTGTGAGTGGTTTAAAATTTTGTCACTAATTTATGCCGACCACGAAGAGATTTTTATTACAACACTACCACTTATATGAAGAATAAAATTATTTCTAAAACTGTCTGATACATTGTGACAAAATGACCAAGTTGTAGTATCAATAGTGATTTGCTATAATAGCAAAATAGGATCTCCAGGTGTAGAGTTAATATCTTCCAAGATTTATACTGTAGCTCAGAGACAGAATGCATACTTTGCATGCAAAAGATGTGAGATTCATCCCTGGCATTTCCTAATAGTTTGGAGTTTCTCAGAAACCCTGAAGAACAGCTGCTCTTGATCTGTCTCAGTTTTATGATAACCTCCTAGGTCTGAATACCAGTTGGTGAAGGGAGCAGGTTATTATCTCCAGTCCCTCCTCTGGTGTCATACTGGCATTAGTTCCTAGTGAAGTCACTAATGTCCAAAACACATTGCAGAAGTAATCCACTTTGAGATCACTTTACCCGCCCTGGCTCAATGCTAGGTAGTTTTGGGAACTGTAATTTTGTGAGATATTTAGCCTTCTCTGTCAGAAAGCTCTGTCGCCACCATAAACTCCAGCTCCCAGGATTCCGTAGCACTGAGCCGGGGCAGTGAAAGCATTCTCAGACTGGATTATTACTGCAGTATGTTTTGGACCTAAGATAATTTAGGATTCCTTCTACTCTGGTTATTAAAAAAAGGCACAGAAACAATTTTAGCTCCTACCCAAAATACAGCTTGGGGGGGGGTTATAAATGTTTCAGGTACAAAGAATTATTAATAAACAAGAAGCTCCTTGGGATACATATATAAATGCTCAAACCAATAAGAAGGTTAAAAGGAGGGAAGAATTGTGGGGGGGGGGGGGCTAGAAGAAAAAAAATGACATCTTTGTTAGGTAGGATTTTTATTTAATAACATCAATTTCCAATCCATAAAATATATTTTGCCTATCATATATTGGTATTTCTTATTCATTTGGACATAAAAGACTACGGCCATTAAACAGAACTTTTTCTTTTTTACTTACTTACAGTATTTGCTGAGAGCTGTATTGATGCAGACCTGAAATTGTGATGGCGCTTTGCTCATCAGCTTTACAAAGAAGGATGTTTTTCTTTGCTGTTTTACACTACTTCAAAAAAACAAAACAAAACTCCACCATCCCACACAGCAACAACATAAAAAAACACTCCTAACACCTTCCAAACTACGAGACTCTAGTAACTAGAGGAACAGGGAATTGTTTTGTGTGGGAGCTCACTTTGCTGCCAAACTTGACAAGGTAACAAGCAGAGTGTGACAAAGCAGCCTATTCTGAAGTTGACTGGGATTTACTGGATGTTTTTTGTGGACAGCCTGGGTACATTAGAATCAGAAAACCAGAGAATGAAACTTATAATTAGTACCGTGTGTCATTCTGAGAGTGTGTGTTTTCCTTTTGAAAAGCAGTAAATTATTAGTCCCTGCCTGGAGCTTACAATCAAAATCTCTGGCAGTTTTCTGTACCCCAAATTATATTTTATTGGGTTGGATTCTACGATCTGGAAATACAGTTTCACTTACAGAGTGAAGCACATTCACCTACTTTTGCAAAGGGAAAGAGAGTGGGGAGGCCATTTTTGCTGATTTCCATTCCCTTGTGGCCCTTCAAAATCTATTACTGCAGGTGGGAGGTGATGCAGGAAATGTGGGATCAGCAAAAACTTCCAGTCTCTTTCATTTTATTGTAACCAGCTAAGGTGTACTGGTGATGACTGAGTCCATACCTAAGCCATCAAAATGGGGCCTCCTGGTTTCCTATCAACCCATATTTTTTAACCCTAGGAATTTTACTGTAATGGCTCAGAGTCCTCCTGTGTCTATTTCTTGACTGTGGGAACCCTAGTAGCAGTGAGTATTCAGTACTTTTATTCCAAGTCTCTACTTTCCAGGCTCAAGTCCAGTGTCAAGTTCTTGCAAGATACTTCCAAGTTGAGTCTCAAGTTGAGTCTCAAGTCTGAAAACCAATTTTAACAGAAAAAAAGGAGGTGGGTACTTTTCTTGGAGGGGAACAGCAAACTTATTGGGCAGTGGGCTTGAGGTGAGGTCTGCTCAACAGCCTTTCCCCACTGCACATCAGAGGATCATTCTAAAATTTTGAAAAGCTTTAGAAGGATCCTTTCACCTCCAGCTCATTGCACTTACTGTTCCCCTCCAAAAAACATGCCCTGTGCTCTGGGGGCGATGACAGAACATCAGTTACTAAAAATATACAGGTCACGAGTCAAACCAAGTCAGTGCATCTTTTATTGTCAAGTCAAGTCATTGGACTGACTTGAGTCCAAGTCAATCGACTTAAGTCTGCATGACTGCCTAGCAGTCTTTCATATATTCTCCTTTCCCTTTTTTCTGCCCCCAGAAGTGCCTCAGAGAGCCTTCTGCTGTTTTTAGCTCCTTAAAAACATTGTTCTAGGAAGCTCTCCATTTGGAATCTCAGCTTTAGACTAAAGCCAGTGATGGTGAAACTTTTAGAGACTGAGTACCCAAACTCAGTGGTGTTCCTGTACCGGGTGTCATCAAGTGTCGTGGGGGTTGGGACTTCCAGGGGGCAGGACTTCTGCCTTCCCGGGGGGGGGGGCAGGACCTCCAGAGGGAAAACCCAAGGCACACTCTCCCAGCCTCAGGTTAGCAATAACAAACCCCCCTCTGATGAAACTTGCCAAGAAAACTCCATGATAGTTTCACTTTAGAGTCGCCATACGTCAGAAATGACTTGAAGGCAGGACACACACAAGTCATGCCCTCTCAGCCTCAGAGGATAGCAGTGGAAATCATCTTCCGATGAAGCTTGTTCCATGATATTTTCACCTTAGGGTTGCTGGGAGTTGGCGCTTGGAAGGGAGGGAGGGTGCTCTGGGCCCCCATGTTGGAAACAACTTGGAGGCACACAACAATAACAAGCATAATAAAGCACAGAAGGCACAGCATGTTAATAAGAAAAAGAGAGCCAGCAGTTTGAGTTTTGACTCTGGAAACCAGAGCTTGAATCCAAGCTCAGCCATTAAACCCACTGGGAGACCTTGGGCAAGTCACACTCTCTCAGCCTAAGAGGACTGCAGTGGTAAACCACCTCTAAAGAAATCTTGCCAAGAAAACCCCATGGATGGCCTCATTACACTTCACAAACGTACAATTCCCAGAATTCGATAGCATGCAAGATGTGGGCCTTCCAGCCAGAAGATTTGCATCTCCTGGCTGGAAGATGCGTGACTTCTGCCAGAAGGGCCACATGCCTCCTCTCCTTGTCGTGGCTTGGCTTTCTACAGGAGAACCAGTTTGCGGTAAAGAGCTGGACTGGCCATGCACACCTCCCTGCTCCTCCTCACTGCAGCCTGGTTCTCCCAAGGCAAGCCATGCCTTGACAAGGAGCCAGGCCAAGCTTGCTCCCCTTGCCCCCACCCCTACTTGCTGTGGCTGCCATGTGTCCTCAGAGATGGCTTCACGTGCCAGAAAAGGCACATGTACCACAGGTTTGCCACCACAGGACTAAACATTGCAACCGGGGTGATAACCAAAAACAGTGTGTCATTTTTATCACATTCTGATGAGTTATGGCAGGCCCCCCCAGCCCTTTTTCCTTCTAGAAACTTCTCCCTTTTTACTTGAAACAGGGCACTACCATATGTTAACAACCAGAAATACGGTGTCACATTTTGAGGTGTCTACTACAGAGGTAAATTATAACTTCCCCTCTCCTTGGCTTTAGCACACACATACACACACCCTTTTCAGTTGTAATTCAGAGCCATTTGGATAATAGCCAAAAACCTTCTCATCAAATTTGGACACATTTAGCATCATGTTCTGATGAGCTGTGGCTGCCACAGGCAGACAGGCATGCATTCTTTTTTGTTATTGCAGATGTTCTCTTAGTTTATTATTATTTTTAAAAAAATAAACTATTGAGGCAATAAATAATGGATTTGTGATCAAGATTAAAAGTCAAGAATCTCATTTGAAAAATGTTTTGGGGGTAAAAATTCTGGAAACACCAAGCAATGATCAGTGGAACAGTCAACATTCTTTGAACCCGAAATAACAGGGTCTTGAGGAAAAAAAAGTTATTTATTGACCTGAATTTAAAATTTTAAATACTCTGAAAGCTTGTGATATGTTCATAGTGCTTAAAGATAATTTTGTGAATTCTGCATTTCTGTATTAGTGGTCCCAGTGTAGTCCTTTTGGGGGAGGTGTGTCAAGTGATAAGAATTTCCTAGAACTGATGATAGTGGTGATGGTGGTCAACATTTTAAAACCAGTCCTTCCTCTGAAATACCCAAAGACTTTTATGTGTTTTCTCATAACCAGTACTTTCATCCTTACCTAAACACTATAAAATAGCTTCGGCTTTCTTCTGGTTATGTTAAAAGCATTCAAAAGTGACCCAGCATCTGTGCCCTGGAAAATATTTGCTACTGCTGAACTTGACTGAGTCTTTATTCATTTCATCATTCCCCAGTGCATTAGATTGCATGTGTTTTGAAAAATATGACATCTCACAGAGAGAAGTTCTGATTTTTTTTGTCTTCTGTGTACAATTAGATAAGAAGTAGGAAGGCCTCCATTTAGACTGGAGTAGGCAAAGTAAAGCCTCCCAATATATTGTTGGAGTGCAATTCCTACTAGCCCTAGTCAGCATACCCAGTAGCTAGGTATGCTAGAAGCTGCAATTCAACAGTATCTGGAGGGCTACATTTTACCCATCCCTACTTTAGATAAAGAACAAAAGAAAATAAATTTGAAAGTTTTGAAAGTGAAGTTTTGAATCTATTGTATTTGAATATAAGGAAGAAATGTAGGAGTCATTTAGTTATAGGATACTGAAACCTACTAAACAAAGTTTGGAATTAGAGGAATGTTGCTGATTGATTGTATCGGGGATATATCTCTTGTTTATGTCTAGTAATAATTGTCCTTCTCTTGTGGAGACAGGAGAAAGATATACATTTTGAATTCTCAAAATTGCTAAATATCCCACTTCTAATTCTCATGTTGCAAGGTGTACTTGAGAATACTTAGAACTACTTGACACATACTCTCTACACTGTTACATGTTTGTCTGTTCTAGCTTAGAAATCTGTAACTGTTGGACACAGAAAGGGAGGAAATGTTTATGTATTGGTTAATAATTTGGCTAGATAAGCTTAGAAATAATGTTTCTTTGGTTTCTTTGACATATTCATAAGGAACAAGAAAACTCAATTGTGTTTTAAATGCAATGTCTGAATGAACAAAACATGCCTTAATCTTAATCAAATGGTTCACTGGGATTTGCAAATAATCCATGTTTGTGATTTGGCTGCAACCATGTTTAAAACAATTACACTACCTCTTCGAGTCCCCTGCATCTTAAAAACAGGAGTGCTGATCAGTTGAAAGGTAACTTACAAACAGATCTAAATCAAAGTTGACTGAGCAGGTTGAAAATTAACTATAATTTGCCTATAGGTTGGGGACTCATACTATGATTTTGGTTCTAAATTGTTGTAAAACTATTCAGCTATCTTGATGTTTTTAATGAAACCTAAGTAACTCATTTAAAGTTATGTCAGCCTTTCTGGCTGATGAAATTTCTTATTAAACAACTGAGCTTCCCATCTCCCACATATGTCTTGAACTTTTGACCAGCTGGTTTTAATAAGACTCTTCTATACTTTGGTATTGAAAACATATTTGCAAACTTTTGTTTTATCTCTGATAGCACAGACCTTTAACTGCTTTTTGAGGACTCCCCCTACCCTTCCCCCCTCCCAACAGATGGTCTCTGTTTGCACAATTTATGGACCTTGTGTGTATTTGCCATGCCCTCCAAAAATAAAAATAAAATCAGAGGTACTTATGCTAAGCAGGATCTACCCATACTGTCTTAAGAAATATGCGGGCTTTTGAAGAAGCCTTACCTGTGCTCTTTATCTTTTTGCTTTCTAGCCAAGCACTAGTAGGGGATCTTTGGCTTTCCAGGTGTTTTAGACTACAACCTCCACAACCCTTTCTGGTTGAGGCTTCTGGGGATTGAAATCCAAAAATCTGAAGCATCAAAAATTCCTGACTCCTGCAGTAGAAGAAAGATCTGTACGGTGTTGCTCAGTGAGAAAAGTCTAGTACAGTAATGACCTAGTGGTAATAAGGGAAGGATTAAATATTCCCCCACTTCCCAGTGCTTGTAGATTAGGGACTCTAGGATACTTCCCACTCACTCTTTCATCGGTTCATACTTTGCAAACAGCAACAACAAAACAAAACAGAAGTATCCTTCAGATAAAGCGCATATAGAACCCTTGTCCTTCTGCTTTGAAATTACATCGGTATAGTCCATATTATGATTAAAATGACCAGGATCCAGTGTTATGCTGAGGGATTCTGATTCTTTCAGTACCAACAGGAGGGGAGTGAGTCCCTTGTGGACCTTCAAAACCTACTCCAGAAGAATGGAAAACCCTCTGGAGCATGTTTTCAGGCAATGGAGATGGTTGCAGGGAGGTGGGTGTGAAAATGAAATCATGCCCAACCGCTAGCATGACATTGGATTTTGGCCACTGTAGCACTAATAATCCAATACCATCTTTCTCTTTTTATTATAATTGTTATGTTTAGAACTCATAAGTGCCTTTTTAATTTTATTTTTTAACTTGACTCTTTGTTTTACAGATGAGGGCAGAAGCGCAGTTGACCATGCAGGTGGGGCACAGATTGTAATAGACCATTTAAGGTCACTGTGCAGTAAAACAGATCCAGCCAGTGAGAAGCTCTTGACAGTCTTTTGTGGCATGCTGATGAACTATAGTAATGAGAATGGTAAACAAAAATGCTAAAAAGTAAACCCTTTGTCTTAACTATCATTTTAAATAAATAAATAAATAAATAAATAAAGGTGTATATTGTTATTAAAATTCAGCAAACATACTCTGGTTCAGCCCCACCCCCGCCCCCCATGTGCATGGGTTATATGTATGCAAAGGGATCTTGTTGCCTCTCTGAGACTAATAGAGTGAAAGATGGTGTAGCATAAGCTTTTGTAGACTTGGCCTATGTCCTCAGATACATGAAATGAGTAAGTAAGTAGACCAAGTCTACGAAAGTCTTTGCTAACAACTTCTTTCAGTAAGATCCTCTTGCATACTGATATTTCAGACTAACACAGCTATGTCTCTGAATTGTTTCTATGTGTACATTATGTTTCTTAAAACATATGCTCTATTGCATTGGTTTCAGTGGAAGGAGCTATTTTGTATGCACAAAAGGATCATACATCTTAGTCTCCTCTGCTGAAGTGTTTCAGAGGCAAGTGAGTTGTGTTTTGGGAGGAAATACGATGGCCATCAACAGTGTCCTTCTCTCTCACCATCAGTGGCTTAGTCTGGACTGCAAGCTCATAAACCATGGCTTGTGACCATTTGGCCAATCTACCCTTCGTTCTCCTCCTTTTACATGTTGGTTTCAGCATGGAAATCCTTTTGTTTTGGATCCTGTTTCAGGTAGAATGAAGAGTGCTAGTTCAAAACAGAACAGGTTTTGGTTACAGAGTTAGTGAAGGAGCAAAATAGAGGAATCGTGTGTGCGTGTGTGTCTGTGTGCATGTGCAAGCAAATACATGATTTTGACACACTTTCTCAGCCTTGCAAACATTTTTTGTAAAGCCAAGAATGTACATCTGAACCAGAAATGGGAGGGAATCAAAACAGTAGCTATTTGATGACTGGATATTGAGAAGTAGCATTTTTAAAAAAGCAAATAATTGTGTAAAGTTTTATAATAATACTTTGCTGCATTCCTTAATAACATCTTTGCATCTTTTGCTTACGATAGCCAGCTCTGCTGAAGTTTGCCAATCTGCGAAATCTTTCTCACTCTTCTTTTTTCCTGTCCATAACATGGTTTCAATTTAGATTTTGATAGGTATTAGAACAATTGAAATAAAAGAGATCTGTTGCTTCTAACAGACAGGGTGATTGAACAGTCCAGGAGGATTTGCTTCACATTCCACCCCTGATATCTGAGGATTGTTATTAAACTGGTTGTTCTGCCTAATCACCTATGAGTGCTTTTCTAAATAAACTAATTATAAATGTAAGCTTTCAGATAAACAGCTTTTGAGCAGTCCAAACAGTGTATAAATATTAAATGAGCTACTTATTCCATCCTAGAGGAAAATCTGCATTGCTGATGTCCTCATATTTTTGTGAAGTTGAAGGCTTTCATGGCCGGCATCAAGTTTTTTGTAGGGGTTTTCCTAGGCTATGTGGCCGTGTTCTGGAAGAATTTATTCCTGATGTTTCACCTGCCTCTGTGTCTGGCATCTTCAGAGGCCTCTGAAAATGCCAGCCACAGTTGCAGGCAAAACATCAGGCATAAATTCTTCCAGAACACGGCCACAGCCTAAAAAACCAACAAAAAATTTTACCTGTATCTTTCTCTTTAAAAAACAAACAAACCTTGTTAGATATTTCAAGTGGCATAAATAAAGTAGCATGGTGGTTTGAGTATTGGACTATGACTCTGGAGACCAGCATTTGATTCCTAGTTTGGCTTTGAAACTCACTAGGTGACCTTAGGCAAGTCACATGCTGTCAGCTTCAGGGGAAAGCAGTGGCAGACCACCTCTGAACAAATCTTGCCAAGAAAGCCCCCTGGTAGGTTTCCTTACGGTCGCCATAAGTCAGAAGTTACTTGAAAGCACACAACAACATAAGCAAGTGTGTTCTCACATGTACTTTATATACCCATGTATAAGTACAAATTTTAGTTAAAAAATCAGTCCCAAAAAACTTGGCTGACCTAACCACGGTTCAGTACAAATACTGTACATTATCAAACAACAACAAAAACCCCATCCTCTTCTCTGAGTTGCGAAAAGTGAGAGCTTAGTCCATCCTGGTAGAAACTAAAAGAAGCACCAACTCTCTCCAATGTGGTGCCACTAGTGGCCTGGGTGAAATTGGCAGTGGCGACTCTTTGGCACTACCTTCAAAGGGACACTGTGAAAGTAGAAGGAGTCAATGCTTCTTTTTAGGTTCTCCGGGGGCAGACTAAGCTCACCCCTCTACTCAGAAAGGGGGATGCTTTCTTTTTTACATAACAGTTAATATTGTACCTTAACTTTTGCCTTTACATACTTTTTACATGTGCTCATTTTCTTAGCCCTGTCCACATTTGGTTGCCTTCTGCACACATTGCAGAGCCACCATTTACCACAACCCCCTCTTCCTCCACCAAGTCTTTAGGGTGAGCACAAATAGTTAATGCTGCCTGAATTTTGTAAGTTTTTGGGCACCGTTTTCCTTTGCATTACATCCTTTGTTACATGACCATAAATTTTATGCTCAATTTATATGAGTCATGGCAAAATAAATAATTTTCCCTCTAAAAGCTGTCCTCAACTTTGAAGATAACTTATACATGAGTATATATGGTATCTATTTTTTGACAGAATGACTCTTAGAAAACTTGTGCTCCATAATATCTAGTTTGTTTTCAAACACTGAGCTTCATGTGGAGATTGTAATAGTTTATCCTTTTGAAGCAGTGGTGTAAAAATGCTGGCAAAACTTACCAACCACTGAGATTTTCAATGAGGCATACAGTGAAAGCATCCTTCATCCTCAACTCTGCAGCAAGTCTTTCACCAGGCCCAATTTAGTTGCTTCTGGATGTCTGGATCTTTGCACCACTGCTTATAATTCTTTTGTCACTGTGTTAGCATCCTTCACTTCAGCATGGCACCCTTCATTTTTTATAGGCGAGGACCATGAAGGCACTGTATTACATAGGCAGGACTGGTTGTACTTCTAATGCTACTTACCATATATTCTTTGAATGTGCAATAATACATTCCCACAAACAAAATGTTCCCATGCTCTATAAAAAAAGGTCTTCGGTGTGGATTTTGCTGACACAGACAATTAGACTTGAGAAAAACAAATTATTATCAGCCAAATGTTGCAGCTCTGTTATTGAAGAACTGCTTTAGTGGAGATACAGTAGATGCTTCACATGCTATTTTATTTATAAACACAAATATTTCTTTCTTTATGATATTATGCCTTGTATTCTCACTTCTTGATAGGAATACTCCTGTTACATCTTAAGAATTAAAGGTTGCAGCCAGTAAGCCATATGATCCTCTGAGATGTCATTCCATCATCTTTCAACCCACATCCCCACCCCCAGTTTTTCATATATTGTTTTTAATTGACAGTCATTGGATAATCATCCATCATTGGACTGTGCTTTCTACTCCTCCTTGGTTTTTCTAAGGGTGTGTGTAGGGTACTTTTATGAACTACTTGGCCCACCCAAACAAATTCCTCTTGTTTTGAGTGACCCAGTTTTGTCTCAGGTCCTTTTGATGCTCCTGTTTGAGTTTGCTGTTAGAAAAAAGCAATCACAATTGCTACAGGTTGCTCTCTACCTAGTATGCTTTACTCTCAAGGAGTTAGTCTGCCATCTGATTAACCTGCTCTTGTTTGGAAAGTTGAGGGAGAAATTCAGATGCTAGCCCCATCTAGAATACACTAATTGATGCAATGGGATTTACATAACTGTCAATTTACCATTTAGCACTTGCTTCAGTGGGTCTATTCTAGTTGAGATTAGCAATTGGATTCAGGCTTCAATGACCTACCATTTTAAAGGTATAATATCATCACTTGATAGAAAATGTGACCTGGCTGCAGCAGACTTTTTATGTTTTGTTTTAAAAGCATTTTAAGTATAATTATTTAGAAAACTAGATACTTATGGGAAGACCCAAAAACTTATGTGGGTGTAATAGCACCCTTCTACTTTGTTTTCCCTGACAGTTGACATATCTACAGAGAAGTAAAGGCTATTGGCTTCAGTGGAACTTTCTCCCAGATGAGTATACATAGCTGGCAGCCACAAATTATATAAACCTGTTTAATCTCTAATATGTGAAGCTGATGAGGAAGAGTTGACTTTATTTTCAGACTGTATGTACACACACACACACACACACACAGAGGTGTATCATTCTTTATAGTGTCATTTCTCATTTCTAGATTCTCGTTTCAATTCAAATTAAAATTCATTCTGTCAAATTTTGTCTTTTCATCCATCGCCTTTGAAAAATATCTTAATAGTGTACTGTAAAACCACTGAGCCTGTCTTAATCTTGCAAGTTTCCTAGAAGTCTGTGATTTGAATACATTACACTAGTTGATTTATGGTCTTGTGCTTTCCATTTCTCTTCTTTTTCTTGAAACCTTACCTAGGCAAAAATGAAAAGGGAATCAGTATTCAAGCCATCTTTTTTTTCCTCCTTTGCTAATTCTTGTATTTGCAGAGGCTTGTATTTTATTTGCCTACTGCTTGAAAGTTATGGTTCTGGGGATAATGGTAGGCCAAAGTTATGGATTAGTAAATAAATTTCTTTTAAAAAGAGTTATAGTGGTGAAATGGCTTTTTTGCACTCTGTAACAAAAAAAGGTTACACTCAGAGAAGGGTAAATTTGCCCTTCGAAACCATAGGAGCATTTGGGTTGATTTTTTTTAAGCCTTTAGAAGATCCTTTTAAAGCCTAGTTCAGATCCAAGAAATATTATAAACAGCCCCCAAAAAGAATGAAACAAGTAGATGCAAAGGCAACTACATCCAGCAAAATTCAAGGAGCAGATCATGAAAACTCACACTTCTTGAGACCAATCTGGAAGTGCCCTGTTAGTAATACACAAAATAGATGAGTGGTCTGCCTCTGTGTAGAAGGCAACAAATGCCTTCAAGCTACCAGATGAGGAATGTCGTCACCCTGCACTCCCATAAACTGAGCTGTGGTGCTGATCATCATTTGTGGGGCCTATCATCATTCCCCCCCCCCCCCCCCGTCCTTCCAAAGTTGAGACTGCAGGTGGCACTTTGCTTTGGTGGTATATCAGAAAGAAAGTGCCTCCTCTGTACCACATTCTTGACCTTTCATATCATAGTACGGCATTTCCCCAACCTGGGAAATGAGCCACCACAGTTCAGTGGTACAGCATGTGCTTCCCATATAGAATGTGCCGGGCATTTCTAGACAGACCCAGATAAAAAGTCTAGTCTGAAATTCTGCAGATATAGAAAGTACTGAGCTACATGGGCCAAACACTTAAATCAGTATATGGCAGCCTTAGATGTATAGTTCAGAACTCGGACAGCCATGACTCAACACAGTCTATCTTCTAAACCTGATGAGGAGAAATGAAGGAGGAGGAACTGGCAGCAGGTGCCTGGTATGGTACTTTGTGTCTTTAGTTTCAAAATGGCTGTGCTCTGTTACATAAGGATGAGTAGGGAGAGAAGAAGGGGAAATTGCAGAACAGGGATGGAAAGGCATTGCCAGAAAAACTATCTGCTCAGCTGCATATCACCATCTATTCAATTCCCTTTCTGCTTATGAGTATTTCTGGTGATGAAAAAATAATGGAAGAAAAGGCCCTCGTGCTATGACAAGCTTCCTCTTAAATATGCAGTCTTCAGATTCAGTACTGAAATTGACATGCTCTTGACTAATATAGTGGATAGATTGCCCTGTTTGAATTTAGCTTTCTCCGAAGTTTAGCTTTCTTATGTAGATTCTGTTGTTTTGACTTACAAACCAGAGTGATGGTGTGTTCCCTCCTCCACGCGCATGCACACTCACACACAATTCTAGATGCCTTTTAAAACTTTGTTCTGTTTTTGATTTCCCAGGCTGTAGGCTAAGTATGCTGCATAAATAAATTGCTTTTCAGGAGGCTGAAACCTGAATTCAAGGAAGGACCGAGTTTGACTGTGAAATGGAAGATAAGATTTCCAGAGACAGACTCTGTTTTATCTATTAAAGCCTCTTCAAATACTTTTTGAAGCAGCTCAGTGACTGCAGCACTGTGACTTCCCTATTCACCTCACTTACCTTGAGTTGTATTTTTACTCCTTTTATTCTTCTGTCATCACAACCCTTCGTTTAACTACACATAAATACAAAGAGACTATAGAGCATATGTAGAAAACATATTTACCACCAGTTGACTATTTGCCTGGGCTAGCTGCACTACAGACATTCACTTTCCCCAGATTTTCTAGGGAGTTCAGAAGTTACTTCTGACATCACATTTAATAACATGGGTGCCAGACTTTCTGTACTATCCAAGATCTCCTAAGATTGCTAATGTTCAAGTTCTCAGGGATACATAATGTGAAGTTATCCCATGTAGCCACAAACTTGCAGCTTGCCTGTAATGCAGGGGTGGTCAACTATGAGAGGTCTGGAGACCAGTTTTCTGCTTCTAGGCCTCCCAGGGGCTGCACAACCTGCATCCCCCCAGGCTTGAAGTCCATTTCTTGTTTTGAAAAATGTGGGGTGGATATGTTAATCAGCGCAGAGTGCCCTGCAGCCTATATAAAAGATGAATGAATGCTCCTGGATGCATCCAGGAGGCAGTTCATCTTTTTGTGGGGTGGGTGGAGAAAGGTCAATCCAGGAGATCTGGAGGGACGGGCCTTCAAAAACATTCATATGTCACTTAATTGTCTGGCTCCGTAAGAGTGCAAGTGAGGGCTTTTAAATATCTTTTACATGCTTGCAATCTGTGGAAGGGCTTACTCATAAACAAACTCAGTTAGTGATAAATAGTACAAATTGTTTTTATGTTAAAATGCTGAGATGCCAGTGTAGCAGTCATCCCTGGTAATTTGCCATCATCTCAAAAACTGAAGTTACTAGCCACTTCATTAAATAAATGTCAGTGTCCTTCAATCAGGCAGCTTAAGCTAGAAATAGACAAATACAATGTTTTTGCAGTGCAATACTGTTTATGTCCAATGAGAATCACTGAGTTCAGTGGAATTTACCTCAGGTGAATGTAAATTAGTCATTCAGAATTTTGGCTATGCATTATTTGTAGATTATTTGTAGAATTGCACTATTGAGCATAATTGACCAGGAGCCAGAACAACTATGGTCAGAAGCCAAGGATATAATCAAGGAAGAATGCATAAAGACATTAGAAAGACATGGTGGCCAAAAGGAAATAAAAGAATGGATAACAGATCAAAAGCTCCAAGCAATTAAGGAAAGAAGAGAAGCAAAAGAAAAGAGAAACAGGCACATAACCAGACCCATGAATGTAACTGTTCAATGACTAGTGCACAAGGACAAAAAGGACTACTAAAATAATCAATGCAGAGAAATAGAAGACAATGACAAAAGAAGACGAACAAGAAACCTCTTCTACAAGATCTGAGAATTCAAAGGGAAGTTCAAACCAAGGATAAATCTAGACAATAGAAATAAAGATTTTCTGTACCTTGGATCAAACATTGATCAGAATGGAGATTGCAGTCAAGAAATAAGAAGATTAGAAATGGGAAGAGCAACCATGAAAGCACTAGACAAGATTCTAAACTGTAAAGATATAAAATTGAGCACTGAAATTAGTGCACTGGTGCACTTCTTCCTTACATTTTGTTTAAGCTACTGGAAAGTGCTACAGTTACTTAAAATTAGACCAAAACTACATTTTACCCTTTAATACATATCATGTATTTAATGACATGTATTAAATCATCAGTGCTTTTTTTACTTGCTCCCTTTCATCCCACTCCAGTCTTTCAATACATAATGCCAAAGAAAGATCTATTTGTTTCAGTGGATCTTTCTTTGACAATTCAAAGTGCAGGCATACCTCATCCTGGATTGGGATTGCGGCCTAGACACTTAGTTTCAACTACAATAACATATTTAAACTGCACTAGACATATTTTAATACTTATTTGGGTCCTTAGAAGGGCAAATTCTTTCCCTTTTCTGAGCAGGAATCTTTATACAGTGGTACCCCGGGTTACGAATTTAATTCGTTCCGCCGCCGCGTTCGTAACCCGAAATCCTTCGTAAGCCGAAAAAGCCATAGGCGCTAATAGCGAAAGCCGCGATTTCGTGCGAAAAAGCGCCGAAAAGCACCAAAAAATTTTTCGTAACCCAAAATAACCTTCGTAACCCGGAACAGTTTTTTTCTATGGATTTTTTTCGTAACCCGGAAATTTCGTAAGGCGGCGCATTCGTATCCCGGGGTACCACTGTATAATATTGCACACTTATAGCTCAGTGGCAGTAGGACTGGCACTTTGAAAAGTTGTACTTTCAAGTCACAGCTTCTGAAATTTTGTATCTTGCATGGCATTGGGGATCCTGGAAACTGCAGTCCTAAAAACTAACTGCTCTATGCTTCGAGTGGAATTCAGTCCCTGGTATCTCCAGTTATAAAAACAATAGCGAAGAAGGGATGAGACAGAGATACGGAATTGCTATTGTTGGTCAGATAGTGCTGCACTAGATGGACATTGATCTGACCTTGTATAAGACAATTTCCTATGGCCTTTGCCTCATGTGAGAGTATACATTTGGTCAAGAGTTGACATCTGCAGCTATTGATGTGAACTTGTCCAGGTCAAGAAAGATGTAATGACGAAACACTAGCCATGTCCTTCATACCTGGAGTATCCAACTACACAGTTGTAGCAGTTTGATACTAGTTTTACTGCCATGGCTCCCTCCTACAGAATCCTGGATTTGTAATTTGGTGAGATACTTAGAATTCTCCAGTATGTTACCATGAACTACAGGATTTGACGGTTCTGGCAGAAAATTCTTAAGTTCCTCTTGAAGACAATTCTCAAGATGCCATAGGATGGAGCCACAGAGGTTAAGATGCCATCCCTGCTCTGAAATCACATTTGGCTTTTGTTGACTTGTTAATTGGCTTGTAGGGTTTGAGTGTGGGTTTCTCCTACAGCTTACTAGAGGTTTGGTGCTTTTAATGTCTGGGAACAGATAATATGCTGCTACCTGGTTCAGAAATAACTATTTGAAGATTTGCCATTCACCAAAGGATTGTTCATCTACAGTTGTTTGTTTGTTTGTTTGTTTTAAAAATAAAGAATCAGAAAGTGAATCTATAAGAGCCCATAATTCTTATCAGGGGAATTCTTGAAGGAATTTGAGAGATTCATGACTACATCTCATTTTGCATCATTACTTTTAAGTGCAAATCAGATACGCCTTGCTCATTAAACTGAGGAATGCTTTGTTTTAAGGTTGTAATGTTTTTGGTGTGTTTTTGTGTTAAGTGTTAATTCTTACCTCCTGACCTGTGAATCATAAAACACATTTCTGTTTGCAAACATCTTAAACAACTTTTTAAAAAATGAATATTGTAAACTTCCCTCACTAAAAGTTAACATCATTATGGTGACACAGGACATTTCTTAACCTTCTTTTCTTGATTGTTGTTAAATTTCTTCTTGCTTTCCTGAGGCTTTTTCTGTTCTTTGCATAACATTTTCTTAAGTGCCCTGAATACTTTATCTTTTTGCTTGCTTCCTTTACAAATAGGTCTGGGATACCTGTGGACCTACAAATGCAGCTGGACTACAGTTCACATCAATCCTGGTCACTAGTCATGCTTGATGTGGCTGATAGAAATTAGAGACCAGCAAAATCTGGAGAGCCACAGGTTTCTTATTTCTGCTACTGTATGAAAGGGAAGAAATTTGGGGAGGAGAAAGGAGATTGTTTTGGACAATTTATTACTATAACTAATACTGTTCACTACACTTATCAAATATTGCAAATAATCTGAAATTGTGCCGCTTAGACGTGTTAGAATATATGCAGTAATAATACTGTTTGCTTGTTTTTATCTTAGAGCTAGTCTGGTTCAAATAGTTATGCAGTTGTATAATGACAGAAGGATGGAATTATCCAAAATATTGAGGTGTGTGTGTGTGTGTGCGCGCACACACACACACACACTTTCACGTTGCTTGTTGACTTATGGCGACCTCATGAATTCCACAGGGTTTTGTTAGGCAAGGAATAGTGGAAGTGATTTTGCCACTTCCTTCCTCTGAAATATGGCACCTGGTATTTGTTGGCAGTCTCCCATCCAAGTACTAACCAGGGCTAATCCTGTTTAGCTTCCAAGATTAGATGGGAATTGATGCCTGTAGGGTATACATATGCATATTCATTTAGAAAGGGAATTAGAAAAACAGTACAGTTAGGCAATTGTAAATCCCTTGACAAATTTTAAATTTACATACATAGACGTAAGTGCAAGATTTTGCAATAAAAGGCCATAGTCCATAACTCTGGAACATTTTAGGGTGTCCGTTGAAATGCATACCAGTGGAGATATGTTGCTGTAAAGGAGTGTAGAAATTTCTGAAGGGAAACATTAATCCTCCCAAGCCACATTGATAGGACAGCCTCACATTCTTACTTTAAAGTAAATAAAAAGTATACTGGGGCCTGCATGCTATGGCTTTGAGTCAAACATAGGGCTCGAACAGACAGGCCAAAATAAAGCTGCTTCGGGTCACCTTGGAGGTATGGTGTTCAAATGATGCATGCGTCCTAAGAGTCCACAAGCTGCATCAAAGCCATGCTCTAGTCCTAAGGACAAGTGCAGCTTTGACGCAGCTTCTGGCCTCTTAAGATGTATGTGCCATTTAATCAGCATACCTCCAAAGTGACCCAAAAGAGCAACAGGGAGGACGCCTTCGGACTGGACCATCTTCACAACTGCGCAGTTAAGCAGCCTTTTTGTCCTGTGGGGGGGCAGGCACTGAGCTGTGCCCCGGCTAGCGTGTTGTGTATTGTTGTTGTATTGTTATTGTTGAGCTATTTGTCGCTGGCTGTATTGAGATATGCATTGTTAAATGCTATTGCTATGTATTGAGATATGTATTAATAATTAATATGTAATGTATTGAGATATGTATTATTTTATTTTCACTGTTGTACACCGCCCTGATGTTTCGAAGGGCGGTATATAAATAAACCATTATTATTATTATTATTATTATTATTATTATTATTATTATTATTATTTTGGCCTGTCTGTTCAGGCACTTAGTTATGCTTACCATTACAAACTTAATGATTTCTTTGAATTTACTCTCTAGGAGTTACTAAAGTGTATTCAGCAAAGTGTCCAGAAATTTGGACAATCAACAATTTTAAGCATGGAGAACAACCAGGGATACAAGTTTCCTATGTAGAAGGAAAGGCCCAAAGAGAGACTGCAGTGTGGTTATATTGTACATGATACAGAATTCTAATTGCACATTATTTTTGCACTGTGAATACTGTTTAATCAGGTCTGCAAAAAGCAGGTTTGGTCCTGGGGGGAGGGGGGATTCAGCCCCACCCCACCCCCAGCAATGGTGGACAACCTAAAAGTCCTTTCTAGGGAATACTCAGTTCACAGTATAAGTTCACAAGCCATTATTCAGAACTGTACATGCATGAAATATATCAGCCAATAAGTGACATAATTTTGTTTTGTTTTTTCTTTGAAATTTACTATGAGTGTCATAAACAGTCAACAAAGAATGGTACTACCGAGAAACAAAAAATATATGCAACATAGCTCCCTTCTGGACCACCAGGCCCTGCTAATTTGTACCGTTTCCCCCACTCCTGTTGGCACCTAACTGAAACTATGTTCTCCCTCGGTACAGGAACATGGTTAACAGAAGGAATACAGATAATGTGTGCACCATGTTTCTTTTCACACTTAGAATTTCTGCTGGCCCAAGTAGGACTTAAATCTGTATCCAAGCCAGTAATTAAAACAGATTGAGTATCCCTCACAGGGACGTAGCCGGGGGGGGGGGGGTTCTTGGGGTCCAGACCCCCCCTTCCATTAGAAAAATGAATGGTGTGTGCTGCTGTGCCGCCGCACCCAAGCCCCATTATAATTGTGGCACTTAGTCTGGACCCCCCCCTTCCTAAAATCCTAGCTACGTCCCTGCCCCTCATCTGGAATTCTGAAATATTCAAAAATCCGAGGAGCCCTAGGCCCTTATCACATGAGGCACTTACCGCACTGGAATCGTGACCCAAATGTTTCAGAAGCGCGGAGGTGGGATCGCCGGTCGCGCTTCTGAAGCATCGTTGAGGCATTTCACTGTTCTTCCATTGACATATCATTCGCAGAACACCCATTTTTTGCATAATGGAAGATCCCACTATTACAAAAATGGCTGCTTCACAAACAATTCATCAATGGAAGAACAGCGGGACGTGCTTCAGTAATGCTTCAGAAGCATGACCGGCAATCCCACCACCTCGCTTCTGAACCATTTGGGCCACAATTCCAGTGCGTTAAGTGCCTTGTGTGATAAGATCCCTAGTGCCACAGTGGTTAAATGATGGTACTGCAGCCACAACGTTGTGAGTTTGATCCTAGAGGAGGGCTCCTAGGTCCACTCAGCCTTCCATCCTTTCATAGGTCGGTAAAATGAGTACCCAGCTTGTTGGTGGCAGTTGGCTTACACCTTGTAAACCAGTTAGGGAGTGCTAGTTCACTTATAAGTGCTATAAACCACTTAGGAAGTGTTGCTGTTGCTATTTTTCATGAGGGGCTGAGATATTGATACCTTTGCTTTCTGATGGTTCAGTGCACACAAATTTTGTTTCATGCACAAAATTATTTTCAAAAAATTATGTATAAAATTACCTTCAGACTATATGTATAAGGTGTATATGAAACAAATGAATTCTATTTTTAGACTTGGGTCCCATCTCCAAAATAGCTCATTATGTATATGCAAATATTCCAAAATCTGAAAAACTCCAAAGTCCAAAACATTTCTGGTCTCAAGCATTGTGGATAAGGAAGACTCAATCTGTACTGTAATTAACATAAGCTGACCTTTAGAGGTTCTACAGATCCACTTCAGTCAGAGTAGTCCCTAGATATGGTTTTTGATCATAACTCTCATAATCCCTCTCCACTGGCTGTTGTAACAAGAATTGTGCTGGCAGGGGATTAAAGAGCAAAAGCATCCAGAGGGACACATTTGCTCACATCTGCATTACATACACACAGGCCTTGCTTTCCTGATTATTAATAAAGCTAGAAATCATATACCTTTAACAGCTGTTTAAACAGTTTTAGCAGCAATTCCAGGTAACAGGACTGCGGTTATGTGAAGAATGTCTCAGGTACCTTGGCAAACTACAGTTTCCAAAACATTTTGGAGGAAAAAATTGATAGCAAAAATAACTAACACAATTCTATTGTGTTCGCAATCTGAGAGGCAATTCCACTCATGCGCTAGACCATACATGGATTTCTTTCCCATGATAGGTCTGAATGCTAAGCAGACAGCAAAAGAACAAGGAAGAGGAATCCTTTTTACTGAGTAGCTTTAGTTGCCTGCAGACTATTTTACAGATATTGGACAAAGACTAAGAAAATTAAGATGACACTTCAAATAACTACTAACATAAATATCTTTTTCTTTGTGTGTGTGTGTGTGTGTGTGTGTGTGTGTGTGTATGTATGTGTGTGTATCTCTCTGTTTAGATACCCTACAGTCTCAGCTCATCAATATGGGAGTTATCCCTACGTTAGTGAAATTGTTGGGCATTCATTGCCAAAATTCGGCTTTGACTGAAATGTGCCTTGTTGCATTTGGGAACTTAGCAGAACTTGGTAAGTCCAAACCTTTTCTCTTTATTTACCAATTGTATATTGGCCAGAATCCTGTATGTCGTTTCATGCAAAATAAATTTGAATACACTTAATTAAACAGCAGAGAAACTAAGAAACTGGGTTACTGAATTGTGTAATCAGTGTGTATTGGGAGTGCACCAGAACCCCCTCATTGGTGTTCCGTTGTGGATTGGTCCCTTTGTCGGCACTGCTATGTAGCTGGGAAGCAGCAGCCCACTACTGAATACAGATGCTACTCATCTTTGTAATTCTATTTCCTGGCCACATTAAGTCTGCTTACAAGCACATAATGTGCCAACAGGATTCTAGCCATTGTTCTTATTTACTGTCTGTGGTAAGTTTTCAAATAGGAAAAATGTTGGAATTACCCCCATCCCCATCCCCCTGTCTAGCTTCTCCCCTTTTGCCTAAAAGTGCCTTTTGAACTGGGATATTCTGGGAACTGAGTCCAAAAAAATAATACTTCCAACCTCTTGTTAACACTACACCTATTTGATACCAGGAAAAGGCTTAAGAGGACTTTTCAAATATGTGGGATATAGAGCAGCCATCACAAGTAGCTCAACATTTGACACCACAGCTAAGTTTGAGAGAAAATGAGAACGAAGGGGGAAATAATAGTAACTTCAATATAATTCAGAATTTCTTCTCAGACACTTTAGAGCTGAGTACAACCAGGCAGCTGTTCCCTTGTCAGTTTCCCACTAATCACTTCTCTCCAGGATGAAGAAGATCCATTGGGGAACACCCTTTGGGTTTGGTTGGTCAATCAATTACAAATCCACTTAACAGTTGCATTGCCTAGCTCACAGTTTACTAGCTTATTTGCAAGAATATAACAAGAGACCTTGTTGAAGGTATTACTGAAATCAATATATGCTGCATCCACAGCATTCCCTTCATCTACCAAGCTTGTAACTCTTTCAAAAAAAAGAGACAAGGTTAGTCTGGCATGACGTGTATTTGAGAAAACCATGTTAACTTTTAATAACAATAATAATAATTTTTTATTATTATTATTATTATTATTATTATTTGTATTCGTATTTTCCCGCCTCTCCCTGCGGATCAAGGTGGGATTACATCAACAAACCAACACAGTACAGATATAAAATGCAATCAATAAAAAACTGACATTATTATTAATTCAATAAAATGGCTAAAACATCTATTTTACAGTGATTACAGCATTCTTTTCTAAGTGCTTACAGATTCTCTGCTTAATGATCTGCTCCAAAAGCTTTTCTGGTATTGATATCAGGCTGACTGGGAGGTAATCATTTGGGTTCTCTTTTTCCCGCCTCTTTTTGAAGGTGGGGGCAACATTAGCCCTCCTCAATGTTGAGACTTCTGTTCTCCAAGAATTCTCAAAGATTATTGCCAGTGGTTCTAAGTTTACTGCTGCCAGTTTTTTTAATAGCCTTGGATGTACGTTATCTGGCCCTATAGACTTAAATTCATTTAGAGAAACCTGGTAGTCTTGTACCTAATCAGTGCTTCATTTCTCCTACTGCAAAGAGGGTGTTGAGTTGTTCTACATTTTCTTTGTCTCCTGTTATCATTTTGCCATCTTCTCCATGCAGTGGCCCTGCCATTACCTTGTTCTTTCTCTTGCTACAGAAATAAGAAGCCCTTCAAAAGAAGCCCTTTTAATTGTTTTTACCCTCTTTGGCAAGCCTGAGCTTCAGCTTTTTTGATGTTCTCCTTATATATGCTGGCTATTAGTTCAAATTCCTTTTTGGTGTTTTCCCTCCTTTTCCATTTCTTGTACATGTCCCTTTTAAATCTTTGTTCAGTTGAACGTTCTTCAGTCATATATTCGATTTTCTTTAGACAGAAAGAAACTCCCTAGTGCATTTCTGTGCTAGCAGCAGACTCCTCCAGGAACAGTATCTTACATTATTCTTAAAGCTGAAGCCAAGAGAGAAAAGTCATAGTTATAAATCTACAAAAACACTTAATGTTAAATAGAGGGTGAATTTCTTTTCATCACTAGTAATGAGATACAGATTTGATTCATAACCCTGACTCCCACCACTTTTTGTTGTGCATCTGTACCTAAATGACACAAGTGACAGGAAAATTATTGCATAATTAAAGTGGATAGATACCACTGCAGATGTAACCAGATAAATTTTGCTTTTTAATCTCCGTATGATCAAAATTAGCCCCATCTGCTTGGAACTGCTCTTAGAACACCTGTGTGCTTCTCCTCCCCTTCAATGGCAACAAGTGGCTCCCATGTTAGCAGAATTTAGTCTGACTTTTAGTGAGCTATCCAGAGTGCTAATTTCTGCCCCCCCCCCCAAAAAAAATAAGGCCATCATGTATAGGATCCACCACCTCCCACTGTCTTCCATAGAATCGTAGAATTGGAAGAGACCACAAGGGCCATCCAGGCCAGCATTCTGTTATGCAGGAATACACAATCAAGATCCATCTTGTTCTGAAGACTTTCCACATCCTCACTGCATATCTGTGGTTAAGCCCTTGCAGCTGAGACGCACATACTCACAATGGCCAGAATCCTGTCACTGTGTTATGCCTGCATAACTTCTTCTATGGAAGGAGTTGTGTGATGTAATCAATGTATAACTCCACATGCAGAGACTTATGCAACATCACCCTGATGTAGGATCTCAGCCTTTGCCCCCTGCTTCCTCCACATTCACTTCTTTCCCCCTTTCTATTGCTTCCTCTTTGTTGAAGTTTAGATTGTAAGCTCTATGGGACAGAGACTTGTCCTCTTTTACTCTGTAAAGCAGGAGTAGGCAATCTACTGACCCTTCAGAGGTTACTGAACTCCAGCTCACAATAGCCATGAGCCAGGTTAATTAGGGATCATGGGGACTGTAGTTCAGCAACATGTGAAAACTTATATGCTCACTGAAGTTTCTTCATAAATTGTGCTAATTAATAACAATAAAAATGTACAGTCGTTCCTTCCGATTTACGGGGGATCTGTTCCAGATCCATCCACCCCCCAAGAATTGGAAAAAACGCAAATATTGGAACCCCATTGTTTTTAATGGCTGCAGGTACATGCCATTTGGTCCCTCCTGGCTTCCCGTCCATGGAAATTAAAAAACGTGAATGGCAAATCAGTGAATCCGGAGTATCATAATTAAGATACCTTTCTTCTTTGGAGCATGTATTACTTATATCCTTTTCTATTCTGTCCTCACCTTTTGTCTGGGCCAGAGATGGGAACCATGTGTCGCTCTGGATGTTGGTTGACTGCAGCTCCCAGCATTCCTCACAACTTACTGCATTGGTTAGGGCTCTTGCAGCCCACCAATATCTGGAGGGCAACTTGAATCCCACCCTTGGTCTAAATGTTAAACATTTCAAATTAATTAGTTGCACCAGTACATGTATCGCTGGATTGCCCCCTTAAAATGTGATGGGTCAACAAACCTAATATTGTATCTGCTTTTTAAAAGCCAAGAGGCAATGCAGTTCTACTTCAGGATACCCAGAAAAGACACTAAACATGTGAATTCAGCTGTTTTGAAACACCGGAACAAATTCTACCAGCATGCAGCCATGTAAATGTCAAAGCACTGGGTCTGACCTTTAATCTCTTCAATCAGAAAACTGGTGCACTTGGTGGGTAATTTTTCTTGTTTGTCTGAGGGTAGCTGAAGGCTTAATTTATATGTTAGTAATTGCACAGTTGCTATGGATACATTCACATTCCACTGGTGCAAATTTTTAACAGCTTATGAACATAATTAATAATTCAGGTCATCCCATTTATCTTAAAAGTCCAAGATGTTTTTCTTTTCATTTAGTGACAGGCTTAAGTACTGGAGTGTATTGTTCCTGTCTGTGAAGACTGTTTAGCTCTATTAATCACAGCACCAAGTAACCTCCTAATAAACTGAAGAGAAAACAGTTCTGCCATTTGATTCTGTTTTTCTGTGCACTTAGCTCTCTCCTCTTTCATTTCACAGAATCAAGCAAAGAGCAGTTCGCCTACACAAACATTGCCGAAGAGCTTGTGAAATTGTTCAAAAAGCAGATAGAACATGACAAGAAGGAGATGATTTTTGAGGTTCTGGCCCCTTTGGCAGAAAATGGTGAGATCCCAGTGATGCTTTTCTGACAGGAAGCAGGAAGTCTGACAGCAAGATAAACCAGAGCTCTTTTTAATGAAGTTGACTGAATGGGAACCATGATTTAGCCTATCTTTATTCAGGGAATTCATACGTATAAATTATAGAATGGCAAGCTCAGGGAGCAAATGTCCCATCCTTGGGACTTCCACTTCCAGTCTCGGGGGGCAAGATGGAGCATGGAACAGCAGTTTGCAAATTTAGTTCTCCAGGAGTGCCAGTTCTCTTTATTATGTATGTCTATTTTTCCCCCCAGTGAGGGTGTTTGCTGGGATCCAGATGGCCACAAAATGGGCTTTGGGCCACATGATTCCAAACCCAAGTGTGAATGTTTAAATCAGTTTTGTTTACAATAAGATGAGTAAGGAAAAGATTCATAACATTCTGAGTGTGATGAAAATAGTTTGACTATATTCACAAATGCTACAAGTCCTATTCAGGCATTCCAAAATCTAAATAGGGTAAATGTCTGGGGAGCAGAAGTGCTCCATTTCTTCCCGTTCTGCTGTTATTTGTACAGCAATTTATACAGCAGACTACTCTTCAGAGCATCACCCACCACATGTACAATGGGACCTTGGTATCCACTGGGATTTGGTTCCAAGACCTCCCGTGGATACCAACATCTGTGGATGTTTAAATCCCATTAAATAACAATGGCATAGCAAAATGGTGCCCCTTATATAAAATGGCAAAATCAAGGTTTGCTTTATTGGAATTTGTATATTTTTAAAATATTTTCAAGCCATGGATGGTTGAATGCATGGATATGAAAGACTGAAAGAAAGTAGAATGGAGGAGAGATGAACTACCATATTCTTGCTCTGTCGTTTTGCTCTTGAAGTCAACTTCTCCTGGCCTGACCTTTCCAAAACTGACAGAAACATCATTCAACCATGCTCTAACCATTGGTAGAATTGACCTCCTTTTCGCCATGCCACTGATACCTGGTGTCATATCCATATACTGTTATGATTATCCTGAAAACTGTTCATAAATGACAGTGAGCCAAATAAATATTGAATACACACCACAAATTATTTGCTCTGTCCTAAACCCAGTTGTTATTCCCAACTACAGTAAAGTAGACCTGTAGAAACAGGGAAAATTTGGTAAGTAAACATTTGTGCAAGTTCTATCAATTTCTTGGGTCTATTCCACTTGAACTAAGATTTTAATCTAGGTCTGTATATTTATTTGTTTGTTATTTGCCATTCAATATTTATCTCTGCAGAAAATGCAGAGTGGGCATCTATTGCTATTTGTGTCATCCTTAACTATTACTTGTTTTGCTTTTTGAGGGGAAATGTTATAAAAACATTGCCAGAAACCTTAAATAGATGCAATAAAAATCTGTAGCCGTTTGAGAGTGGGATTTGAGCATATCTTCAGTGCCTAAGTGACTACAGGTTGATGCAGATGCGTAAACAGCTTCCATATATGAAGGCATTATGTCTTTGACAACATATATCATTCCTGTTACTTTATTCCACTGGTTTTGTTACACTATATTGGGACTTAAAAATATTTAAACCCATGGACCAATTATATTTGTTTATTTTCAAAATCCAGATATTATTAAATTGCAGCTGGTTGAAGCAGGCCTTGTTGAGTGTCTACTGGAGATAGTCCAAAAGACTGTAGACAGCGACAAAGAAGATGACATTGCTGAGCTTAAAACTGCCTCTGATCTTATGGTTCTATTACTGCTAGGAGGTAAGTCTTGAGGTGGAGTTATCCTGCAGTATATCAGAGGATTATACAGTCGGCCCTCCTTATAGGCAAGCTTGCCTTATGTGGCTTTGAGCTCACGCGGAAGGCAAGCCCAGGCAGAAATAATGGGTCGCATACTTGTGCCGCACGCCCTGTGTGCTACCGCGAGCATACGCCACATTATTTCCTATGGAGCTTGAGCATACACTCTTTTCCCCATACGCGGGGGGGGGGGGGTCCGGAACGGATCCCCCGTGTATGTGGAGGGCAGACTGTAATGCTATCATTGACCCATCAGAACAACTACTTGTTTAGGTTTATAGTGGTAGTGGGCCTTCAAGTCTTTTCCAGTTTATGGCAACCCTAAGGCAAATCTACCATGAGTTTTCTTGGCAAGATTTGTTCAGAAGAGGTTTGCCTTTGCCTTCCTGAGAGAGTGTGACTTGGCCAAGATCACCCACTGGCTGAGCCATAGTCTCCAGGGTTGTAGTCCCACCCTCAAACCACTATGCTTTGCTGGCTCTCCTAAAATGAGTGCTCAAGGCAGGTGAACGGTAGAGTAAAAACAGAATGCAAAAGTTACAATTAAAACCCTGAGACGCATCAGATGAAAACAAATTCCATAGAATACATAGAATAAAATGTATAAACCTGCTGCATTGGCAAATGAGTTCAGATACCTCAAGCCTCCTCGGGGGGGGGGGGGGAGGAGTCTTTCTATTTTGATCTTATCTTGTTAGCCATTTCATTCCAGTCTGAGGCTTAAATTGTCTGAACTCCAGTTAGCAGAAAGATGGGAAATTCTACTTAAAGTTTTCACCTGAAATTTATTTTTCTTTCTGAAGACAAATGTAGATGGGTTGTGGTGACCAAACCTGCTTATTTTATTTGCATGTTGAATACGTACTTACATGTGCTGTTAGCAAAATGAGTATAGTGTAGCCGTATGGAGCATGACGAAGGGAATATTTTAGGGCCACATACTTTGCACAAAATCTTCATCAAATCAAAATAGCAGGACTAGGGTTCTCCCTGAGATGTTGGAGAGTTACCAACAGCAGTAGAGATGAGCTGGACTGATAAGCAGTAGAGATGAGCTGGACTAGATGGATCAGGGAGTTGACCTGGTATAAAGCAGATTCATAGGTTCTTATTTTTCTCATTTTGTCTGAATGTGCTCCTCTCTCTCTCCCCCCCCCCTTCACTTCCAGATGAATCAATGCAAAAATTATTTGAAGGAGGAAAAGGCAGTGTGTTCCAAAGGGTGCTTTTATGGATCCCTTCCAACAGCCATCAGCTACAGCTTGCAGGAGCACTGGCAATTGCAAATTTTGCTAGAAATGGTGAGAATCATCAGGGTTAACATTTCAGCAGATTGCTGACACTAAAGTTAAATAGCATTTGTGCTGTGACTGTATTATTTATGTTTACAGTGCATTTTAGACTGAGAGTTATAAACAGCTGAATACAGACCTGACTTCTGGAAAAAATATTTTTGGGGATTTAAAATACAGGCACGTTGTTAAACATCAATATTTTTCAAATAAATGTTATGATGTGAGGCAATGGTTTCCCCATGGTGCAGTGAAAGGAAAAGGAGTGGGTGAAAACCCATTTTCATCTGGAAATTTTGCTTTTAGAACATTTCCTTTTAAATATATCTTAAGGTCTAAAGATCAATGGGAAGATTTTCACTAAAGGAAAGTGCTTTTTAAAAGCAAATTTTGCAGAACCACATATGATATGGGTGGATCCAGCAATATATTCTTTTTTGGTCTGGATGTATTGCAAGGTATTAATTTTATATTACAAATATCTTTTACATTTGTAGATGCTTATTTACTTTTAGATTATACTCCTGTAATTTGGACCTTAATTGTTGGCCATCATGGTTGGGTCCTGTATTCCTTATTGTAGGGAAAAGACAAATACTCCCTATCTGTTGGTCAATGATCACAGGATCTTATTGTTTTAACTCAAGATAAATATGTCTTTAAAGATGCCAGCCCTAATCAGACTGGGGTGGGTGGGACATTTATCAGCTAATATTAATGTATATGCCAACTGGATGACTATATTCTATGTACTTCCTCCCTCTTTGAAAGGATATTTACAAATTCTCATGGGCTCCAAGGTAGGTGTATATAAGGTTTTATGATGTTCTAGTTGTATTTTAAATGATTAATTGGGGTTGCAGAAGTTCTGTTGGTGATCTTGGCATCTGAAATAAAGGGAGACACCTAGGTGTTTAACACAGGCTGTATCCACATGCAGAAATAATCCAGTTTGAAACCACATTAACTGCCCTGGCTCAATGCTGTGGAATTCTGGGAATTGTAGTTTATTGTGACACCAAAGCTCTCTGAAAAAGAAAGCTTAATGCCTCACAAAACTACAGTTTCTGGAATTCCCTAGCACTGGACCATGGCAGTTAAACTGGTGTCAAACTGCATTATTTCTATGGTGCAGACAGCCCCACAAAAAGCATTTTATTCATGTTACAATATATTGATCTTACACAGATGGAAACTGCATCCATATGGTGGATAATGGAATTGTTCAGAAACTCATGGACTTACTGGATAGACATGTGGAGGATGGGAATGTCACAGTACAGCATGCAGCACTGAGTGCCCTCCGAAACCTTGCTATCCCTGGTAAGCAATTAAGCATTTTACTAAATATGGAAAAATTCCAAGAGAAGAAAGATCTGTCTTTGGTGGTGAAATTCTTCCTCTACCAAGTTGAGTTGCTTCATGTATGCCATTAAGAAACATTACAGAACTGGAAAGCACATATTCACAGTGACAGAATGAAAGGACACAAGTCCCACTTGTTATACATTGGTCAAAACCTTTTATTTCTTAAAAAGCCCAACATGTTTTAGCCTTATCACCAATTGACCTTCTTCAAATATTCAAAGGCCCACTTCTATAGAGAGTGCAGACTGGAACTCCAGAAATTTCTGACGATTAAATAGACCCTGAAGAGGACCAATTGGTGATAAAGCTGAAATGCATTGTTGTTGTTGTTGTTCTTAATAATAAATAAAAAGTTTTTCACTATTGTATAGCACATGGGACTTTGTCTCCTTTCATTCTTCCATTAAGAAATTATTTACATATTTATGCAGAAGAAAGTCATGCAATGTTCATGGAGCTTGGTCCCTTCCTAATAGTTCTGTTTGCAGTCATAGTCAGTGGCGTCACTTGGGGGGGGGGGGGTGCAGACTGCACTGGCTGACAACCAAAAGAGGGGTGAGGAGTGACACCCAGTTGGGCCCTCCAGAGGAGCACATATGTGCCCTTGCTGGCTGCTCCAGCCCCAGGTTTCCTCCAAAGGAGAAAGCCTGGGCAGGAGTGTACCCTTTTGCCCTCCCAACAACCCCCCCACACACACACACATCGGGTGACACCTGGCATTAGGACGCCACTGACCATAGTCACAGTGTGGTTGCAATCATGTATGGATCAACATAGCATAGTAGGTTTTCGTGTGATCTTTATACCCCCCCAATGTACATAAAGCCCAACCTCCTACACAATCATTTTTATGAGAAGTGGGAAGGATCACAGAAGCATCTGGCTACATCCCCATAGTCAGGAGCAAAATGATTACAGCAGTGCTGAGACCTCCAGAGGACCATGGCAGATCTCAGTGCTGATGTCATCATTTAATATCTGGCTATGGAGAGACACTTCTGCAATCCTGCATGACCCCACAAAACACGGAATGATTGTTCAGAAACTGTTCAGCCTTGGCTGGTGTGAAGGGACAAAGGGAATACCAACCCTTGCAGTACCCAGAGAAGGATGCTAGCCTCTGTTTGCAAACTTCAACCAGTTTCCTAAAAAGAAAAAAAAAAGAACAATGTAGTACAGTAGATGTTTTGTGATTGATCTTTTAAATGAGCCATAAATTCTAGCCATGTCACTATCTATCTATCTATCTATCTATCTATCTATCTATCTATCTATCTATCCCCCATTTGTTATAGTTTCCAGAGGTCCTCAAAGTAGCTTACAAAAGATTCTTGAAATAAAATGAACATCTTCCTGCAATTCTGCAGCTGGGATGAAAGAGCAAGCGTTGCCCTCCCTGATCTCCAGAATATGTTTGAGACAGTTGCCTTTTTTTTGATAGGAAATTTCAGGGGAGAAGCAAAGCCTGATGACTTCTCTGGAGAGTTTGTAGTAGCCAATTGAGTAGAATTACTTAATCAGCTGCTAAAATGATAACCAAACTCCAGCAGATACCAAAGACACACTGTATTGGGGGGAAATTTAAGGACATATTAGAAAATTGTTCATCCAAATTATTATTCTCCTGCCTCATTTCATTGATATATTTTCCCAAAATACCAAGATACTAAGAAGAAGCACAAATGTAATATTAAAATGTGATTTAGTGAATTGGGATACAGTTTGGTGAATCCTTTTTTAAAATTAAATAATGCATACGCTTCTAAACAGGGAATCTCTTGTCGGAACAAGCAACATCTTGTTAGTCCATATTCTAAATGCCAGTTAACTTCTCGCTTTTAATTAAAATGTATTATGGAGCGAAGTCTGTCTCCTGCTTCACACATGGGGGGGGGGGGTGAAGAGCCTCACGGGTTGGAACAGGCGTAATTGCCATATTCGTAGAGTGGAAAAGAGCTCTCAGAAGACTGAACAAAAAACACAGATTTTTCACAGTGTTATAGGCAAGTGTTTGCAAGGTGATTTGTTCATTATTCATTTCAGCACAGAGCTGCCTCATACATTCACCCCATTGTGCAGGTGTTGTATGTGCTGATGTGCAGGCTGAGCCTTTGGCTTATGTGCTTGCTCAGTCTCTACTACAAGGGTGGGAATGGTGTGGTCAAGAAGCCATAGGTGCCCCCAGGCGCTTCTTTGCATCATCATCCCAGCCTTGTAAGCCAGTCTCTCCCAAAGGGTTTAAAAAAAAAAACAACTCAGGCAAAAATGATCAAATGGTAAATTTAACTTACTTCCCTTTCCAGAGGAAGAAAATACATTCAAAAATCTGGAATTCAAAACCAGGGGTTCTTTCACACAGCACAATTCTGTCACTGTGGTTCCACTTTTAACTGCCATGCCACTATCCTGTGGATTCCTGGGATTTGCCATTTAACCTGAGGCATTTAAAACGCTTCGCCAGAGAACTCTATTACCTCTAAGAACTACAAATCTCAGAATTCCATGGGAAGCAGCCGTGTGAATTAAAGTAGAATCATATTGCTATTGTGGCTTCATTCATTCATATTTATTTTTATCCCGCTTTCCTCCCAAGATTGGGACCCAAAGCAACTATATGAAAGGGTCTGTCACAGTAGCAATTAGAGCTAAATTCAGGCAGGTTCAAGAGAAGTCATAATCAGTTAATCCAAAAATCGCAGGGTTTCACCGCTAGCCCTGGATCTGCTGCACCACTGCATGAGAAATGTGTGAAATAGTTAGACCAAAGAAGTCTAACTCCCCCTTGCCTGCATTTTTTCAATAATGACATTTATATGAGGAATGTTCTGTGGATGTGCCCCAAAGTTTTGCATCCTGTAGAAAAGATCCAGAGACGAGCCTCTCATTGTATTTAAAGGTGGAGTTATTCCAGAACTCACAAATCTGTAAAATAAAAACTGAGCCAGGAAACAAGAAGGCAGATTAGGACTGAGTGTGCATACATACATCTGCATGAGTAGGCAAGCACTTCATGCCTGTACGTTGCTTCAGCATACAGTGAAAATGTTTCTGCACAAACTGATTCAGTGATACCGCTTGGCATCTCTGTATAAGGAAAAACAATGTGATCCACAAATACTAAGGATGGCAACTTGGGTTTAAGATATGTATGGGTTATGTTTTTATTTTATTTTTCTCACTTTTGTCCCTTTCCTTTTTACATTTTCAAAATTTTACAAATTATTTCTTAATTAAATTTGGAAATGTATAATAGGGATACATAAGAAAGTTCTCAATTACACACATAGTGTTCCAATACAACAAAGCAGAAAAATGAAAACACAAGTAAAGGGGGGGAAAACAACCATGTTAACAATGTGTTTCTATAAAAGTTGACCAAATATCCAATTATAAGTCCATTTTTAGATTTTATCCGTGCATGATTCTTTCAAACGTTGCTAGTATTGTTATATCTTCTATCCATTGAATCATAGGTGGAGGAAAATTATCTTTCTCTTTTACATTTAAACAGGACACATATTAGCTCTTTTTAAAAATATTCTATGTAATGTAGAATGACATTTCCCCATTAAAGTTTCCTTTTCTCATTACTGCCCCATCCAGCTTTCCCACTACCAGTTCAGGGCAGAATACAGTGGAAAGGATAACATGACACCCATTATTCTTTTTTTCTGGGCATCTTTTCCAAATTTCATATGGTCAAATATCCATAATTTGTTTTCAAGGATCTTTGGAAAAGGGTGTTTAAGACTTGCCTCAAAAGTAAGCTTCTTTGTGCAAGGTAAATGTATCATCTCTGCAGTCTTTGTGAAGTAACATCTGTTCTTTATTCATGCAGTTGTAAATAAGGCGAAGATGCTGTCAGCTGGTGTGGCAGAAGCAGTATTGAAATTTCTCAAATCTGAGATGCCCCCTGTTCAGTTCAAACTGCTAGGGACATTGAGAATGTTAATAGATGCACAAGGTAAAAATAAACTGTTCTCTGTGTTAAATGATACTGCCTTTGTTCAGTCCTTCATCTGCTGTTAAGTTTCTCATGGAAGGGGGGAAAGATTCAAAGAAAATCTTTCAAATAAATCAAGTGTATATGTAAAGTGAAAGCTGTGAACTGCTTTCTTAAAGACCTGGAATTCTGTCTAGCATCTTAAATGCGAGTTAAAACACATAATTTACCTGTATACTAGAATCGGCTTCAACCATTTCTGTGAATGTATTCTGTGAAATACATTCATGAATGTATTTCATATCAATCTCTTTGGTGGTTGAATAACTTACAGCAATTTTTCCTCACTGAGAGAATTCTATGGGATGGGCTATATTTGTGCCCAAGATATCATACTACTTTTTATTGTTTCTTTTTCCATTTTTGTTTTTAGTAGGTATTTACTAAAGGGAAATAGTATGTAGATGGAAGGTAATAGCAGGTGAGAAAGGAAGAGAGAGAGATTTGAAAGGAGGAGAAGAAGGAAAGAATGGGGTACAGAAGTGAGAATAGAGGGAAAGAAAGTGTGTTAGAAGGGGTAGGGAATAAAGGATGAAGAAGGAAAATAAACACTTATTTATGTTTTTATTTTTAATTATATTATTATTATTATTATTATGAAATTTGCAGTCTATTGAATAGAGTTTGTATATTTGTGTTATTTGTCTTAATAAAAAATAATAAAGACAAATAACCCATACAAGCATACATTTGTCGTTATTATATCTTAAAATGTAATAAAAATATTTAAAAATTTAAAAAAATACAAGGATTTTTGCAGTCTAATGTTTCTAACCAAAATAAAGAGGGTACAGTTTGGAAACTGGGAGGATGTTTTAGTCCATATGATGCTTCTTAACTACTGTTATTAATGTCTATGTGATACTCTGCAGCCCAAATCCAACTATTAGTTCCAACTAGCACACATCCATCCATGAACTCAGTGACAACTATGTAAATCAACTCTTATGCAAGTTCCATTAACTCAATAGTTCTACTCTTGTGGGGGCTCACAATTGATTTAGGCCTAGATTTTGTGCAGGTTTGTTTGTTTTTTACAAAGGTTCTGGCTCTCAGTGTTGTTGTTAACTGCAACACTGATAGTGATTTTATGAATGAGAAATTTCTAGGTCAACTTGTTATCAAAAAAGCTTCTTGGGTCTTGCAAACTCAGGACTATCACTTCCTTGATTGAGTCTATCCATCTGTAATGCAGTGTTCCTAAACTCTTGGGATTGCAGAGATAATTTCTGGAAATAAGAGTGCAGAAACAAAAACTTTTAAAGGATCAAAGGTTTAATGGGACATTACATTTGTGAAGTATCATGAATTTGAAGTTTTTGTGCCAAAAATATGAGAAAATTCAAATTATTTACATTTCAGTACAAGCTATTATGCAGAAAATGCCATGCCACACCACATCCTTATTTGAGTTTGTTAGCTGTAACCCTCAGTTCATCTGTTGCTTGATATGGCCTAAGGGAGGAACAGTAGGTGACCTTCCTTGAAATGATATAATGGTTTCCAGAGGAGACCAGCATTTTTCCTTCAGTCTTCCATCCTTGTTTTTATACTGACTGATCATAAATTAAGGAACATGGCAGTGACCTCCCTGTTTTAAAAACACATGGAGACCAGAATCCTCTATCACAGTATACATTACTCAGCTTTATGCATGCTTAGCTATGTAGCAGAGGCACCAAGAAAGCCTGTTAGTGAATTGTGAAGATGCCTAACAGGATACCAGCAAGAATCTTGATGCTCATTGCCACTCCCTAGCCAGTGTCCCAATACACATCAATCCTGTTGTGTGTTGGTCCTAATGTACTTTGGTCACTTTTCTAGCTCAGGTACGTGGTAATGTACCAGTAGCACTTTACTGCCTATGGACATTATGGATCTGCCCAGTTCTAATTCCTACAGAGGTAGGTCCACTCATGAAATGTCCCAAGAGGATTCTGGCCATTATTTTATTTTACGTTTTTCTCTGGCCTTGCTCCTTTTCCTTGCTTTGAGCTGCTTTCCTCTTAGCTGAAGACTGCCAGTTGAGCTATTTATCTCTGTTTGGTGTGCACTCTCGAGATCAAATCACAATTTTCTAGGCACAGAGACACTTATTTCTGCACTTTGGAGTCCTGTTTTTAAATAGAACACACTTCTTTTGTGCCATTGAGACACATGAGATGATGGAAGGCGGGGAAAGCTTAGACCGTTAATAAAGATGTCTGAGAGTTTAGGACATGGATGGAAATGTATGGCCCATGGGACAGTTGCAGCCCTGAAGCTAAGAATGAGGGGTGTGTTCATAAATTTACATTAACTAGTAACTGATTCATGTGAATGCCTCACATAAGAGTGAGCTGGGCCAGAGACAAAAGTGTGTTGAATTTGAAGGTCAAGGCATGAAACCAGATTGAGGCTTGCATGGCTTCCTTGGAAAGTAGGGTACCAAGGGATAAAACTCTTTTCTCCACCATAGCACTTCCTAATTACCACCTGACAGTCTCAAAAATGGCTTCTTATGTGCAATGATTTCTTGGGCTCTTCCATTCTTTAGTTCAGAATCATAACATTTTTCTTTTGCACTTTGTCCCTGCTATTTCCCTAGAGCTAGTTACTTTTTTACCGGCACCCAGATTAATATATCATCTGTTTAATATATCGTAGCAGAAGCTGCTGAACAGCTGGGCAAGAATATGAAGTTGGTTGAAAGGCTGGTGGAATGGTGTGAAGCCAAGGATCACGCGGGAGTAATGGGAGAGTCAAACAGACTACTCTCTGCTCTTATACGACATAGCAAATCAAAAGTAAGTGGCTTACACAAAAACCTTTGGCACTTAAATTGTATACCTTGCACATGAACCCAACTCCTGGGAAGTGGAATAATGTGTTCCTCATATCATTTCAGTTTGGTTTCAGGCTAGGTTATGGCACTGAAATGGCCATTGTTGCTCTGATTGACAACCTATTCCATGGGAAAGATTTGGGTGTGTGTGTGTAACTATCCTGCTGATCTTGTTTGTTTGTTTATTTATTTATTTATTTATTTATTTATAGGCCTCCTTTCTCCCAAGATGGGACTCAAGACAGCTTCCAAAAATAGTAAATTAAAAATGTTTACAATAAAAAATTAAAAACAATTTAAAATCCATGCATTAAACACCACAGAATCATTCACAAGCCGTACAAAATTTAAAAACAAATACACACACACACACACACACACACCACATCATCTGGGATCTCTCATCAGCTTCTGACACCATTGAACATGATATCTTACTGGACTGGCTGTATGGGATAGGAGTAGAAGGCACTGTTCTACAGTGGTTCTCCTACCTGGAGGACCAGTTCCAAAGAGTAGCACTAGGGGGATTCTCTTAAACCCCATGGCGACTAAACTGTGGGATGCCCTAGGTTCCATCCCCAGTGCTGTTCAATGTCTTCCTGAAGCCATTGAAGGTAGTCATAAAGGGGTTTGGAATGGGGTGCCATCAATAAGCTGATGACACTGAGCTCTATTTCTACTTGTCATTTGAATCAACTGAGGCTATTCAGGTGCTGGACTAGTGCCTGGATGCTGTAATGGGGGCTGGAAGAGGACCAATAAACTGAATTTGAATTTCAGTAAGATGGAAGCTCTGTGGATTAGTGGTTCTCAGGTTAGGAACTGGGCAAAGAGCCTGTTCTGGCTGGGGCCAAACTCCCCCTGAATGTACATAGCTTGGGAATGATCCTTGATCCTTGGGCCTCATTGTCACTGGAGTGCTTGGTGCCAGCTTCAACTGGTGCACCTTCTAGCCTTTCCTGGGTAGATAACCTAGTCACAGTAGTAGTGGGGCTGCCCTTGAAGAAGACCGAGAAGCTGCAGGTAGTGCAAAATGCAGTAGCTCAACTGATGATTGGAATATCATACAGACAACATGAAGTGCCAATATTAAAAAAATTGCACTGGCTGCCAATGCATTCCCCATCTGAATTCAAGGTGCTTGTGAAGACATTTAAAGCCCTAAATGGCTTGCAACCTCGGTACTTGAGGGAGTGCCTCTCCCTAGCTAGAGGGAAGGAAAATCAGGTGGATCGTGGAAATACCTACTATTTAAGAGGCTTGGTTTCTAAGCCTTGTGGAAAATGTTGGTTAGCACCTGCAAATCCCTAAATGACTTTGGGCAAGGCTGTTTTGAAAGACTGCTCATCCTGCCGGTTAGTTGAAAAATCCTCAGAGGTCCTGCTTTCCAGCACAGTCCCCTTGCTTACAACTGCAGTTCTCAAAACACATTTTTAACATGATAGATGTGATCCACGCTATCTGTCCAGAACCAAACAAAACCAGTCATCTGCTGGGATAGAGAGAGGGGAGCTTGAAACTGAATCCTTCATCTGCCAACCTCTTCTCTTCCTGGCATAAATGGTGAACGACATTATTAGAGCTGACATCGATGACTGCAGGCTAGGCAGTGTTTATGCAGTACTAGAACAGCAGTGGTGCAACACTGAGTGATAAATGTTAGTGACTCCCCTTATCTTTCCATAAAGATATTATTTTTCTGCATCCCCCCCCCTCCCCCCGGAATCAATCATAGAATCCTCATGTTTAAACCTACCCCATGTCTGGGACTAAATTTTCATAGCATATTGCAGCTATAGTTTGCTTCTCTTTACATCCAGATTCCAGGTTTCTGTTTGCCTTGTGTCTTTCTTTGTATGCAAAACGTCACCAAATATGTCTTTGGAACAAACTCTTTGGAACTATTCTAGGCACGTTCCATTTTAATGAGTTTTGGCTTGTGGCTTGAACAAGAAGGAGAAGTACACAAGGATTCCTTGTTGTTGCCATTCACTAAATCATCTTGATCACAGTCAAAATATCAAACCTATTTTAGATGCCAAAATTGTGGCATCAAGCTCTGTTCCATAAGATAAAAAAATATAGATAAATGTTTGGCATGTAAATGTTACCAGAGCAGCGGGTGCATGCTTTTGTATCTGCAGCAGTGATACTGATAGAACACCACCTGGGTGAAAGAGCAAATCCTGTCTGTGTTATGTTGTATTGATGGTATCTTTAAAAACTTGCAAGCAGAGTCATGGAATACACATTTTTATTACTCTATTCAAATCAGGGTGTATCTTAATTGTTTAATCCTGATGCTTTAAAGAAGTACTGATCAATCTATGAGCTAACATTCTGGTATCCACCTAAGTTGAGAAGCTGGCTTTAGTGGCTTGAAAGCCAAAGTCTAGCATTTTTGTCAGGTGCAAACACACATTTACACATTGTTGTGGGACACAGTAAAACAAACGAGGGAACATAATACAACAAAAGAGGGAATCTAGCTACATGGCAAGTTGAGTTTCAATATCTCCCTGCAGACACTTGAGTTATAGGGTAAATGGAACATAGCAGAGTTTATATTGTAACAGTTCCTGACCTTAAAAAAGCTAACCCCACTGTTGTGTACCTCTTTCTAAGTTCTATGGGGCCAACTATAATTGAGTATTGCAAACACAATTGCACTTTAAATTGCAACACTACAATACAAAGAACAATACAAACAACACAATATATTAAATTTGACAAATACACTGTCCCAAAAGTTCCGTGCTTCCAATGAGGGGCCAGTGCAGGACTTGATTGCAGGACTCTTCTGCCTGCGCTACTTGGCATTTCTGAAACATTTGGAGCAGCCTTAAAGTTTTAAGGATCTGTGTCTGCACCTTTCCACAGTTAGCATGTACTTTTGTTCAGTAAAACAGGATATGGTGAAATAGGATGCATCACATGGAGAGAAGGACTGCTTCCTGTGTTAGCATCATTACTACCAGCCACCTACTGGTGGTAGCTGTCAAGCAGGGAACACTTGTGTCAGAGAACACTTCTTGAGCATGGTCTCATCAGTGGCCAGGAAGAAGACAAGAAGATGGCAGATCCCAGTTTCTCTAGTATATATTACATGTCCATGTCGATTTGAATTGTGAGCCACCTCAGGAGCTTGACTTGGCTGCGAAGTGGGGTTGTACATATAATAAATAGATAGTCCTGCCATGCCTCTTCCTGCATTCTATTTTTAAAAGGTCAGCCAACCTTATTTTGGGAACAGGGGTTTTGCAAAACACCTTTCAGGTAATAAGCAGCAGGAAAATGGGAAGGTTCTGAAGAAAAAGAAAAGAGAAATTTCTGTCAGCCTAGAAGGGGCAGTTGAGTAGTTTGCAAGAAATTTTAGCCATAACTTTAATTGCTAGTCTCCCATGGAGTAGGGCCACTGAATTAAGAGCTGAATGGTAAGTCAACGCATATATAAATCCCATTGCTTCATGGGTTGCCTTTAGTTAAGTTTAGCAATTTGCTTTAGGCCATAGAGTCCCAATTTCAAAAAACAATGCCTGTCAGCAGTGAGGTAGGGAAACACAGGCAGTGCTAGAGTCAATCCAATATAGTATATTCTGGAGGTAGAATCCCCTGGACTCTTGTCTATCTTGCGTAGGAACATATAATATCACTTAATGGGGAATTTCAAGTGGAAAGGGGTTTTCTGTAGCAAGTACTGGAAAGATCTCTGCTGGCAACCTTGGAAAGGTGCTCTGAACAGTCCAGCTTTCCTCAACCTGGTACCCTCTGGATCATTTTAGCTTTTGCATCATCACTCACCATTGGCCTTGATGACTAAGGCACATGGGAGTTAGAATCCAAAACATCTGGAAGACACCAAATTGAGGAAGGCTGGGATAGACAGCACTGGCCAAAATGGGTCCAGATTCTGATTCAGTACCCATATAAGGGAGTTCATATATTCACCTGTGGATAGGTTAAAGAAAAATCTTTCTGCCTGTTATATACCCAGCTGTACTCACTATGATGTGCAACGTGTGTGTTAGTGAATTGGTCCATTTTGTTTAACTGCAGTACACTGTAATTTTCCCTCATGTCCTGTGATTTTTATTTCTATTTTTTAGGATGTGATTAGGACCATTATTCAAAGTGGTGGTATTAAGCACTTAGTTACCATGGCAACTAGTGAACATGTAATAATGCAGAACGAAGCTCTTGTCGCCCTGGCATTAATAGCAGCTCTAGAATTAGGTAAGTATCCCCAAGGCTAATGCTTCATAATCTACCCCAGAATCACTGCTGAAGCAGAAGACCATTCAGGGTGAAAGCATGGCTGGATGGTGAACTTCCCTGCAGTAGGAATGGATATTTTAGATTTTACATGCAGTCATTATTGTAGAAATGGGCTTGAATCTGGTTATTAATCCCAGTGGGACATATCTACATGTTGATTCATCAGCCAACGATTGATCTAGTGCAGGGGTAGGCAACCTGGGGCCCGGCGAGGCCTTGGGACCGGCCCCAGCCTGGTCCTGCCACCGATGCCGCCGGGGCCTTTGGCCTCTCGCGCGCAGGGGCAAGGGGGGCAATTGTCTATAGACGCCTCCGAAAACATGCATTTATATTAACATTTTTTTAAAAGCAGCAATTTTTTTGCGTGTCCCCACTTTTTTTAAAAAAAATGCCCACCATTTGAAAATGTTGTCCTACATTTGTCCCGGTTTATTTATTTATTTAAATTTTTTTTAAAATTATTTAATTATTTATTTGGGCTCCCCCCCCCCCCCCCAGTTGTTGAGGGCAGCAACCTGGCCCCCGGCTCAAAAAGATTGCCTAATCTAGTGGCTCTCCTCTAGTTGAGACTAACCAATGGGATTCAGGCCTTTGTCAGTACATTCAGCTTCAACAGCTAGGTATGTGGGAGTGGGATATGAGAAGACATCCCCAAAGGCAAGTGTGGATACGGCAAACCTCCCCCTTACTCAGACATTCAGATTTTTCCAACTTTCATTTGTTCAAATTCACAGTTACAGCAGAGAAAGATCTCGAAAGTGCCCAGTTAGTTCAGATTCTACACAGACTGCTGTCAGATGAGAGGAGCGCACCAGAAATCAAGTACAATTCAATGGTCCTGATCTGTGCTCTTATGGGATCAGGTGAGTCTTCCTGAGGCTTTGCTTTTTAGAGAGGTTGGTGGGGTGGGTAACTTGTGGCCCTCCCTCCAGTTGCTGGACTGCTTCTGCTTACAGCCCTAGGCAGCAGTCAGTGCTGAGGGATACTGGTAACTGCAGTCAGAGAATACAGCCCTCTCCAACTGTGCTTTTTATCAGCCTCTGAAAAATCAGGGGCAAATGTCTTTATAGATTTTGTTCAGAAAGTTAGACCTGTAAACAATTATTTATTCACTTTTCTGACAAGTGGCAGCTTCTATAAAACTGTTTCAATACAGGACATAGCTCCAATTCAACTAGTGAGCTACAACTAAGACCGCACATCCTATTGAGCATCATGGGACATACAGTATGACCCTGTGTGTATTTATATAGAAATATGGCTTAATAAAAACTTGGTTACATGGGAGATTTATTTTTAGGAGGGAATTATTTTTCATGATAATGCCTACAGAAGTAGAAAAATATTATACTAAGGAGAAAGGTGTTAGTTTCTGCTTTGCTGTGTGTTTCTTTTCAGTTTGCAGGGAATTTTAAAGTACAGAACATTCAAAGTTCATTCCAAACTAGTAGACTGAACAGTTAAAAGTTATTCTACTGTTGTAGGACTCCCACCTCCTTAATGTGACACATGCATGTTCATGCACAGTTCTAACTAAATTTAGCTAGATGGGAGTAAGTGTATTGGGAAAGCAGTTTCCATGACGGCTCGGCAACATTTGAACCTGTATGTGTATCAGTGTAAGATGAGAATTGGTTCATTTAAATTCTAAACAGAGAAAATAAGGAGGGACATCATATTCAGTATACTGCTGATGTATTCATTACCAAATAAATGCTAAGAACAGTGCATTTATGTCAGTTCATAGGTTGAACATATACTTTGCATGCTTACAGGCTTCAAGTTCTGATCCTAGCATCTCCATTAGGACTGAGATAGGCTTCTGTATAAAATCCTGGACAACCACCAATGGTCAATGTAGACAGTGGCGAGTTAGATGAACTATGGTCATAATTGAGATTATCACATTCTGCCCTTATTTTTAGGAGAGGCTGAAGTCTAAATGTTTTAGAAATTGATTTAATAGCCTCTAGCCATTTAAAACATGAGGGCTGGTCCAACCTTTCTGCTGCTGTTGGTAACATTATCTTTCTTGCAACCATTGCTACCCATGTGGTAGCAGAATGTGTTACAAATTAGTTGTATAGAGTAGAAGTGTGGCAGATGAGGGAACAGATGAACAAGGAGACAACCCTGTGTGTATCTCCTAGTCTATGAAACGCCTTGGATAGGGTAGGACTCGCTTCACAGGAAACATATACAAGATTCAGCAGGGGACTCAGCTCTTGGGACTAGGTCTTTATAGCAGAATACTCCAAATGTTGAAATTATAAAGACTGTCCCACTTCCTTGCCTTTCTGGGCCCTAGGGCTTGCCACAACCCCCAAAAAAATATTTTTTAGGGGGAAGAGTCAAAATGTATTTTTCAGAGAGAGTTTTAAGTCTGAAATTCTCATCTTAACTGTAGGCTCTTTACCCCGCCCTATGAAATGGAGGAAATATCTATCGCAGCTTCCCAAACTGCAACCTTTTTGGCTTTTCCCCAGTGCCAAAATTAGTGCTGCTATCTCACCCACTGTGTGAAGGTGCTTTTCATGTTGATGGTTTAAAATACCCTGTTTTGATCTGTTAGACGCATACATTCCACAAAGACTGCAGGCAGCCTGTTATTATTAGATGGTTGGGCTGCCTCTGACTGACATGGAGATCCTTTTTTTTTTTAATAATAATAAAAAAGAGGAAGGTTTCTTCTGTTGAAGCTGCTGCCTCCACTGTTTAGTGCCTCTGCTGTTATGAACAAAAATTTCTTCCTGTTCTAACCGGTTTCTTATACAGAAGGAAAATAATGGGAAATGTAAATGTGTGCATAACATAAAAGGAGGAAAGTAGAGCATTCATAGCCATTACAAGTCTTGCTGTTTGTGTCTGAGAGTGAAAGGAAAAGACCAAGACACTTAAGAAGCTGATCAGAATCATTTTACCACTGCAACCTATTAATACTCTGAAAGCAACTCCTGCTGTAGATATTGAGCTATCCTGGAAGTAGAATACTTGTGCTTTATGCGTCAGAATGGCCTGGGCATGAAAAGAAGTTTCTAACTAAGGAAGCAAGAAAGGCCTTTGGTCTGAAACTTTCTTTTATGTCTTTCTCCTTTTCATGGGCAGGGATGGAAAGAGTTAACTTTGAATGGAAGATGGTGTACAGGGAAAAACAGGGATCAGATTTTTCTGCAGTTAAAATAGAGGCACCATGGGTAATAGAAATGATTAAGAATAGCTCTGTTATGGAGTGACTTGAGAAACTGGCTAAGTAAAATTGCCTAACTAGAATGAGGAGCATATGTTCCTGAAAGTTTGCTTGGGCATAGGAACTAGCAGCTTCTTGTCATCTCTCCCTGTTTCCCACCCCATTCCAGTGACTAAATTTTTCAGCTTTCAGCTGTGTTAGCAGAAATCAAAGTCTTTAAATGAAAATACATTTTAGTACTGAATATTTGCATCAGCTATTTACCACACTTCCTTTGCAGCTCATCCTAGTAGTTTAGTTAGGAGAAACACATGAGAAAGAATGCTTGTACAGTGGTACCCCGGGATACGAATTGATCGCGTTACGAAATTTCCGGGATACGAAAAAGTTAGATTGGAAAAAACTGTTCCGGGATACGATATTTTTTTCGGGTTACGAAATTTTTTTCGGCGCCAAATTCAAACGCAAAGCGCGGCTAGCGGCTTTCCAGCGCTAACGGAAAGCCTTTTCGGGTTGCGAAATTACTCGGGTTACGAACGGAGCGGCGGAACGAATTAATTTCGTAACCCGAGGTAGCACTGTATATGCTGCAAGCAGATTAGCTGTAACAGAATTTAAGATTATGGTAGTATTTGCTAATACTTAATCATACCTCATTAATGAACAAACAAGTGCTATACTGTTGCAGGAAGGTGCCATTTCCTTATTGCAGGACCTGTTTCCTGTTGTGCATGCCTGACAGAATAACTGGCAGAGGTCTGACTCTCACAAAGCTACAAGGTTAATTACATGTCAGTTCTGGTACTAAGTAGACTTCTTGGGGTGGCTCACCCCCAAATGAAGTAAAATAAGTGGTTAGCAGTGATATGGCCCTCTTAGTCATGGCTCCCATTTTTTGGCCAGTTTCCCTGGCACCTACAATTTCCCATTATCTCAAGCCTTTTAGGTGCAATTTTAATTCTGCTGTTTCTTTTATGCCAAATGTGCAATTATGTGACTTTTGGTTTGGGGGCTTGTTGGGTTTTTTGGAGGGGTGTATTTATAATATTTTGGATTATTTAGGCAAGCCATGTATGACTATGACTAAAGGACAGTTTAAACATAATAAATGACAAGGATACAAAGCCTAGGAGTCTGTTGATGCACTGCTGAAAGAACTACTAAACACAAAATAAAAGTCTACCCAGTCTAGCTCTGGTGACAATCTCCCTCCACCACTGTTAACCCTGCTGCCAGTATTCTACACTGGCAACTCAGGGGTCAAGCAGACAGGCAGGAAAAAGCAGCTTTCTCTGATATCAGGATAAGTCCCTGCTGACTGCTCCCAAGGCGACTGGAGTGTACATGTTATGGCCACACGGCACAGCATCAAGCCACACCACTGGGTTTTTTTTCTTTACTTTTCTCCCAACATCCCTGACACCCACGACTCCTATCCCATTGAATGGCCATTCCTTTGAACCTCTACACTATTTAATGTGCAGCCCTCCACCAGGATGGCATCGGAGCAGAGCTATTCCCATGAAGACACTAGCAAGGGACAATCATGCCCTCCCCTTCACTCCATGCCCCCTCTTGGACTGTCTGGTTTGTGTATGTTTTATTGACATCCCCATTAGAGGTGTCACACTTTTGCATCTTTCCACTGCCACCCCCACCGCTTGGGTACGGCAGCTCTGTCCTTTTTAAATTTCCATCTGAATCAGTGCATTTACATTCAGGAGTAGATTGCTCTTTTAGAACTGATCTGGCATCAGTGTCTTTATATGCATGGTCAAAGATGCGCACCTTCCAGGAAGGAGCAGAAAAATCCAATTTCTTTTTAGTCTGGCGTTTGCCCTCTTAGAGTGGCCACAGCATGGTTTCTGGCCACTTTGGGGGCGTGCATCATCTAAATACTCTCCCCCAAAGCGGGCTGAAACCACTTTTGGCCCAGCTGTTTGAGGCCTTAGTTACAGAGATGTACCTGAGCAATGCCTCTTGCCTCACCCCACCTCCCACTAGCTCCCCAGCAGCCAGATTGGGTGAAGGGGGTCTGTTACGCAAGGATGTTTCCAACACCCCACCATCCAGTGAACCTGTGAGAAGAACTTGCAACGAGGCCCTGCTTCTAATTATCACAGGCTTGTTCACTGGTGGAAGGGGATAGAAACATCCACTTCCCTTTACAGTATTTGATTCAGCTTCTGGTGTTTAAGGTGGGCTAGGGTGTCATTACATAGGTTTTCTGTAATACATTGTCTTACTGAATAGAGACCAATTATTGATCTGCACCTCTGGGTTACTAGTCCATAATTGCAATACTGAATACCAGTTGAATTTATTTTTTTAAGGGGGAGAGGTTGAAACATTAAAGTTATCAATGCTACACATCCAGGCAATAGAATTTTAGGGGTGGGAGAAATGAACCATTTCCTCTTGCATTACTACCCTTCTTCAGCTTCCGTACTTTCATAGAATTACTACTTCCATACATAATAATAATAATAATATGTTTTATTTGTATACCGCTTTTCCTATGATCAATCACAGAGACTCTTCGTCACATCTAGTCAACTGTGCTGGTCTTTCCTATTTCCACAAACCCAAAATCGCCTTCCAAACTGCAGTACTAAAAAACAGGCTATTTGCATACAGATGATAATCAGAGCAGGGCCAAAAGTGCATTATTGGGAAGGTTCCCTCCTTCGACAATTCTTGGAAAATATTGGTTGCTGTCACCACACATTTTCTGCTGGCCACATTGTGCATTGATAAGGCCTGTGTTCATTGCTGAAAATGCTGACAAAAGAACAGCTGTGCATATAAAGGCCCAGCATGAAAGTAACCGTGTTGCTTCTGTTTGACAGAACTCCTTCACAAGGAAGTGCAGAGCCTGGCCTTTCTAGATGTTGTATCAAAACTCCGCAGCCATGAGAACAAAACGGTCGCCCAGCAGGCCTCCCTCACAGAGCAGAGACTCGCCGTGGAAAGCTGAGGAAGGGTACCCAATTCCACATAGCATCGTATCACAGATTTCACCTTTTATCCTGTCCTGCTGCTACTCCTGCTGCGTTTTCCCCACTGTGTCACTTGTGCATGCGTGTAACATTCCCACACTGATTGAACTGCTGTAGGTACCTCTCCAAATAAGATTTCTAAAAACCCATAGCCAAATGTCATAACATTATCCTCTCCCCTCTCTTTCTCATACATACATACAGGCACACACACACACACAAGTCTTCATTCCTGTCGTTGTTCTACTTGTATTCTCGTTGCTTGGGCCTCATAGTAGAATGTGCATGTTGTAGTCCTATATTAATGTAAAAGTGGTACTACAGTGATGACTTTCCTCTCATATCCCTAACTCCGTAACAGTGTACTACTAACTTAGGGAAAAAAACAGGAGGCAGCAAGGCCAGGCTGGACTGCCAGTGAGGTGAGAAAGCTCCTCTTTTTGATGCTTCGGAAACAACAGCAACCAAAAAGGATGAGTGAAGGAAGTCTTGCTGCTCTATTCACTGGTCTTGCCTATTAATGTCAATCCCGTGGTACCTAGAGGTAAACAAATAAAATCCAGTGCTCTCACACCTTACCCAGTGCTCTGTCCTTTGTATAGCAATTCATTTAATTGGAGGTATTTAATCTCTCTTTGTTACATACATAAACTACTTCTGGGTTATTAAATGCTTACATAGCAGAGGAATCACCTGCAGCACTGAATTTTATAGCATCAGCGCATGTACACTTCATCAAATCCACTCAAATATACAATCATTGGCACCCATAAGAAAACAGCATCAGGTTACTACTTTTAAAGTAGAAGCCCACCTCAAAAGAACAAGCACTTTATATAGTATAGTTATAGTATAGTATTAAGTATATGAGAGCCAGCATGGTGTACTGCTTTAAGCGCTGGACTAGGCCGTTGGCGATACCATGATTTAAATCCTGGCTTGGCCTTGGAAACAAATTGGGTGACCTTGGGCAAGTCATACTCTCTCAGCCTCAGAAGATGGCCATGGCAAACCTCCTCTGAACAAATCTTGCCAAGAAACCCCCACGATAGGTTCACCTTAGGGTCACCATAAGTTGGAAATTACTTGAAGGCACACAATAATAATAATGACAACAACAACAACAGTATAGTATACAGGCTGAGACTAGCCTGCTGTTAGGTTCCCCTGCAGAGAATATGATGGGTCACTTCCACACAAGATTCCCCCCCCCCCAGCATGTTCTAGATATAGACCAGGATCATCAGTGGCTTACCATCAACAAATCAGGCAGTCTCTCTCCCCTATTTCATATATGAAAAGCTAAGACTGTAAAAACCTCAAAGTGTAAATCTTATATACTACTCTGGTATAGTTACACAGGAGGAAGTGATGGCAGACATATATGCTGATGTTGTGTAGCAACAGTGAGAAAATAGGAGAGAGACAGCTCAAAGCCCCTTGTTTCCTAAATACCTGGCTGTGAGGAATCCTTGATGCCAGTGGTCTATGGGTGCAGCAGCATAAAAATCATTGTGGTGTGAAACAGACAATTTCCTCAGCCATCTCTCTTAGTGTATTTGCTTAGAATACCCCTCAAAGCCATGCATTCCAAAGAGCAGTCTCAGGACACTATGGATCAGCTTTGTCCTTCCATCAACGACTAGCACTGCCACTGCTCTTCTACTTGTATAGGGAGATCTTAGATACTGTAGCTCCCTGCACAAGTTCAGTACAGAGTTTGTCAAACCACTCACACTACAATCTGTTATGCAAACAGTTTCCCACTATAGGATGTTGGCCCAAGTTCATGCAAATTCATACACCATCTGTACAATATCTCCTACACAGTGGGCTTGTCACCAATGGAAAGGGAAGAGACAGTACAGTATATGAAAGGCACTTTCAGCAGGGACATTTTGTAGCTGGAAAAGCACATGTAAATTTTCAAAGTAAGTTCTTTTTGAATTCTAGAAACTGCATATATCTGTATTCTTACATTAGCAGGGATTTATAGATAGAGAACAGGAAGATAAACAGTCTTACTTTCTTTTTCTGTTCAGCCAGGATGTGTGTACTTTGCAATAAAAGAAACAAAAAGAATTCACCAAGAATAACTGGACTATTACCTGCACAAATTATGTATATCTACTTGCACTCTTACCTTTTATAATTTAGCTTACTATTGTTTGTCGTGCAGGCAAAAGAATTTGGAAAAGTTACTTTTTGGAAAAGAAATACCAGAATCCCGCTGTCAGCATGGGGGTTTGGTCCAAAAATGTAACATTCCCAATCTCTGGAAAAGAAGCAAGAAATAATACAGAACACTCACACCCCTCACCTCTTGACCACTTAGAAGTCTTTTCTAGTGATTCACTTGGATGCTGATGGTTCATCACACATTGCCCATGTTGTTTCAAGCATATTTTCCC
>NC_056526.1:171119009-171169514 GCF_019175285.1 Sceloporus undulatus | reverse complement strand
AACAGTAACCATTAGAAAGCTTTTTCTTTTTCCACAAATCAAAGCAATTAGGAAATTTATTTTTGCACATGAAAGTCAAAATGTAGACACGAGATGTCACTCAATTTTATTTATAAAACTGTAATATGCTAACAAATTGCATATAAAATGATTTACTTCAAGTAAAATACAGAATACTGCACAACTAGTAAAACTATGTTGTCCATAATAAAAGTATTAAAACATTCCTACCAGTTTCATCTATGGGGAAAAAAAAAGGTACAAGAGCATGATGAAGACCACTGTCAACACTTTAAAAACTGACACAAAGAAGTTGTGTTCACTTCATGTATAAGTCCAGTTACGTCCACTGCAATCTGTATGAGCATCAATATACCATACTCTAATGCAAAGATGAGATGACAAATAAGCAAAAATATATCCATTCCTAGACAGACTGTGACCGATTGGCAATGAGACAACACAACTTCAGTCAAACTGTATTGGCATGCAATTCTCTTATAACAATACCTTCCATCATCAGTAAGTGTAATTGGCTTTTACAATCAATTTTGCAATTTACAAGACTAACACAGAAGAATACATTCATATAAAAAGAAATAAAAAACACAACACAATGGTAATTACAGTGAGTGTCCTTAATTACAACATGCAACGAATCAGGGAAGAAACATATTTGGAAGTTAACTCAGTATTTCCTATACATACATACATGTATGTATGTATGTATATTTGAGAACTAGGCAAAGTCATAGACCCAACCATGCCCAATCTTGTTTTGACGTTTGACTGTGAACAAAACACTTGTTTCAAAATGCTAGGCACATACTATGCAGTGAGACATTTGCAGGTATGGTTTATTTTATCATTCATACTCCTAAGGAGTATCTACACTGGTTCAGTGTGATTGATACTGAACTTTATTAGGTGCTTAACTTTAATAGGAGTGTGTGGACAACTATGTGCAAATACATGCACACACACATCTCTACAGTTCCATTTTAGTGTACTTCACAGATAAAGCCAACCCTAATGCTCTTCCATGGGTAAGGTGATTATAAGCTATCCCATAAATTGCTCTTCTTCACCCCTGTGACATTTCAAATGAAGCACCACAAGGTCAAAAAGCAGGGCTCTTGGAGCCAGTTCAGATCTTACCCATGCTGAACATTTTGTACATCCCCCTCTACCACTTAATGTTATTTATCTGGACAGAAGGCCCAGACCAAGAAAGGGGGAAGACTGTGACATTCAATTTTCTGTACCCATTGGTGCCCATTTTTCTTAGTATAAGAGGGGCAGGATTCCAGGATGGGAACATCACCTTCAGCCAGAGTTAAATCTCTGAGGGCCTTGCCATGGAGCAAGAGATGGATCTGCAAATCCCAAATGCTGCCCCAGAAGATGCTGATGTATATCACTGATCAGAGGAAATGTAGCAATTATCAGCTGAGAACTGTATCCACTGGGGAGAAAAAAGGGGTAATTTTGTCACCAACCCCACTTCACGTATTACTATTCACTTCTCTATTTGTTCATGTCAAGCTTAGGAACTAGCTTTAATATTGTATTTTCTCCACACAAATGTTGTGAGAGTAATTTATCTGCAGCAACACATGAAAAAGTTGTATCAACACTGAAAATTAAGATGGATTATAAAGCAAGATACATGAAAAGGAGTCTGGAGGAAACACATTGTTTTCAATCATATTGCACTAGATTTGAAAAATCCACTACTACTTATTTCAGTCATATATCTCCACATCAACCAGATACTTTGCTCTCCCTGCGAGTGGTCACATCCAGACAAGAAAACAGACATTTAGGAATTTAATGTTGACATATCCCCAGTTAAGGAAGATGAAAATACTGAAGGATATTATGTGCATATTCTAATTATACTTTGTATAAATAAGTCTGAAGACTATGATGCTTGTAAACAACAGGAGTTGGCATTAAACTGCTGAGAGAACTTAACAACAGGTGTTCCTAGACAGGTAACATACACAGGCTTAAGACAATCTCACAGAATTAGGCAAGCTGCCTTGACAGTGGGTCTGAAGAATTGAAGATATTCAGTGTAGCTTGGCCTCACGCATGCCCCAAAATGAACCTGCACAGATCCTCACTGCAGCTTCCACAGCAGAAAGGGTTTGTAATCGGGGCACTGCAATGTTGCACAAAGCTCCTTTTAACAAAGATCTTTATGAGCTTAATTTCTGCATTGTGGAAAGAAAAGAGCATTTAAAAGGTGCGATGGCATTAAAACTTCATCACTGTCAACTCCAACAAAAGCAGTCCCACTCTAAATATTCAGAAAACCATGACTATTATAATATAAGTAAACATGGGAGTGAACAAGATGCATTTGTTGCTCAAGTGATGTTGGGAAGAATGGATAATGTGGTCAGTTTGGACCTATTCAAGCCCACCCACTATTTGTTGAATTGTGCTTAGTGTCCTGACCATGAAACAGGCAGGACTTTCAGGGAAATGGACCTCAAATATTCCCATTCACAGAAACTCTCTTCAGCTGTCTTTGGTAAGTGTGACCAGTGAAGATATGGGACTCAGTTTCAGGATAACACAGTAGTTAATGAAGCTCCTGTAGTTTCAGCAGCTTATGATATAATCATTGCACAAAGCAGGTAGGAAAAGAAGAGATAGCATGAACATCATGAAAACGGGGCAGTTCACACCAGTTTTGTCAAGCTGCAGTTTTGCCAGGCAGACACTAGATGGTAGGCTATTAAAGCATTCCACGTTTAAACCAAGAGATATGTAAAGCTTTTAAGTTTTATAATGGACAGGCAAACTGCACATATATCCTTCTCTATATAAATACACATTTATGATGAATCACAATCCCGTGCATGGATCAGTTCATTCGCATGCTACTATTTACATTTCAAATATTATTTACACACCAGATGGAATCTAGCAAAAGCCAAGTCCCAAGTCTTCATTTCACAACAAATATAATAGCAACTCACTGGAAAAGTAAGTAGGAATCAGCTCAGAGAAGAGAAGGACCAAAGCTTTAAAAAAAAAAAGGGGGGGGGGGAGGTTCAGACTGCAAAGGACAGAAAAAGCTAGGATGCCTAGACCAGGATGTGTCATTCAGTACAGAGAATTCAGCACATCTAGATCCTGCAATTATTTCTTCTTGCATTTTTGAAGCAAAACTATTCTGACCTTGAGGGTTTTTTTGTTTTGGCAAAAAAAGGAAAAAAAATCTAGAGAGAGTGAGAGGAGTAAAGAAGGGCCATGAAAAATCATACGGAAGATGCAAACTTTTAAGATCAAACCTGATGCATTGCAAAAGCTGCAGTACTGACAGCAGATCCAGGTGTATCATGTGCAAGATAAGCACTGGGGATGTCTGGACATTAAACATGCATGGTTTTGCTCATTTAGGCTCCAAATGCCTCTCCTGCCCCTTTCCACCCACAGGTACCTAAAATCTCTGTCCTCATCTGATTCATCAACTACTTTTTGAAACAAGAAAGGGGAGATAAAAACAAACAAAGGGGAAACAATTGTTTGGGAAGTAAATTAATCGGCCTGGCTCCAACATTCAAAATTTCACTCTCTCCTTCTCCCATCAATTTACCATTTTGCAGCTCGTATTGGCAGAAATGAATTTGTCCATGTAGAAATGGAAAGGAATTCACATGGGAAACTTTAAAGTCTTACTGTATTTACATACTCCATCCCAGCACTCAGAAACTGCCCATTAAAATCAGTAATTGGCTGGCAGTTGCCAATGTTTTTTAACCTGACATAATTTGTAAAATTTCCGATTCGGGACATCCCAGTGTTTCAGTTGGGGGTCTGTTGATTCATGGACTTTCTTAGTAGTCTACATTTCGACAGCTGGCAACACATGTTTGAATGGGCATTAGCTGAAAGAGAACAAGTGGGAAACATTTCTAAATTTGGGGGGCAAATGTAGGCCCAGTGGAACCTATGAGATGTGAACATCATATATACAAGCTATTAAAAGGCGCTATAACAACTGCAAGAAAATACAACTGAAAGAATCTTAAATTGTTCAGCTATTTGCAACAATCATAAGGGCCAGAAGAAAAAGAATAGTTTCATTTTTTACTCAAAAATATTTTTCAGTTTCCTGCAGGACCCAGCAAAACACACATATTGCTCATGCAAAAGACACTACGGACAGTTTCAAGACAAAAGCTAACATTGTTTTATCTGTTTGGGATATAACTTTTTTTCTAGGATCAACAAGACAGCTCTTGGGACCAAAAATGACATTATAATACCAGTGCCCTATTACCTACTAGTTACAAATGCCAGGAGAAATCATTCTTTGCAATGGGAGAAAAACTAACCATGGGTAAGGAGTAACAACAGTACAGAGGTCCATCATAGCAAAGTTGTGGATACTCAAACATGGAAGGTCATCTTCTAAAACATAAAGCAGCTGAAAAAGAAAAGGGAATGCTTCTTTTAATTTCACACATTCTGTTGACATCTTGCATGTTCGGTGTTAAATATGAAATACCATATCTCTGGGCTCTTCAGACCCTGAAGCAACATGAAGTCATAACATTTTCCTACCCACATTGTTATAATATTCTGCCACCTCAAGGCTAAAAACTGCGATCCTGTCACCTCAGCAATTTCCCAAACAAAGCTACATTGGGCTAATGAAAGGAACAAGGCTCACCAAGCTATGCTGTTCATGAGAATAGTTTGCAATTACTATATATGCAGGTGGCTTTCTGTAACACATCTCCAAAAGCATGAACAGTTCCCAAAAGGGTCTTTTAAGAACAAGGTAAGTGTATCTGGAATGCTTAATTCGTTGAATAGTAATAGAAAATGGCAGCCTTTAGAGGAGGCATTTAACTCACACTGTCAACTGTTTACTAAATGAAAGATGGCTTGCACAATGATGTAGTTAAGCTTGAATTTGCATCAGTTTTCTTCTCAAATTAGGTTTTCTAGACAGCTATGCAGTAATATCTGGGTTTTAGAAATATGTTCTACTCTATCACACTGTCCCTGCTACAGACTGGTAAGACACTACCTGAATTCTCCCACAAACCCAGTAAGATTAGACAAAACTCCAGCCCCTAGAAAAGAAAAGCTAAATGCAGTTCTTCCACAGAAGGCACCATCAGCTTTGCATTTCCACTGCTACCTAATTCAGATATGAACACCCAGTAACCAAATCTGAGACATTCACTAGAATCAACACCAGCCATTCTCAGTGAAATACAGTATCTTGGTCAAAGAAAAAGAGAAGGAGGGAACAGGGAGAGTTACTAGAGTGACTATTGTGGGGTTATGTACTGCACCTCTTTCCAAATTCTACTGTTTTCACCTCTCAAAATCAAATGATTATTTAACACATCTCAAAAAGTTTTTAAAAAGAAGTGTTACTATTTCAAACCAGAGAGTAAGAGATAGAAAAAGAAAGAAATAAATGGTACATTCTAGCTGCAAAATAAAGAGATGCAAATTGTCATCACTGGATCCACTTTTGCACTAATAAATAAACATGTTGTAATTGGAAGCTTCTGCAGAACAGATATCCAAAACAAATCACACTGAACAGATTCCAAAGGCTTATAGCCACCACATGCAGAAATTGGGGGAAAACAGAACATCCACTCAGAAAGGTTTCAGTGGAGCATCTTATATATTTGTCCAGCAATGCAAAATGCTTGCTTAATGTCCATGAAGTTCAGAATATTCTGGGTTTGGATTTTTGGAGATTCAGCTCACTTCTCATTCTTAAGCCTCACTATTAACTCCTTTTCTCACATCATATATCACCAACTGTTGTAATTTGTAAAAAGCAGTAACACCTGGATGTTTCCCTTAAACATTCCGATGAAGATCTCAAAATTTTTACCTCTACCCCCCTTTGGAAATAAGGTTACAAGAGGATGAGAAAGAATTAAAGATGCTGTTCCCCAACAGAGGGCATTACAGAGCAGATCTTGAATCTCTTGTGGTAGACTGATCATTTCTTACTGGTAAGCAAAGAGGCCAAGATGCACAAAGTGGTTTTCTTTTGGTGGGTTTTCTTCCAGAAGGAATGGTGGTCTCTTTGTCTGTTAAAAACACACTCATTCACACCACTCCTTTGGTGTGCACTAGCGAGAGAGAAGAAATGGCCTCACACTGGCAGCTTCTGACAAGCTCCTGTCACAGAGAATAAAAAACATGCCCTGCTAAACTACATCCTGACTGTGCCCCCCATACAGGTGCTTTACCACAAAAATAAAGAAGAAAGGGGAATATACCACTTTACTTGGTCATGAATACAGTAGAGATACATGGCTCAAAACATTTCAAACGGGGGCTATTTTCAAAAGCTCTCATCAGCAAGCATGAGGCTGAAGCCATTTCCTCTGAAATAAACAAGGGTCCCATGCAGTTCCAGCTATTTGAGAACTTGAGATTTCCCTGTTACCCTTTTCCATAATAGCAGGGTGTCCACAGGACACAATGGAGTTTTCCAAGAGTTGAGGTTGAATTGTCCAGTGTCTTGTGCCACTTGTGGTCAGCAAGTTTACCAGCTGGCTCGGACAGCTTCGATGTCGCTAACTAGGTTCTGAGCCAAGCATATACCAAATATCTGGAAGAAAATAAGATGGAATTGGGCTTCAGATGAAGATACCTGGTTGAACCAAAATAAGTGCTCAAGATATGTAACTTTAGTTGCCTATACAATGGTGAGACATTTACACACTGGAGCAGGCTTATTAAAACAGACAAGACTGTCTTAAGGTCAAGGATGGTGGATTACAGGCATAGGATTTGGAACAACAGTTATCCTCTGGAGACTAGAGAGACGTATATAGAGCTGCAGTTGGAAGAGTCACCATGAAAATCTCCAATGCAGATACAGGTGGCCTTTTACATCCCGGCCAAAGAAAGGAAATTGGAAGTTCCATAGCATGCCTTTCTCAAATATCCTGAACACTCTGGATCCAGTGGTATTCTCATTGCCACTGGCCATAAGGTCTAGAACAGGAAGCAAATTAGAAACCCCCTTCATCAGATACTTAGTGAGTCCTTCCTGAATCTTCATTCATGAAGAAAAGCCAGAGAGAGAGAGTTATGCTCTAGAAAGGCAACTTCATTATGCTTGACATGGCAGAAGAGAGAAAGTAGCACCTTGTATTTTGTACAAAAACCATTACAATTATCATACATTTGCCATGCAAACCTACTGGATGAAAAACAAATTAAAACATAGCAAAATGTCTTTCGATAGGACGTGTTGCCCACAATCTTGTTAATGACATATAAGTTTGGCATATACATGTATATGTTGCTTTCTGGATGCAGCACAAGGTGCTGTCCTATAGCTGTTTGCTCAATGTCCCAAATTACTATCCCTGCCACAGCTGTCAAACCCTAAGAAGGGATGCTGCTGCTTACCAATGGTGAGGAGACAAATGGAGAGGCAATTCTATTGATGTACATCAAAGGAGAAGGGATAAAAGAATAAACTCTGTCTGAAACCACACTCCATTTCCTCGCCCCTCTAAGGCAATACAAGCCCATTTGTCAATGTCTGATCTGCCCCCTCTCACTCTCCTCTCCTCACTGGTAAGCAGCAGTGAGCTATGGGGGTTAGGAGAATTTTGGATGGGGCTAGGGGATAGCCCCATGTGCACCATCCAAAAGAGATATATGTGGAGGGTGAACAATGAATAGAGAAATAAAGCATTATGCTCTGCCTGCTTGATACAGGATCTCAACCATTATTTTATATCATGGGTTTTATACACAGAGACCCACTTTTTCTCCTAGGATTTGTTTGCTATCTGCAGACTTTTAAGAGACCAACATGGCCTACCTGCAACAATGCAATTCCAATGAATATGCCAGCCACTATAGTGAGATTGTCTTGAAGCCATTTCTCAAACTGAGGGACACAGCCTTTTGTATAAATAACAATCTGCTGGTCAACTTCCTGGAAGGAATGACAAAGATAAAAATCACTTAACATTCTCTTTGGCTTTCACTTCCTTTCTCCTCCCCTCCTGCGGAAGTTCCCCAAGGAGAAGCACTTGAAGACTTACAGGTTTCTGCCTGGCATCGTAGCCACACTGAGTATTAATGACATCTTCCTAGAAACAAAAACAAAAATATGTGCCAATAAATTCAACTTTTCGTTATGCCAGATTTCCACAGGATACAGAGCTATTATTTCAGTTCATTCCTAACACCATGTTTTCTGATCAGAATGCTCCCCCAACTTCATCCCTATTAATCATCTTTCTCACTCCAGCTCGTCCCAGCTGCAATGCCTCTGGATTTATTCACTGGTTATCCCTCTGTACCCAGTCCCCTGCATGTATAGATCTTCAAGGTTAGGGTAGAACCTTAGCATATGCTAGACATCTACAGAGGGAATATCTGAAATATGCTACCATTCAATTAATGGGGACTAAGCTTTGGAAACCATTTTTTTGAACTATAGCTCCCAAAATTCAGCATGACCAATAAATAAAGTCAATTTATAGGCTCTGTATCTCATATAGAGACCAAAGCAGATCTCTCACAAAGTCTCTAAAAGTGGGTTTTTTTCCTGACTTGCAGCTGAAGCCATAATCCTAATACGGGTTGCATCTCTTATCAATTTTGGGATATTTTGATTTTTGAAGTATTTGCGAGGCTGCAGAGAGATATGATTCTGGCGAGAGACACAGGTGGAGATGCAAGGATCTGTGAAATGGTGGGAGGCATGGATTTGTGCAAAGCACTATGCTTGGATTGCCACCATTTCACAGACCTTGCATCTCTCTCCAGCCTCACAAATACAGTATGTACTATGTTACTTTATTTTCCAAAAATCCAAAATATTTCAAAATCTGGGGGGTAAATCCCAACTCTGAAACATTTCTGGTCCCAAGCATTTCAGATAAGGGATACTTAAGCTGTATAATCATGTCTTCTGGTGATAACATGTATCTCACAAGCAGCACAATACAAGCAGGTCAAGTTACCTAGTTGTGTAACACAGCCCCTCACTACATTCATGTCTTTGTCTCACTGTAAAAGTATTCATCTGCTAGAATTGAGGAATCTGATTTGAAAACCTCATGTCTTACTACAGATACTTGCAAGCAGGCTCAGAGGCCCACAGGAGATACCCAGAAAAGGTGAAAGGTACACTGAGAGACAGAGGATACTGAATAGGCAATAGTAAGTTTTTGTTTATGCTCTGAACATGCTGTAAGAAAGGGATACAATTTAAGAGTGCATGCAGACACAGAGCTCTTTTATAAGCACTGGCCTCCACCTCTGTTGCAGATAGCAGCCTTTTCAGAAGGGAACAATAGCCTTGCCAGGCTTCATCACCAACTTACAGCAGGATCTTTAGTGCAGCAAGAAAAGGGCACCCCACAGCGCTCCCGACTGGCATTGGAATCCGTGCAGTTGAAATAGATGTTGAGGTTCCAGTCATCTGCTCCAAAGGCTCCACAGCATTGCCACTAGAGCAGGGAGGGGGGGCCACATCAAGAATGATTTCATGAGGATATTTCACTTTTACTTTTTCATTACAAAAAGAAAAAAGGACCACAACCTTCTTGTTTGCTTGTCTGTTGATATAAAGGACTATTATTTCTAAGTTCTTATAGCAAAGGTGTTGGTACTTTTTGGTAAAGGACTATTAGGTTTTGAAACATGGGCCAAAAGAGCCCAACAGATCTGAAAACTACCACTACAGATAAACATGATTTCAACGTATACACACAGAAGTTATTTGGGTGTTTGTCCTCACATACAATCAGTTTGAACCATTGAAAATTAAGATGTAAAAGAGACTTCTAAAGAAATGCCATATGTTGCAGTGCTCCAGATGGATTGGGCGATTTTTCTCACACAATTTTCAGAGATACGTGGCAGCATAAGTTGTAATAAACCAATCATATAGCAATCTGTCACATAAAACAACTAGCCAGAGAAAGTCAGCAATGGAAGAGCAAGGTATTTAATGCAATCCACCCATGATGACTTCGTATGCAGGCTAAAATCAATACCTGCACTGCCTCTTCCACAAGCTTTAACACTAACACCACCACTTCTGGACCATTCAATAAACAATGAAAAACCAGCCTCTAACTGGCTCCAGAATCCATCTCATTTCATGGGATGCTTGTACTGCATGTTTATATATACTAGCTTAATTTTGACTTGCTTTCCTGACAACTTCCTGTTTCTAACACTCGCTTTGGATAGAACTTGTGAACGCAAACATAATCAAAACCTTCCCATTTTTGTCCCCATTGAGAAAATTGGGATTATCATTGATTTACTTGAAATACGTATAGCCAGGAAAATAACTGGTTGCCATAAAACCTAGCAATAGACAAAAGTTTTCCTAATAAATGTAGTTAACAGCTACATTACAAAGACTGCAATTATAATTATGCTATAAATGTTTTTGTTGCTTTTAGAAATGAAAAGGCGAGAAAAAGAAATAAAAAATGAAGTAGGGAGGAGTTGCCTTCTAAAGGGGTCTAAAACAAGCAGAATCATCACTTACATATTCTTGTGTAAAGTCAATGAGGTTTTGCAAATCAATGTCATCTCTGTATGCTCGGATATTGTTGTTGATAAAGAAATACAGCTGGTCTTTGATCCAGTCTTTGAAAACAAATGCCAGAACACCAGCTGTGAGTTCCAGGAAGAAGATAATTCCAAGGAATACAGAGAACTGTAAAGAAGGAGAATTTTTTTACATTGAAACACAACTCATAAAACCCAAATGCAGCACTTGACCTGGGGATGCCTCTTGAATAAAGAAATGGCTACAGCAACTGTGCAAGCTACTTACAAACTTGAGAAGGAAGGTGTTCTCCCGCAGAGCTCCAATGCATCCTGCAAACCCCAAAATGAACATCACTCCTCCAACCACAAGGAAAAGCCACACTGGATCAAAGCCTCCCAAGTCAGTGATGGAAGAGATGTTGGACAACACTCCCTGGATGCGGGGAGAGAAAAATGCAACACATAACAAACATATCTAGCTGTACCTCTGCTATTCCTTTTGACACTGAGCAAAACCAAATCAGACATTCTGCATTTATGTCCAACAGAGATTGATGTGGTTTTGTTTAAAAGTGATGTTTCCTGACAGTTATTTGTCTGTTGGAAAAAAATACCACCATTCTAATGGAATCAGGCACGCACAACCATATCTTTTTTGTGACTAAGACCAGGTAGAATGTTTGTAAAACTTGTAGTTTAATGGGCAAGCTTGTAGTTTAACAGGCAAACATCTACACACCACCAGAAGCAGTATTCTCCCTTATTCTGAACTATACTGAACACAGCAGAATCAGGAGTGCCTGGAGCACACCTCTACATAAACTTTTTATTTAGAAGAGCCTAATAAGTTATGATATACTTCCAGCCAGTGGCTGCTGGTGGCTTCCATTTCATTGGAACAGTGAATCCATTCTGGCTGTTAGTACAAATTTTCAAGGAGGTCACTGAGGTGTTGGATCTGTCTTGAAGATAGGCTGAAGATCATGGATTAATGGTGGATTTGGTCTTAGACTTACACTATTTTTCACAATTGGTGAAAGTTCTAGGACTTAATCCAATACTATGTTTGCAGTAGTACCAGATCTTCTCTCCCTCCCCCAGCATTCCCCAGCACTGACAACCTCCAGTTTGGAGATGTTCTGACCCTCTACAACAGGATACAAGGAGGAAGGTGCCACAGGAGGGACAACAAACAATTGGATTCAGAAGCAAGTCATTAGATTCTGGCCTTACTGTTTTAAGAGTATGGCCTTTAACACTGGCAACAAAAAAAATGGTGCAACAGATTAAAGTGTTTTTTGTGGATTTTTCGGGCTATGTGGCCATGTTCCAGAAAAGTTTCATTTTGACGTTTCGCCAGCATCTGTGGCTGGCATTGCCAGCCACAGATGCTGGCAAAACGTCAAAAAGAAACTTTCCTGGAACATGGCCACATAGCCTGAAAAACCCACAAAAAACTATGTATGCCGGCCATGAAAGCCTTCGACTTTAGATTAAAGTGTCTTAACAGACCATTAACTAACTATATCTGTCCCTTAATAGTGATGGACTCTTTTAGCATGATGTGGTATAACCTGATTCTTTTTTCCAGAAGCAATAGCAATCCAATTAAACAACCTCCAGGAACTTGTATGGAGAACACAGCAACAAAGTCACCACAACCCCCCCCACACACACACACACACATCCATTCTACTGACATAAATAGAACTTGAGTAGTGCTTGTTATCCTGTCTCATCCAGCCTTCTTATTTTCACAAAAGGGGAGAGCAGATAAGTCAGGCACTCCTAGCATGTTAAAAAAACAACAACCTACAGATTTATAATTTGGGCTTTCAAAATAGAAGGCAGAACAAAAATAAGGCAAACTCTCAATGCATTTTGGAAGAAGCCTGCAAGTGATCTCACTAAAAGGTTCAAAATGTTTTTGTCTAGTTATGCAAGGCTTACCTTACCTGGCTTTTTTAATTCACATGTACATATTGTTAGCTTTGAATAAAATGTGCAGTACAATATGTTGAACTGCTCTTGTTTGCTGTAGTATAGGGACCTATCCCTATTTTTTCCATGTTATTTCTGCCTCTGGTACCACATGTTCAGTTAAAGTAATGTCCAGGAACACATCTACTTCACTGAGGTATATCTGTACAGCTGTTGTGCTTGACATTTATGTCTTTTATGGGATTTCAGTTTGAACCATCTTTACTGTGGGACATCTCTCACAGTATTGTCGTTTTCTTTTGAAAGCAATAGCGACTAGCAAGCTGTATGTGTATACACCCATGCTACACACCCACGGTATGAACAAAATATGATTACACACACAAACAATACAAATACAAATGTTCTTTTAGGTAAAGAATGCAACTTCTTTCCAAAATGTTATTTGCATTACATTGCATGCAGAACTACAATGTTTGCATTAAATTGTTTGGTGAGTGGGTGGAATACTCTACAGAGTTATGCATCCAACATCCTCTCTCTTCTGCTTCTCACACTGGCTTTGGCCCAGAGATCTATAATAGAGGAGTTTCCTGGCTGATCTCCAGCTCAGCTGCCTGCCCTGTGCCTTTCCTTGCATAATGCACTGTAATCAAACAAAACTCCAGGAGAGCTCTTTCCCCTTCACATTGACACATCAGTCTCACTCAACATTATTTGATAACAGAGATTTTTTTTGTGGGGGGGGGGGGAGAGCTGAGAAGTGAACATGAAACAAAATAAATTCACTTAATGCTTTTTATTTACACGTCAGCCTTCTCCTTTCAAATCACTTTGATGTGGGGACATCTGACCACTGAGAGAGCTTATCACATAATCTTACCTCAATTTAAGAAGCCACAACAAAAACCAAAGTCCTATACTAAAGGAAAGTGGGAAGAGCAACTGGGAACACAATGCATTAACCACTGTGGGTCAACAAAGGGGAGAAGGATCAGGGAGGAGAGAGAAATATCCTAAGTGGGTTTGACAAAGGGAATAGGATTCAATCATTCCAGGTTAAAATCAAACTAGATCAAAAACCAACATTAACCAATTACCTCGACATCCCTGAAGTTAGAATTTAGTATCAAATAAATGCACTCATTGGGATCACTGCCTTTTCCTTATTCAGGTAATAAAAAAAGTCTCACAACATCCCATCAAGCAAGTCAAAAGGACTACCACCCATTTAAATAGTCACAGTCCATGTTATATGTTTATGGTTTACACCAACTCTCCTATCAGAGATAGTTAGGACTACACACCTTTTGTTTTCTCTCTCTCAAGGAGAGAAGAGGAGGTACAGTATATATGTCATACTTCCCTTGCTGTTGTTGTTAATTGCCATCAAGTAAACTGATTTAAGTGGCCCTATGAATGAGAGCCACTTTGTTATCAACAGCCCTGCTGAACGCTTGCAAAGTCAGGGCCTATAGCTTGCTTTCTTGAGTCTTGTTAACTGCCATCAAGTCATCTTTGACTTCTGAAGAACCTATGAATGAGACCTGCAAGTCATCCTATCATCAACAGCCCTGCTCAGTTCTTGCAGACTCGGGGCCATGGCTTTACTGAGTCTATCCATCCATAATCCCACCTTCCTTTTTTCCTACTGCATTCTACCTTTGTTGTTGGTTGCTGTTAACTGCCCTTGAGTTCAGCCCCAATTCATGGAGACCCTGTGGATGAGATATCACCAAGTCCCCTATCCTCCACTCTTCAGCTTAGGTCCTGTAAATTCAGTCCCATAACCTCCCTGATTGAGTCTATCCACCTGGCATGCAGTCTTCCTCTCTTTCTCCTGTCTTCCACCTTTCATAGCATTATTGTCTTTTCTAGTGAGTCATACGTTCTCATGATGTGGCCAAAGAATTACAGCCTCAGTTTTGTCAGCTTCCAGGAGAGTTCAGGCTTGGTCTGTTTAGTAACCCATTTGTTTGTCTTTTTGGCTGTCAATAGTATCCTCAGCATTCTTCTCCAGCACCACATCTCAAATGAGTTAATTTTCTTCTTATCTGCGTTTCCCATTGTCTCTGTACACGGTAATGGGGAATGTAATGGCTTGGACAATTCTAATTGCTCAGTTGTATATCTTTACACTTTACTATCTTGGCTAGTTTTTTCATGGTTGTCCTCCCCGCCTCTAATCTTCTTCTGATTTCTTGATAATCTCCATTCTGATCAATGTTTGATCCAAGGTACAGAAAATCTTTATTTCAATTTCCTCACTATCTAAGTTGAATTTATGCAGATCCTCTGTGATCATTATGTTTGTTTTCTTTATGTTCAGCAATAAGCCTGCCGTTCCACTTTGACCTTCCTTAGTAATTGTTCCAAGTCTATGATGTTTTCCGCTAATAGTATGGTATTAGCCAGGTTATTTAGACTGTTGATGTTCCTTTCACACTTCACTCCTCCTTCTGAGTCTAAACCTGCTGTTTGTCTGAGATTTTCTGCCTAGACGGTGAACAAGTAGGGTGATAGAATGCAACCTTACCTGACCCCTTTGCCAATTGGAAACCTTTCTGTTTCTCCATATTCTGTTCTAACAGTAGCCTGTTGTCCTAAGTACAGATTTCTCATGAAGATTTCTCAAATGTAGTAGCACTCCCATGTCTTTAAGAGGGTTCTATAGCTTTTTGTGATCTATGCAGTCAAAGTATTTGCTATAGTCTATAAAGTACATGCTGATTTTCTTCTGGAATTCCTTGGTGCATTCCATTAGCCATCACATGACTGCAATGTGGTCCCTACTGCCCCTTCCTTTTCTGAACATTGCTTACACCTCTTGGATTTCTGTCTCCATATGTGGATGGTGTCTATGCTGTCTTTTGTACCTCCATTTTTGCAGATTAGGGTGTGTATTGGTTATCTCCACACTGTTGTCCACCGTTTTGTTTTTTCAGTTCTGTTGGCTTATTTTAGTTATCATTAGAGTTGATTCTGTCTAGTGATTGTATCAATTCTTTTGGAATATCATCTGGTCCTGGTGATTTATTCTTCCCAATATCTCTTACTGCAGCATCCACCTTGCTCTCTAGGATTTGGGGTTCATCTTGGTATGGTTCTTCGCTGCATGTGTTGTTGATTTCTTTTTTCTTTTCTATAGCTCTTCCATGCACTGCTTTCATAGTCTTTTTATTTCTATCTGATCTTATAGTATTTTCTTCTTCTGATCAGAGAGCATCCTTGTCCTTGGTTTGAACTTTTCTTTGAGTTCCAGGATCTTGAGGAAGAGGTCTCTCATTCTTCTTTTTTTGCTGTCGTCTTCTATTTTTCTGCATTGTTTATTATAGTAGTTTTCTTTATCCTTGTGCACTAGTCATTGAAAAATTGCATTCATGATTCTGGTTTTGGTCGCATCTCCCTTTCCTTTTGCTTCTATTCTTTTCTTTACTGCTTGAAGTGTTTCCTGTGTTATCTATTGTTTCTTCTCTTTCTTTTTGTGTCTTTCTGCATTTTTCTTTGACTATGTCCTTCGCTTCTGACCATAGTTCATAGCTACTCTGTAGCTCTTAGCAGAAATACCAACCACATTAACTGAATCCTGTCCTTGCCTGGACTAACTGAACTGAACTGACTGAAATCTTTATCTGATCTTAACTGAAAACACCTTGCCTGAATCTCCTCAGACACCCAAACTCCAGCTTTTATACACTCTAATTCCCCTGCATCTCCATCTACTGCTTCCAATTATATTGTCTATATGATTTTTGTATTGACCATCTGGTGATGTCCATGTGTATAGTTTCCTCTCTGGTTGTATGAAGAAAGTATTTGTAATGAATAAGCTGTTGGCCTCACTGCATTCTATCAGTTACTCTCCTGCTTTATTTCTTGTACCTAGTCTGAAATCGTCCTACTGTTTTTTATTCTTCTTTGCTACCAATTTTAGTATTCCTGTTACCTATAATTAGCTTGCAATCCTGTGTTGGTGTGTTGACAATTTCCTCCTGGACTTCATAGAGTCTTCTTCCTCTGCAGTTCTCACATATATTTGGATTATGGTGATATTCACAGGTTTTCCCTGAAGCCTTTTGACGTGATTTAGTCTGATGTTGAATCGTACCCTTTAACTGCTTTAGCTACAATGCTTCAGACAATATTTGCATTGCTGAACAAGTCTGCTGCTTGACTTCCCATCATTTGAGTTCTTCCATGCTCTTGACTGGCTCTATTCCACCTTACTCTCCTTCTGCCATAACAAGCATGATATGGCCAAAGTGTGACAGTCTCAGTTTAGTCATCTTGGGTTCTAGAGAGAGTTGAGGCTAGATTTGCTCCAAGACTCATTTATGTCTTTTTAGCAGTCCACGGTATTTATAGAACTTCTTTCTAGCACCACCACCACCTTTCAAATGGGTTTTCTTCCTATCAGCTTTCTTCACTGTCCAGCTTTCACAATCATACATAGAAACTGGAAATAAAATGGTATAAACCACCCTTTTAGTATTTAGTGATATATGTATAGTATGCTTCCCTACTAACCCCAAATAATTACAATGTCAACTCTTTGGCTGTACCTTGAAGAGTTGAAGAGTTGTCTCTTCATAAAGACTTGAAGCTCATTATATACAATGGGTACTATTTGTGTTTCTAAATCAGAGCTTGAAAAGGTATGGGCAGTTGGTCTACAATTACCAGAATCCTCCAGCAAGTAGTACATCTGGAAATCCCAATCCAAAAGTAGAACTTTTCCAAACTCTGCAGTTGTTATGGAACATGAACAGCAGAGTAGCACTGCACTCCTGTCCTGCTTGAGAATGTGCTGCCTGAGAATTTCCTGCAGCCATCTTGATTGGAGAATGAAGGAACAAAATACTGGATCAGGTAAATCTTTGGTCTTATCCACCATGGCTCTTATGTTCTTAATTTTTCATGTACAGCCCATCATCATCTTTTGCTGGGTAGGGCAAGAAGATCAACTCTCTGCCTCTGTGTACCTTGTGTGAGAAACTCTAAGGAAACTCTTTAGGTTTTGGTGAACACTTTTACTGAGTCTGAAACTACACTCAACCCTTCTTATACACAGATTTTTAATACACGGATTCAAGCATCCACGGTTTGAAAATATTCAAAAGAAGTATAAATTTCAAATATTAAACTTTGATTTTCCATTTTTTATAAGGGACACCAGTTTGCTATGTCATTATATTTAATGGGACTTGAGCATCCATGGATTTTGTTATCTACGGGAGATCTTGGAAACAAGCCCCATCATATAACAAGGGTTCACTGTAATGCACAAAGGTGCAAACATGAGATTACACATACCAGACAGAGAAGGGAAATAGGACACATTCTTGCTCTTAAAGCATGCCCCTGAGCCTCTGAAGGGTCACAACCATGATGTCAAACCCTCTATTTTGGTGATCAGAAGTGATGGTTACCTTTAATGGTATTCAGCCAGTGAGTCTCGCTATTTCAAGGTGGAAGACCTGCCCAAAATGTTTGACTGGGGGGGGGGTGTCTGGGGGCTTGAATGATCAGTATAGTTACCAAGGGCCACACTGCCCCCCCAAGGTCTACACAATTCCCACCCCTAAAATGTATAGTAATATTGTGAATTACTTCAATAATGTGTCATTATGTGGTCTGTATGTTGTCTAAGGGTGGCTCACAATTTTTGTGCCTTTTCAGTTAGGCTAATAAAAGAAAGTATTGCTTCAATATAGATTCGGCATTTTTCTGATGGCTACCTCTACTTTTCTGCTCAAGCTATATATTTATAAGACTTTTAGAAAGCATTTGGGTTCAGAAAACAAGGAATATAAGAATATCAGTACAGGAACAGAAGATAACCACCACCTGCATTGTTTTGTGGACTCCAATATGCTTGTACTGCAACAGCATTCACCTCCAAAGCATTAACTGAGCTATCTATTCAATTTTCAATTATGCCACTTTTGAGTTGATAGAATGCACCAAAAAGAACTTACAACCAGGTAGTAGTTTAAAAAAACGAATGAATGTCATTAGGAAACAGTTCTTTCACACTGGACAAATATGGATCCAGAAATATGATTCCACTTTAACTGCCACGGCTGCATCCTATGGAATCCTGGGGTGAGCAGTTTGGTGAGGCCCTATCTGAGAATTTTAAATACCTCTTCCTAAACTGCAAATCCCAGGACTCCATAGAGCAATACAATGGCAGAAAGGCCCTTTGGTAAGTCACTGGATTGTTTTGGTTGAAAATTCTAAATACTTCCTGATACTACAAATCCCAGGGCTCCAGAGGATGGAACCATGGCAGTTAAAGTAGAATTATAGTGCTAATAGTGTGATAGTATAGTGTAATCCTAACATATGAGGAATGTATTCCCTACAGGAATTTCAGCATGATCATGTGCCTTAGTGTAAAGAGGACAGTCTGATATTGGAAAGTGTCCTCTATTGACGTTCTGTCCAGTCTGAACAGGGCAACGAAGTTGCCTGTCTGTAGTTAAGCCAACAGCAGAATGAGGAGGAAGTCAGAGAGGTAGATAAGTCCTCCCCACTGAGATGAGACATAGGTGTTTATCAGACGAGCTCTTAAAGAGATACTATTCCAGTGTGACTCCTCTAGCTGCCTCCTGTTGCATGCTGGGATTGGCAGTTTTAAGGAGGGGTATTTGGAATTCTCAGGCAGAGAAGTTCAGCTCCTTAAAACTGCCAATCCCAGCATGCAACAGGAGGCTGCTAGAGGAGTCACACTGGAATAGTAGCTCTTTAAGAGCATAGTGTGATAAACATCATATAGTCATCATTTCTTAAATCTGCACTTTTTGATGCAAATAGGTTGCTATTTGTTTTTGTTTGTTTGTTATTTTATTGAGATTTTATTCTTACATATATCTTAAAGGAAAAGACAATAGTTACAGATGTTCACACTAGAGTATATACAATAAACATAGCATATTCTTTTGTTTCCTTTTGTCTTTATAGTTCTTCCTTTCTTCTTGACTTCTTAACGTCTTGAAGTTTCTGTTAACTTGCTTACTCTGTGTCAGCTGATCTCAAGTGATGTTGAAATCCTCCTATTAACAGCCTTATTTTTAATCCAAAATTAAGCAATTTTCTATTATCTATAGATAAATAAACACAGTAATCAATTCTACTGAAATTATAATTTCATCTCAGAAAGTAATGCATAGTACGAAATACTAGGATCTCCTTCTCCCCCCTCCCCCCCCAAATAGGTGGCTATTTGTGATGAACTTCCTTTTTTCAATCTCTTTCTCTTTTGGTGCTGCACCACAGTTCTCACATCAGGGTAACAATCTTTTCTACCCACCAACTTTACTGCAACTGAATGAAATTTCAGAAGCAGCCTGTAGCCAAAAAAAAAGGGTGGGTGGGTGGGGGTGGGGGACAGCAACAAAGACCAAAATGTTGGTGGTCTTCCGAAGAAAGCCCAAAATATAGTCCTTGTAATGGAGGTTTTCTTTCTGCTGAATAGAAGGTGGAGTTTCCCACGCATCTGTATGACCAGTGAACCCTGACTAATAAATATATGCAGAGCCTGAAAAGAAACACAACTACTATGACATGTTGGTCTTTAATAAGCAGAAGGATTTCCCCCCTTTCTTCTTTGATAGCCACAGTGAAACATTTCAGCCTGTTCCTGAACAACAGGGAGACAGGTCAACAGTAATTATTGAAAGACTCATATTCACTGCTTTTTTCAGCATCTCTTTGCATATTCCCCTTTCAAAGGTGATACATTTTGTCTGAATAGCCAAAACAGGCATGTCACCAGTTAGAGATACTCAATGTTTATTTATTTCTTACAAGTGCTCAAAAGCAATTTTCACAGTTTGCCATCTAGAACCAGGCATTAATCATTTCAAAAAGAAGCCATCACAAGACAGCAAAACTAGAAACCCAGATACAACACATCAAAAAATTAACATGCGTGTGAAAGCATATTTCACAGCAAATAATAATAATAATAATAATAATAATAATAATAATAATAATAATAGAGTCAATTCTGACAGGCCATTATAGTTCTGGTTCCCAACTGTGGGTGCCCAATCTTGCTAGACTACAACTTCCAGAATCCCTAGGCCATTAGCTACACTGGGTAGGGCATCAGGGAGCTGGTCCAACAAAATCTGAAGACCTAAGTTTGGGAAATAAAAGACATCATTACAATAAAGGCCCCCTCCCCTCACTTGACCATTGTGAAGTCATGAGTGAAGTCTGGAAAGGATTTCTGTCAAGTCCTTCAAACTTTGGTCCATGAATAAGAGAGTAGTCCTTCAAGTACCTGAGGTGGAAATTGGTATGGTGGGGCAGTCTGTAATGGCCCGTAATAGCTTACTTTAGGTTGTTGCCAGCACTCTTCAATTTACACTAAAACTGGAATAAAAAAAAAGGGCTTGGCATGACTCCTACTTGTAAACAGATCTCTTTGTGGAAAGGGTTCCAGTTTCCCAATTGACATGGAGACCTTCTGAGGGCAGATATGCTATAACTCATCAAAAAAAAAATCTTCTCTGCAGCAGGTTCCATAAACAGAAGAGACACATCTGGAAGGAAAAGCTGAAGAACTGGTCAGGTGTAATGCAACGTATACAACCCCCATTGCACAACTAAGAGAGAAAGTTGGACATGTCTACACCAATTAGAGCCATGTGCCTCACTACCAGCACAGATAAATACCAATTTTTAGCTGATAGTTTGAGAAACTGCACATCTAGTAAAGGAGGCTTTTTAAAAAAATGTTTTGACAGTGGTGTCTTAACAGAGATAAATACGTGGCAGTCTAATTGATCCAACCTCACTACAAGCTGGAACAAAATTAGTAAGCAGAGGATTATGCCAAAGCAGAGTACGTTCTGGCAGCAATTTTATGCAACCTTAAGGTAGAGATTTCTTTAGTAAATATTAAGTCTTCATTAGCTGGAAGCTGCATATTGCTGATTAATTTCACACAATGAAGGAAAGAAGAGGGGAGGAGGAGTGTGGAAAGATTTCTTCCTGGAGCTCAGAGGAAAGGCTAAAAGAAAAAAGTAACGTAAATCACTGGATAAAGAGACTCACTTGGCTCATTGTGCTTTCTGAGTTCTTCACCTCCATCTTTCTCACCAGCCCCCTTTCAGGTTCACAATTTAGGGTGCTAATTTTGAGTTTCTTTTTAGGCCCGACTGACTGGTTGTCAAACCTGCTTTTAGTTCCCTAATGAGCAAACTCTACTGCTTTCCCTAATGGCTGCAAGGAAAATCTCATTTTAAAAAAACCACCAGTCACTCTTTTTGCATGATTTCACATCATCATAAATTAACTGTACCTGAAGACAAGCCACTGGTTTGGGATAATCTGCAATGGAATGCAACTGAATTGAGTAAATCATTTTATGAGACGGGACCTGGATGGGAAACTGATTTATTTTTATCTTTTGCAAAATTTAAATAAATCCTAGTAAAGATTTATTCACAGTTTGCATACAAAGATACACAATCTTTCTGCAGGTTTCTTTAGCATAGACATGTGTATACTGTAGTTTATAACTGAATTCAGTCCAGCAGAACAGAGTTCTGGGCTGCTTTTTTAAAACCTGAATATCCCATGTTGGTGTTTATAACATGCAACTTAATACTCAAATAAAATAAATGTAAAGAGAAATTTAAATAGTTAAAAAATGACCCCAAAAAACTTGGGTCAGCTTATCTACAGGTCAATGTAAGTACAGTACTTTAACTCTTTGTTTTAGAAAGAACTGTCTCCTCTTGAAAAGCAAGAGTGTAATCTGTCCTGGAAGCACTGACCCCCCCCCCAAAAAAAAACCACATACACACTCTCATCCATTCAGCCTTTAGTGTTAGCACGAAAAGTTATGCCTGCTGGAATTTTGTGAATTCTTTAGTATCATTTTCCTTTGTTTCATCCTTTACATCTCTTGTTACGTGCCCCTAAGTTTTACCCTCGACCTATCAAAAACCATAATTTTAGCCACAAAACCTCATCTTGACTTATACATGAGGTCGACTTATCCAGTATATACGATAATATAAAAATTTGGCAGTAGTTGAGAGATAAATAGATTAAGCATTAGTATTTCTAGGCTTGGGAAATTGGAAGCCAATATAGTTTGTGTAAGTTTTGTTAAGCAGAGTTGTGTTTTGGGGAGTTTAGGTGGGTTTGTTTTTGTTTTTTTAGTTATGTGGAAGGGGGAAATTTAGGGGATGGGGAATTTAGTTGTTAATGTAGTTTAGTTTTAGAATAAGTATAATTTAGGATGGTATGTTGTGTTATTTGTGTAATGTGTTATGTGTGCTACAGAGATGGTTTTTTCCAGGGGATGTATGCTTTATGTCTTAAAAGCTAATAAAATTATTATGCGAAAACTAACTTTGACTTTCTAGAAAGAGAGGGAAAAACATGCTTTCTTGCTAATAAAACTGGGTTGTCCTCACAACCACAACTGATAGAAACCATATATAGATCCATTTCAACTTTTGTTTCTGCCAAAACATTTGTTGCAATTTGGACTTGGATGCAGATTAAAAGTACTTTTATTTTATTTTATTCATTTATATCCTGACTTTTTCTTAATAATGGGACTCAAGGAAGGTTACATCATTAAAAACTATGTAGATTTAAAACTATACAAAAGTATAAACAGAAGTATAAATATAGAAGTTATTTAAAAGACAACTGAATAATTTGTGAAGTTAAAGCCATTTAAAATTCATTAAAAGACTATATACAAACCACAAAAATAGCACAGCACACTATTACAATTCCATCCCTGTCAGTTTCTAAAAGCCAGATGGAGTAAAAATGTTTCACTTGCGAGGAGAAGCTGAGTAAAGAGGGAGTTATCCTAGAATCCCTAGTAGCAAAATAAACAAATCAACAAAACCACAACACCTCTACATTTAAACACCTAAATGACAGGATAGGAAAATGGCAAGAAGCTGTAAGCTTATTTCAGTGTTGAAGAACTTCTGATAGCTTTTTTGGAAAGCTGCTTCAACATATGAGAATTGAATATGGATACTTGTGAATGTATATTTTTCACAGCAGCCGGTAAAATGCCACTCAGTAGTCCTTAGGGTGCAACTTTACTTATTTAATAGTTACACTTTTCTTTGATCTTTTCTTCCATGAGCTCAAGATAATGTACAGGGCTCTTCTTGTCCTCACTTTATCCTGACAATAATGAAATAGGCTTGGCTGAGAGATAGAGAGTGGTCTGAGGTCACCAAGTGAGTTTCATTCATAGCTCAATGGGGACTACAACATTATTTCCCAAGTTCCAATCCAGCACCCCTAGTTATTACTAAACCACACTGGCTTTCCAGTTTGATCACTACACAGTTTGACATATTATACATTTAATGATCCACAGGTCAAGCCTTTAGTAGGATCAAGTTTTCAGTGGCTCTTCATAATCATAATTCAGAACTAGAAAGATCCTATTTACCGCTCCCAAATATAAAGTATGGAATGGCAATCATTTCTTTAAACTTGGGACAACCTTTTCTGATCACCAATATTTCATCATTTCTGTACATCTATTAGCATAATTCATCAAAATACATTTGCAAATAGGAAAGAACAGCTTTATTTTCCCTTGCAGACTGTACAAATACAGCTTAAAACACACATATCCAGAGCTTCTAAAAGTTGTGAAGTCGAGGGCTTTCATGGCCAGCATCCATAGTTTTTTGTGGGTTTTTCTGGCTATGTGGCCATGTTCTAGCAGAGTTTCTTCCTGACATTTCGCCAGCATCTGTGGCTGGCATCTTCAGAGAATGTGTGCCTGGAAAGGACTTGGCTATATAGATTGTGTGACCTAAAAGTTACTCTTTTTTTAACTACAGTTCCCAAAATTGTAGTTGACTAAAAGAGCTATAATTCCCCCCCCCCCCCAAAAAAAAAATTCTAGCTCTGCATAGAATCACTAATACAGGCCTGCTACTCTCAGCTAAATGCACCCAAGTAGCTTTTACATAGTTTTAACCATGCACAGCCAATCAATTAACTGTTTTTAAGTCATCTATGTTCATCCCACAATAGATACGGTGTACCTCTGCAGACTAAAGCAAGATGGGAAGTATGTGGCCCTGCAGATGTTGCTGAATTACAACACACATCGGTCCTAGCAAGCAAGGCTAATGGTCAGGAATGGACTAACAGATCGTTTCTTGACAAACAGAAGGCCGCATGCTTCCCCTCTGCTGGTCAAATTTGACTAGCAGAGGGGAAACATGTGGCCTTCTGTTTATGTCCTGCAACTACTTTTTGTGGCATTACTTTGCAAGACAGTAATACTGCTTTTTAAGCAAGGCAAAATTGGGGGTAAGGAAGGATATAAATGTAATTAATACAATAATTTTCTAAATTCGACTTACTTTTTCATTCCATGCCCACAGTCCAATTCCAAGAAATGCTACGCCCAGGAACTGAAAGAAGGAAGGGGGTGGGGGGAGAAACAGAGGTAAGAACAAAAACAGACCAATATGACTATTTTACATTCTACTGTATTTTGATTAGTTAGCCACATATGAGCATAATAGCAAAGCAATAAAGGAAGGCTGCATGAACTGTACATCTCTCCAAGGCTTCAGATCTGAGGAGCAATGTTTACTCAAACCAGATATATGGGAAAATCCCGACTGAGTCCAAATGTGGATTATAAAGTTGACCCTCCATATCTATAGATTTGTGTGTTGGCAGCATTCCCGGACAGGTTCCTAAATGTGATTCTACAGCAAAAAATAAAAAAATAAAAAAAATAAAAAAAAAACCTACAAAAAATGCTAGGTGTTGGAAATGCCTGGAGTATTTGACAGATTTGGGCCTGAAACAGACGGGAGGCAGCTTCCAACTGCTCCAGGAGCATGGCATTTAGATGAAGTACACTCCTGGAGCTCCTGGAAGCCACCCCAGGGCCACCTAGGGTGGCCCAAAACCAGCCCCAAAAGGAGTGGCTCTTTTCTGCTCCTTGCCATGATCCATTTCAGATTATGGCAGGAGGCGCCCTCAGGGGCCCAGGGTGATCAGGCTGGGAGCAGCTTCTGGCTGCTCTTCACCCCTTGGTCCAAAATCTTACTTTTGTCTTTATTTGGGTCCTCTTAAATAACACAGCAATTTTGGTGGCTTTTTTTAGGTACAGAATGACGGACAGACAGATGAAGACTATAGCTCTCAGTCTAAACCAGTGCTAGTCAAAGTGGTGACTCCTGCATCAGTGACAGTCCCTAAACCACTGGATGCCGGTTCCTAGAGAGTTTCGAGGAAAGAAAGAAACAATTGTACCCAATAGGAACCAATATAGTTCTGGTCCTGATGCGCTGGGGCAGGGGAGAATTGCTGGTCCCCAATAACAGACAGCCTGAGAACACAGGTGTAAACATAAGATGTTGTGAAGCTTTAAGAAATATGTTCTTAATGCATTTTAGACCAACTTTTGGACAAACCTTTAGAGACTTACAACACAAGCAACTACAAGTCAACTGAGAAGCCAGTCTCTTTGAATTGTGTCTTAATCCCAGGTAAAATAAACGGTAGTAATCCAAGATCAATTGAAGAAGAAATGGGGAACTGGTGGTTCGCCAGATGCTGCTGGACTGCAACATCCCTCATTGCTCATTGTTGATAGCGATGGAAAGCTTTAATACATGGCTAGCTGCATTTGGCTAGCTAGTATTAAAAAATAAACAAATTCTGGATGCTGGACTACTTGGAACCTATATATGAATCAGCTTAAATTTAACTCTGCCAAGTTAAGCCAATGTTCTACATATAGTCCACAGATCATGTTTAATCTCCTAACTGTTGTACAGAAATAAGGTAGCATTACTGGGACATATTAAGAAAATCTTTTGGAAATTTAAGCTTTGGGAACCAACAAATTAAGCTCACATTGATAAGATATTCAGGACACCCAGGGAGTGTTGGAATTCAAAAGCTGTGGTTGAGAACACACATCTGCCCTAGTCCCATTCACAGTGGAAAGCTCTGCAATTTATTTAATAATGCAAAGTGTTTTTTGATCACTGAAAGCTACATCTCTAAAAGTGAAGATATCATTTACTCACGCAGTCTTTTCAACCTGCAGCCCCATTTGCATTAGTAGAAATTTATATTGGCTTCTATGCTCCTAACATCAGAACTTCAAATAGTCTCAGTCATCCAATATTATGACAATTTGTTTTGCTGAAAACTTTCAGTTTTCCTCCTTTCAAAGATATTTTCCAATGCCATTTCTATGTATTTACAGAGTTAGTAAAAGTAATGTCTCATTAGAACAAATCCTTTTATAATCATCCTGCTTCTTCAATAAGAATTTAGCCTGAAGTTCATATGCCAAATGTTAGTGGACAGCTTGCACACACCCACATAACAAACATCAAAAGTGCTCTCTTCCATGTAGCTCTCCTCTAACAAGTTAGCCCAGGTAGGATGTTGAATGGTCGCCAAATCACAGGGTTATGAACTTTTCCAGGAGCCTTGCCAAAGGCTCATGTTTCTGTACTGCACTTAAGCTATGTCTTCAAACTCTGAGGTAATGTTTAGTATATATTTCTCTTCATTACTATATCCATTAACAAACTATATTTACACAAATCCAAGGCGAGTACACTGCTTCAGAGATCAGCAGTAGCCAAAAGGGTATGAAAAGGAATATAGATATGGATTTTCCACTACTGTGAATATAGAAGTAACTTTTTAATTTTTAAAAAGGGAGCAGCTGACATACCTTTCTAAGCCAACACATATTCATAATTTCACTCTCCACTGCAGAAAAAGCAAAACAGAAGCAACAATGTAGTGGAAAGACTCACATACATTCCTACTCTTGTGTCTTTTTTTCTTGTGGTAACACTAGTAGAGATGAAATGGCATGCCTTCAGAAACAAGTAACACATATATAGTAGTCCTCCAACCACACAGTACCCAAGAATCAAAACAGGCATAGGGAATGAGAGCCATAAGAAACGACACACATTGTGACTTCCCCAAGATCTGAGCCATAGGTATTGCAAACCATAGCTAATTCATAACCATGAAAGACATGGGAAAGATGACCAAACAAAAGGAATTCACAAACCCACTAAGATGCTTTTAGTAGATAATCTAGAGTTTGTTAATTCAGAGAATAGCATCTTCTGTTATTATCCATAAATTGCTTTCCCCCCTCAGAACTGGGCTTCATGGTATCTTACAAAATTACAACAAATAAAATCTATATTTTATAGACAGAATATTTTTTATCTATAATATTCAAAATATGAGTATTAAAATGTAATAAAATTATTGTTTTCTTATTTTAATTTTACAACTATAACAGTAATAAAAACAGTGGCTCAAGTGGTTAAGATGCTGACTCTGTTGGATGCAAGATCAGCAGGTTGGCAGTTCGAGGCCCAAGTGCTGCAAGATGGGGTGTCCCATCACTAGTCCCAGCTTCTGCCAACCTAGCAGTTTGAAAGTATGCAAATGCAAGTAGACAAATAGGTACCACTTCTCAGTGGGAAGGTGACAGCGTTCACTGAAGTCATGCTAGCCAAATGACCACCAGAACAGTCCTCAGACAATGCTGGCTTTTCAGCTTAAAAATGGAGATGAGCATTGCCCCTATAGTCGGTTACGACTAGACATTCATGTCAAGGGACTACCTTTACCTTTAATAGTAATCACATTATTGTCTTATAAATTACTTCACAACAGTCTTTGAACTGAATGGTCTTCTGATCTCAGAAATTATCACACCAAAATTTCATGAGTTGACAGTGGGCACTGCTCTGATGTTACAACCACATCATATAAATGGATTCCATATTTCCATAAAGTTAGCTTTTACTTATTCCTCCATTGATAATTAAACCGAGAATGTCCTTAAATTACTGGCCATCACCTATAATATTTTAAAACATCCATTTAATTTTCTTGTTCTAAGGAATTAAAATGGCACACCACACTATTACAAATACTTTCTTAAAAACAGTAAACAGTACCTTTGAGATTAACTAGAGAAAGATGCATATGATGAAGTAGACATAAGTCTATGAAAGTTTATACTACCAACTTCTTTCTTTCAATTAAGTTACAAGATCTCTTTCCATGCTGATCCAGACTAACACAGCTATGTCTTTGAATTAAAAACAGAGAAGTGCCTACTAATGAAAGGATAACAAGCAAGGACCAGGAGCCATATACATGCCTCTAAAGGTGGCTTAGTGGTTAAAGCACTAATTCTGAGGATCGGAAGGTTGGAAGTTTGCGGTCCAAGTGCCGCATGATGGGGTAAGCTCCTATCACTAGTCCCAACTTCTGCCAACCTAGCAGTTCGAAAGCATACAAATGCAAGTAGATAAATAGGCATCACTTTGGTGGGATAGTAACAGCATTTGGTGCAGTCATCCTGGCCACATGACCACCGGAGTAATCTGGCTCTTCGGCTTACTAATGGAGATGAGCACCTCTCCCTACAGTCGGTTACTACTAGACATTCATGTCAAGGGACTACCTTTACCTTAAGGATGGCAGGACTGTTAGATAAGCTTCCTGAAAATATCTCAGAGGCCAGGCAGGCTCACATGAGAGAATACAATCTTTCAGACAGACTGCCATGTAAGACTTTATAGTCATAGCCAGTACTTTGAACTTTGCCTAGAAACAATCTGGTAGCCAGTGGAACAGGAATAATGTAATCAACCCAAGCCAATAGTTTTGCTACGAATCTTTGGACCAACTGAACCTTCTGGACATTTTCAAAGCCTGCCCCACATACAGTACATTAACTAAGGCTATTATCTTCATGATAAGATCAGACATCTCCAGGAACAGGTGCAACTGGCACTCAAACTTTAACTATCTAAATGTACTCACAACCACTCCAGAAACCTGTGTATCTGTGTATCAAGGCTCAGGCTTAATCTAAGAGTACATGTAAATTTTTAATTCACAGATTGAATCCCTATTTCTTTACCCAGACGGTGGTTTAGAACCAAAAGAACCTTCTTGAATTTTGGCAAAAAGGAGGAGTGGTGTTGGGTGTTATCACCACAGTAGTGGTTACTCCAGACCAGCTTTCCCAGTAATTCCATGGATGTATCAAATAGCATGAGGAACATAACAGAATCCTGATGGATTCAATTCCACAGGCCAATGGCCAAGGCATCACAGAAGGATCCCCTATTGTAAAGTAATGCCTTCAAGTTCTATCACTGAAATGTGGCCCAAAAAGAGATCATGGTCAATGGTCTGTAAAGAACAGTAAGAGGGTTCTGAAGAATCAACAGAGTTATACTTCCTCTATCAAGTCCATTCATCAAGCTCAACTAAGCCTAATTCATTTTATTCCAAGTGCATCTGAGGAAATACACTGAAGTCTACAAAAGCTCATGCTACCAATTTCTTTCTTTCAGTTAGTCTCAAAGGTGCTACAAGATCTCTCCACATACTGATTCTACAGACTAACATGGCTATAGCTTTGAATTCTATCATTTGTATGGTGTGACTGAGGGCTGGTTATGTCAACAAAGGTGGTGCAACTGTCATTTTTAGTCATACTGCAGCCATACTCTGTTGTATTGAAGCACAGGCCACTCCCTCTACCCATTTGACATTTTTCTCCAAGTTATTTTATGAGCGAGGAAGGCCAAGGATTTTGCACATATGTAGTGACTCTCACTACTCCAAGAATCCTGTCCACATCCTTGGGTAGTAACAATTGAAAATGATCCACTGATCACTGCAGAAGCAGAGACCAAAGTTACATCCATGATAGTTCTACAAACTAAAACACCCAAGCTAGAACAGATGTAAGTGCCTTTATCTGCAGACAGTTGTGTAATTTTTTTCAGGCTGTTGTCTATTGTATTAATCTGAGGCCTGATTCTAGCCAAGGCTGGAACAAGGCTGCAGTGTGAGAGAATATAATGATTAATAAATGCAGACAATGGATTACAGAAGGGAATAACTATTATACTCCATCTGCCATAGGTACTCCCAGGCCATGATGGAACAACCTGTACTGAGACCCCACTTTTCTCAGATGTACGCTGTCATGAGCAGGAGAGCATTGCTATGATTACTTTTGCTTTTTTTCAAGCAGAACAATCACAGTAAAACATCCACACTTTTCCTGCACCTTGGAGGGCTGAAGGGTGGGGAAGAGAAAGGAGAAAGAACAGAAGAATTAAAGAAAACAAGTATTTAGCTCAGAAATCATCTTATCTCTAGAATGCTTTCATTAAGAGAGATGAGTTCAGCTGAATTTTCAGATGCTGTTGTTTGTTTAATGAGTAATGATTGTTGCATAATGTCTATGAACAAATTAAACACTTTTGCAAATTTCTCCCCTGGGTGGAGCAATAAAATCTGAACTAGGCCACAGTCCAGATTCTAAACCATGGATTTGGCTTCTAAAACAGGTAAACCATAAAAGAAAACAATGACACTCAATGAATTTACTAAGAAGACGGCCAGATTCATATATTCTAATCCTGATGAGACAAGGAATCAAACCCAAGACATTTAATAATCCCTGATTTTCATGCATCCAACACACAAAACAGATGAGAATCATGACTCATTATCCTTCCAGATGAAACAAATTCTGCTAGGAAAGGGAATTCATCCTCAACAAGCTTTTGCAAGACCAGATCTGCATCCTAAAACCCACTTAAATTGAGGTTAAGCCCCATTAAGTCCAAAAGAGAATGATTTTGAAAGAAGATTACAACTCTGTTGCCTAATTTACTGATGCATTACTCATCCCTGTTTACAACTATCCAGTTTAAAATGGGTAATACAGTGGGACCTTAGTATCTCCAGGGGATCCATTCTGGGCCCCCTGCGGACAGCAAAATCCATGGATGCTTAGGTCTTGATGTCCCCAATGGTGGGGCTTGCACATGGCCATGCCATTATCAGGTACAGCCACACCAACATTAGGGACAACAAGACTTCAAGGAAGCCTCTGCTGTCCTCAGTGACAGCCTGTGCACACAGCTGCACCACCATTGGGGACAACAGGGCTTCAGGTAAGCCCCCATCCCGTTTTCTCTAATGGCAGCATGGACGCGTCCGCAATAGCAGATGGAATGGAGCAAACTAACAAGCCAATATGTTAGCCATTAAAAGCAAGACTCTCTGTAGATATATTGACCAAGGTGGAGGTGTGCAATCTGGTGTCCACCGGATGTTTTGGATTACAACATGTAAGCTTAAATTAGCATCAGTAATAGCCAAAGATTGGGGTTCAAAGCATCAAGAGCACATCAGGCTGCTTACTCCCACACAAAGAAATAGTGAATACATGGAACACTTAACCAGATATCTGATATTTGACCTGATCATATAATTATTTGTGCTGAAAAAGAACAATAGAAACATGCAATTTCCAGTCAAATAATAATAATAATAATAATAATAATAATAATAATAATTTATTTTTATACCGCTTTTCCGCGATGATCAAAGCGGTGTACAGAAAATATTAGCATAGACTGAAGTCAGCTGTTATGAATGATAGATGAAAATGTTAACTTTCTGAGTCAAGTTATTAAAATCCTATAAAGCCTCAGCTTTTCAAATACAAGGATATGATGCAAGCTAGATGAGGGAATTTTGATATACTGTAGTTTGTCTGTTCTACAGCAGAGGTATCCTTGACCTTCAAATATTTTGGATTACAACTTCTGACTATGACCATGGCTGCATCCGCATTGCAGAAATAATCCAGTTGGATACCACTTCAATTGCCATGGCTCACTGCTATGGAATTCTGGGATTTGTAATTTTGTAAGATAATTTAACCTTCTCTGTAAGAGCTCTGGTGCCGCCAACAAACTACAAATCCCAGAATTCCACAGCACAGAGCCATGGCAGTTAAAGTGATGTCAAACTGGATTATTTCTGTAGTGCAGATGCAGCCCATGTGGGACTGGGGCTGCTGAGTACTGGAAGAGAGAAACACCATGAAAGCCCAAGGGTCCCCCATCCCTGGTCTCAAGAATTTCAGTTAAGTTTATCACTGAAGCAGAATGTGAAATAAAACACTGTATTTAAAACAGCTGAGACATTGTTCAGCGTAGCTCTAATTACCAGTGATTTTCTAGGTTTACAAATGTTGCCTTGTTAAGTTTTATTAAATCCTTGTGGTTCAGCTGTCTTCACTCAAAATACATATGGACAGAAGTTGCTCAATGAATATAGCAAGAAACATACTAAATGGTAGACATTAAACCATTCCCCTCCTGTGATTTATTTAAAAAGAGTGAGTTTTCTCTAAAAGCATAGCCCAATCAAGAATGGCTAAGGAGATTCAGATCAGCCAAATTTTTGAAGAGATTTAATCAATATGTCATATAAATTTGATATTTCATCCTTTGCTAACTCCAAAACATCAAAAATTGATAGCCTTCTTTTTAAACTTACAGTATTTTAAAACTTTTAAAAAGTTACAGTACTTTTAAGATACTGCAGAAAATATATGGGAAATTTAAAGGGTGAAAAACATAAATTCTATTTGGCAATATATATAAAAGTGTCGACTGCTTTGAGATTAAAATTTTAGGAACTTCTTTTCACATTTTCTTTACACTCTGGACTTCTGGCTGCCTTCTTTTCAAGTTTGTCTTTGTCGAAAGTTCAAAAGATTACTTTAAAAATTCTAAAGAAAACCAGTTCTGTCTTGATGGAAGTTCTATGTAAGAAGCTCTTCCTTTTATTTTTGCCCATCTAGTCACTAAACCAGAAAACCTGAACTGCAGTTCAAATCATACCATATCACATTAAGTGATATGATATGTTCCAGCTATCATGATATACATGAAAATGATATACAATATTTATCTTCCTACTTTCTCCTGTTAAGATCCTTAGTGATACAGCAGCATAGTAGATTTAGCCATATGGTCACTCCTATTATATTAAAAATGTGTCCTGCCCTTCCATAATGCATTAATAGGGCATCTTACAATCAATACCACTACAGCCTTCTGCTGAAATTAGAGAGGAAGTAACAAGGCAATGGCAAGAGAAAGAAAATATGTTCAGATGATATTTTAAAAAGCCCAGGGGATCAATGATCATCATCAGTGTACAAAAAAGGGGTTTGCACTACCAAAACTGCATGTTACACATGCACACCACCAAACAGTCACCCTTTATCACAACTAAAACCCCCCCAGATATTTTCATTTTCATTTCCATTTCAGATTACCCTAAGAATGTCAAACTACCCAAACGCAGGCAAACTGGATAATATTAAAATTCAAAGACACAGCCGTGTTAGTCTGGATCAGTATGTAATGGAATCCTGTGGCATCTTTGGGATGACTGAAGTAAGTTGGCAACACAAGCTTCCGTAGACAAAGTCTGCTAACTACAATAAGTATACTGCATCTGATAAAACAGACTTAGACTATGAAGGTCTATGCTACCAACATCTTTTTCAGTCTCAATGGTGCTACAAGATCCCCTTGCATGGTTAATTCTAACTATCAGTTACATCTGGAAAAGTTAGCATTGACTCATAAAAGCAATGCAATAATATATGTGCCTACACATAGGGGGATTCTATTGTTTTTCCAGTGTCCTTTTCCATGGCTGCTACAAGCTGACAACACAAGACTTTCTTTAAAGATGGCTAATCACTGCCAGCTACCATGGGAAAGCAAGCTGTTGATGGCATCTGTTGGATTCATATAAACTTTATAAGTGTATGCAAAATTACTTAAGAAGTCTCTGACTAGCCTCCAGTCTGCTTATTTGTCCTTGAACTGCAGCCAGAAGGAAAACTTCATTCTAAATATCAGTAAATTAAGATATGATGAGCGATTAGTTACTTCTTGACTGATTTCCTATCACAAAAGTATCCACCCAGGAGATGCATGTTTCCAGATGTTCAGTCTATTCCCAGACACCATTTCAGACACAGTATTATTGATCAAATACTGAAATCTGCTTTAATAGCAATCACATCTTGGGCATTGCTGGATGGCCCATTTCAAAAGCAAAGAGTTGTTAAACTACATGATTCACCTCAGCTCTACTTTTATTCACATTAAGAAAAGGCACAGCAGTTTCCACAGAGGCATCTACAAGTAAAAGGTACAAATGCAAAATCCATCATGTGAATCATGTTTCACTTCGATCTGATGTATCCAGATGGGGTAAGTAGAGAACCCAGGTGATTGCTGTTCCTATTGCTTCAAAAACATACAGACCAATAGTTTTCAGGATTATGTTTCCAGCAGTTTCATGTAAACCTTCTGTGTCAGCTCTTCTTGAATTGACAAAGATCATAATGAATGTAGAAAAGGGAAGGAACACAAGTTCAGAAGTTGGCAACTGCACAGAGGGCAGGGGCATTTTCCCTCCCTGCACCTTCCCTCTTATGAGCATCACTCATGTACCTGGCACAATTGGAAGTGATGTCACACTACTTCCAGTTTTAATTTTGGCCAAAAGTGGGGGGAATTTTGGACTACTTTGGGAGCATGGGGGGCAACCCCTCCCCATGTCTGGCAACAGTTTTGAGCCCTCTTTTGCCAGTTTTTAGCTCATTACCCAAATATTCATTTTGAAAATTTTGGGATGATTTGGGGAGCGTCAGAGGGCACTAAATGGGGCCCATGTAGTTCATGGGCTGCACCACCCCCCACTTCTGTACAAATTGTTATGGGAAGTTTTTTGTGGGGTTTTTTTGGGCTATGTGGCCATGTTCTAGAAGAGTTTCTTCCTGATGTTTCGCCAGCATCTGATCTTTTGCCAGCCACAGATGCTGGTGAAAAGTCAGGAAGAAACTCTTCTAGAACATGTCCACATAGCCTGAAAAACCCACAAAAAACTATGGATGCCGACCATGAAAGCCTTCGACTTCACATTGTTATGGGAAGGATGGCACCTCAATGGCAGACCATGTACTTTGCACGTAAAATATCTGAAGCTCAGCCCCTGACATTTCCAAGCAGACATAGAAACCCAGAATCCCTGGAAAGCAGTTATCACTCACTGTTAGATACAAATGAGAAAAACTTTTAAGTCCCAATTTCTCCAAGTTTCTTTCAAATCCTACCTGTACTATCGTGTTATCAACTGTTCTCCTTATATGAAAGCCCACATATTTTCTGCAAAATATGTACTGTAGTTTCTAATGCATGCATTTCTCCCTTTGACTGAAGTATGATTATGTATATTTTTCAATGACATTTTTATCAGTTCATTTTTTTTATGGCAGTAGAGGTCCCTATACACAAGAGAGGCTCTAGATCCGATCCTAAGAACTATAGTCCAATTAGCCTTCTGGATACGATCAGTAAGCTATATGCAACACATCTACTGGATAAACCTGAGATATGGGTGACCTCAAAAAAACTTTTGACTGAGGAACAGGCTGGCTTCTCTCATGGTAAATCAACCAGATCCAGACCTCCTTGCAAAGCACCAGGTACAGTACTGGTAATTTGTACCAACTTCCTCCTTTCAGTTAGTCTCAAAGGTGTTACAAGATTCCTTTACATACTGATTTTTCAGACAAACATGACTATGGCCATTGAAATCCACATGTCACCCCTCAGTATTCTCTTCACCAAGATGAACATGCCCAGCTTCTTTTCAACCTTTCCTCATATGCTTTGTTCTCCATACCTCTTTTCATCTTTGTTTCTCTTCTCTTAACCTGCTCCAATTTGTCTATATCCTTCTCAAAATGAAGCACGCAGAACTAAGCCTGGAAAAGTAATTTTTGGTCAACTCCCAGAATACCCCAACCAGTCTGGACAATAGCCAGGGAGATTATGGAAGTCATTTAAAAAAGTAACTTTTCCAAGATGTCTTCAAATCCTCTCTCTCTCTGTTTCTGCCTTCCCTTTTCCTCTTCCCCATTCTTCCCTGTCCCAACAGGCAGACTGAGGAAGGACAGACCACTCTTGCCAGATAGTTGAACTAATTGCTTCCACACAGCTTTCAGAATTGGGCCTGGGGCCACATGACATTTTGCCCAGCTAGATGAGACAGTAGTTGTATTCATGTGTAACCTGCATGAATTGGGTAGATGAGGTGAAAGGGGCAGCAGTGCCTTGCATTTTAGCCCTCAGAGTTCCATTATGAATTGTGGAGTGAGAGTGAAACCCATCTAGCTACAGTTCAAAATCTCTAACACTGAGCTTGAGAACCAGCAACTTTTTGGCTAGCTGCACTGGGAGATATTCATGTCTACAGAAAACACATTTACCATTTCCATACTAGCTGAGCATTAGCTGGAATGGCATCACATATGCTGAGCTTCTCCATAAATGATTAACCAGCTTAAATACTACTTCTTGATACTAGACCAATTATTTTATTAATGTTCTCTGATACAATTTTTAGACCCTCCATGCTGATAAGTCAAAGCTACACAGGAAAGAGAAATAGGTTTCGTGGCCAGCAGAAGAAAGAAATCATTTCAATCTACTGCTGGCTTTGAAACCTATTTCCTGGGAGGGAAGCTGTGATTGCCATAAAAAAAATAACATGCAGTCTCCCTTGATGATCAAGCTTCCCTCTTCTTAAGCTTGTGTGCGCCATTTATTGATTTGATTTATATTCAGTAAAGTGGAGTGGAAAATTTCCCATGGAACCATCAAAATGGTAAATCTTCCAGTGATTACTATTCCGTTTCTAAATAAAAAGCAAAAATTAAAAATGACTGCTTCACAGAATGCATTAGTAACAATGAACAGACAATCTGAAATTGAACTATATAGTGCAAGTGATTCTTCAGACAGTGGCAGTGAGAAAGGAGATGTCTGAGTACAAATCTCAGAAGAGACAAAAGCCCTGCTCATACACTTACTCAAGCAAACACAGAGCTAATACAGAGGACAGGAACATCAGGGACGTAGCCGGGGGGGGGGGGGGTTTGGGGGGCCGGGCCCCCCCCCCCCCTAGAAAAAAAAAATGGGGGGGCGGGCCCCCCCCCCCCCCTCAACCCCCATTATTAAAATGGGGGCACTTAGTCCGGCCCCCCCCCCCTTCCTAAAATCCTAGCTACGTCCCTGGGAACATGAGTATGCACATACCACCTACCCCAGTACTAGATGTATGCACATGTTAAGTTCAGTGGTCTGAAGGTGGCTCTAGAACAATGTCTCTGAAATAATGTTCAGATGAAAGTTACAAAGCTCTCCTGAGCAGGAGTCCAATCTTTCCGCTTATTTGAGTTTTTGTTGCCTGTGTTCACCGAAGCATTGTTACAGAGACTTTTTCAAACCTCTGCACTCAAAGATCAATGTGTAACATCAGCTACTTGGAGACACTGGGGTAAGGTTTTATATGCTGCCTGCCTCTCCTCTTCGTGTTTAAGCCCTACATGTGGTTCAGATGAATGACTGTACAAGGCTCTAACCCTTGTGGGAAGTAGATAAATGGCCAGTTACACCAGAGAATGCAGTTTGTTGGGTGTGCTAAAATTAATACACCAACCATTCTTAGTGCCTTACCTCCCTTAAATTTAGGCAAGCAATGTAAGGGATGAACATAGTAGGTGACATCCTGTTAGTCAAATACACAACCATAGCTGAAAGCTATGGCTTTGTATTGAACTTTTTGTTTATTGCGGTAGCAGGAATTCACTACCTCCCTCACACAACAACCAAAATAACCCAGACTTCCTTTTTTCCTGCAGGAGTTCCTCTCTTCACAACTATTTTAGCAGCTGGGACTGAGCCAGTGTAGTTAAGTGGTTTGAGTGTTGGACTGCAACTTTGGCGATCAGGGTTCGATTCCCCACTCAGCCATGAAAACCACTAGGTGACCTTGGACAAGTCACATGCTCTCAGTCTCAGGGAAAGGCAATGGCAATTCTCCTCTGAACTAATTATGGCAAGAAAACCCCATGATAGGTTCACCATAAGTCAGAAATTACTTGAACGCACACATCAGCAACCGAATAGAGTAGGGGACCTGTCTAAGTATAGTGAAAGCACCAGATCCTGTCTGATCTTAGAACCTATGCAGCATCATGCCTGGTTAGCACTTGGATTGAGACCAACAAAGAATATCAGGTACTTCAGGCTATATTTCAGAGGAAGGCAATGTATTCCTTGTCTTACACAGAATGAAAAAGGTATCCTATGCATGTGTTATTCATTTATTTTATTAGTTAATTTATACTTGCTGCTTCTTCTCAAAAAGGAATTTGAGGTGCCTAACAATAAAAAGCAAGAGCAGGAATCAAGCAATTCCCCAGAGATTTTAAAACCTGAACTCATGCATAGTTCCAAGTTATAATCAGCTTTACAAGCCCAGCACTTCGAATTGTGCCCCAAAATAGACCAGTAACCAGGAAAGCAGTTGTAAAAAGAGAATCACACCCTCCATATAGCTGGTACCTTTGAAAAAACATAATTCATATCCAAGTACTTGCATGATTCTATCCCCTCTTTTTTTCTTTTTCTTTTAAGGATAGCAGTTTGCCTCTTTAAAAACAGTGCTGCTCCAACAAAGACTTGGGCCTTGACATTTATGCACTGCAGTCCTTATCACTGAGCCTACCATTTCCCATCAAAATAAATAAACCGTACATAAAAAGGAAAAATGGAATACCCATGCAATTGCTAATCAATATGCTTTGCATGCTAGATTAAAAACAGCAGAAGGAGAAAAATGATTTTTTTAAAAGCGGAAAATCAGAAGCAAGAGCAAATGTAACCACAGAGCCACTGATGTGGCACACAGTTCTTTTCACAGAACCGTACCACCTAGAGCTATCACTAAATAGTATCTCAAAATTTTCCACCCTACTTACTGGACAGAAGAATTAGTGCCCAAATTTCTCCATTGGCAAAAAAAATAATAAATTCATAGTTTTTTGTGGGTTTTTCGGGCTATGTGGCCAGGCTCCAGAACATGGCCACATAGCCCAAAATACCCGCAAAAAACTATGGATGCCAGCCATGAAAGCCTTCGACTTTACATATCATCAATTGCTTTTTTCAAGGTCTCAACATTAGCAGCAAAGATACATCATTCTGTAACTACTGCAAATACCAGAGGCAGAAGCAACTGTGTTGGCATCCATTTTGCAATCCCCATAATGCCCTAAAAAAATCAGTCCCGAGATATGGGGGCTGTCAGAACAGCAGCTTCCATATCCACAAGAGATGGACCATTCAGTGAAAACTGTACAAAGTGGTATTTTTTTTTCTGGCTGGAAGGAGGCAGAGAAGACAAAAATACTCAGAATAAAGTCCTCTGTTCTATCTCAGAAAGAACATGTCAGATTTCTTGTTTGAAAGTACTACAAGGTTAAAGTACCCTTCCCTGTAAGGAGGGAAGGGCAGCTTAGAATGTGATGTGTGTTACAAGTGACAGGTTATCAAGTGTACAAAAATATTGTACTTGCCATATTTCAGAAGAAGTTATTCACATGAACAAAAATGTAAGGTTCTGCAAATACAATACAGTAAAATTAAAAGAGGGACCTGCAACATCCAGAGGTCCAGGGGATATACAATGTCCTCCCTGGATCTTTCTGTTGTTAACCGCCCTTGAGTAGATCTTGATTCATGGTGACCCTGTGGATGAGACATCTCCAAGACTCCCTATCTTCCACTGCTCTGCTTGGGTCCTGTAAGTTCAGGCCAGTGGGCTCTTTAATAAAGTCTATCCATCTAGCATGCAGTCTTCCTCTCTTTCTACATCCCTCCACCTTTCCTAGATTATTGTCTTTTTCAGTGAGTCATTTCTTCTCATGACATGATCAAAGTACGACAATCTCAACTTTATCATCTTGTCTTCCAGGGCGAGTTCAGGCTTGATCTGTTCTAAGACTCATTTTAGAAAGCCACATTTCCTATCTCATGCCACCTGACATCATCATCATCATATAATGTATTTATATTCCACCTTTTTCCAGGGGAATCAAAGCGGATAAAATGTTTTTAATCAAAAGGCCCCCTGTAATGTCTAGGGGATGTGAAGATCAATTTCATCTGTACTCCCTGAGTACTTTTAGACCCAGGAGGACCCATTCTTGAAAAATCCAAAAGTAAAGAGAAATTGCTCCTAGTCTGAGAAATGAAGCTCTACTCCACCCCAAAATAGCTCAGGGGAAAAGAGTAAAAATTCTTCCCCACACATCTTGTAAAGGGCACAAGGGGCCCAGTCAGTCAAAACGGGGTCCTGGGGAACATGGACTGAGAGGTGAAGGATTGGGGTTTGAAGCATGGTGCCCATAGGTTGCACTTTTCCCAGTCTTGTCTTAGAGTATGAAAAGGGGGAAAGTTCAGTTCATGTTAAAGCTGCAGTGTTTACTAGGATTAATTAATTAAGCTGTCCATTTGCAAAAACTAATGGAAGCCTTCCTCTGCAATCGATCTACTCAAAACTGATCCCTGCGCAAGTACTGGCCTACCAGCTATCAGTTGCTGGTCCCTTGCACATTCCCAGGAAAGAAATTTTTAGAAATTCAAAGAAAGGGCAAAAATATGGCAGCAGTCATAAAAAAAAGTTAAATTATCAGAAACCAACCCCTGCCACCACATCAGATCAATTGAAATGCAACAGCCTAGAAGAGATGTTCATTAGGCATCAAGGAAAGAAACTTCTGTGATAGTACCTGACTGTCACTGCATTACGTCTGGATGAGATACTAGGCTAAAAGCTTTTTCATTTGCCTAGGCACATGAAACTGTGTTTTGGGCATGTTGGACATTGCTGAATTAATATGCAGTGTATTTTTATGCATACCACCTTGAAATGCCATTTTGAATAAAAGTGCAGTGTATAAAATTTTTAAACAAACATATTAAAAACTTTTAAAAGACTAGAAATTAACCTCCCAGTCCCAATTAAAACTAGGCAGATTTTTAAAGGGTAAATTGTTTATTTTTTTAAATGGCAGCATTTAAGAAAATTGTGTACTCTCTTTAGGCAGGAGGAATGTCACTCCTAAAATGAAGCCAACATACAAATCACACCATCTAAAAAAAGCAAAGTATACTTTCTTTGTTTTTAACAGCATGTAAAGATGTCACAAAACTAAAACAATTAAAACCCCTCTGATCAATGGATTAAAACAGCTTTAATTGGGTTGCAGCCCTATTCCATTTCACAAAGCCTTTGCCAGGTAGAGTATTTTCCATTTGCTAGCAACTAATCCCTTCTGCTGGCACACACTGGTCAAGGGAAAAGCATTAGGAAATCTCTTTGAGCCACAAGGAGATGGAGTTGTATGAAGTACAGATGGCTTGATAAAAGAAAAGCTATGAAAACAACTGGCCCCCAGCCTTGCTAAGATCCGTCTGCTGCAAGGCTGCACTCTTGAAGTTTGCCAGCCTTTATCCTCTCACTCCTAGGGAACTGAGAAGGCGTTCTGGTATGATACACATTTCTCACAAGGAAAATCACACGTGCCAACTATTTTTTAAAAAAGAAAACGCACCACACCCCAGACAAGTCCATTCTTTCTATTAGGGAAAAATCCAACAGCACAGCTTTCCTTTCCCTTTAAACCACATGATCTCATTAGTGTAAGAGAGGTGAGAATTTAGGCGTTTTCCTCCTTAGACCTTCCCAGTCATGGTTGCTATTTATCAGTCTTCTAAACAAAGGGACCATTGGATAAAAAGGATTTGGTTTTTATTTTGTTTGGACTGTTCACTGCACACAATTGTACTTTGTTAGCACATAAATAAGCCCAGAAGTGAATCCTGATCCTGTTACCACTTTTGGAACATACAGATTTAAATCTAATTTTAGTTACAGAAAAAGAAGACTCAGTGAAATGCATGTGACTTGCTAGTCAACACTAATGTACAGTAAGTCCCATGATTTTCAGTGGGTCTACTCTAGTTGGGACTAGGTTTAACTCACACGAATATTCTGCAATTCACCACTTTCCTTTACCCCCACTACAGGCAGGTTGTGAATGTTGATTTACAAGGGATTAGTTTCAACATATTAAAGCAATGGCAGCATTGACATATAATGTTTAACAACATTTCAACATTACAAGGAAAAAGTACAGCAAGCCTTTAAGTTGCATGCTCCTCACTCTTCCTCCTGGCCAGGCTGGAGAAGCTTTTGCTGCTATTTTAATTTACCCACAGATTAGTGTTGTTAATAAAGCCTAACTTCACTTATGGCCTAAATACCCTAAATGCACCAGATCCCATCTGATCTTTGAAACTAAGCAGGGTCACCCCACCAATGAATACCAGGTGGTGTAGGCTATATTTCAGAGGAAGGAACTGGCAAAACCACCTCTGAGTATTCCTTGTCTTTAAAAAAAACCGTATGAAATTCAAGTCCACAGGTGATTTCAACCCACTTATACAGTGCATTCTTCCCTTATGTGGGGATCACTGCATAAGGGAAATACCGTGTATGGTGGAGCCCCACTGAAAACAATGGGACTTGTGCCTGCGGTGCGGCGTGCACACCATTACCTCTTGCAGCTGAGGCTTTCACTATATGTTGAAAGCCGCGTATGATGCGGGCGCACTGTATTTAAAACTTAAGCCATGGCTAATGTTAACTACAGTCTGTTGAGGGAAAATGCTAATTTATGAAGATGAATTGCTTCAAGCAATGATAGTTAAGATTAACCACCATTTTTCCAGGACTAGACTTTACCATGAGCCACAATGACTTGGAAACAGAAGCAGAAATGCCACCCAACATTCAATGGTCTAAGGATCTTTAGGCGTACAGGAACTTATCTTGTGGTAATGCCAAATCCAAGTAAATATTTTTGGGACATATGGGCAACTTGTATTAATGCTTATGATTAATCTATGTTTATACCTTATGTATTTCCCTCCATGCCTTTGCATTTATATGTTAAAACTGAAATAACAGTATTTTTTAAATGAGTTAATTATATAAAAAAAGCAAAAGTCTTAATCAGCAGTGAAACTAGCAGCAGTTTTTAAAAAATCATAGATATGAATCTTTTGTATGAGTAAAAATCATGTGTAGATATAAGTATAACCTGCTGTAACCTCACCCTCTGCTGTGTTAGAAATTTTGAGATTGAAAAATTCTTATTTAAAGGGACAGTGTCCTCATCCATCACTCTATCACAAATCCTTAAAAATAGGAGTGCCTAATGCTCCTGTGGGCTGAACCATCATTTCATACAGAACAGCCAACTAGGGAAGAACCATATGCCCTTTTATCTCACTGCTCTTCAAGACCTACTACGGGTCTCATGCTGTTGTAATTAACAGCAGTGCCATCCTCATACAAATATACATTTTAAACAAAAAATAAGTGGGTCCCCTAAATGGATGTTTAGACCAAAGGTGTTACTTCAGTAAGTAAAGCTCAAGATGATTGTCACAGTCTAACAAGATTTCACTACACGAAGCTCTAGCCATAAGACAAGGATGGGCAAAGTGCACCCTGGGATTTCATGAGACCCTCAAAGACTGGTTTGTTTTTCGTTTTTGTTTTGTTTTTGGTGGCCCTCAACTACGCCAACCTGTCTGGACTATCCTTTTTTCTAGATTAAAAAAAGGGGGGGGAGCACATGGATTTTTCTTCGCAGCCTTGCAGAACTTCCATCCAATTTTGTTTTGTTCATGAGTTTGGTATTTTTTAATTTGTGGGTGGAGAAACACAACTGAAAAAAAATTTTTTTGGAAGCCAAGTAGCCCTCAGATCCACCCAAGAGCAGTATCTTGATCCCTAGATATTGCAAAAATGAGGCTTCTATCACTGCAAAGGTCTATCATCTCTCCTAAACAATGTGCAGAATGTTTCTCCCACCAGCATCCCCCAAAATCTCACAGCATTGAAAAGGGTTCTACAGGAGTAAAAAGTCTGAACATTCCTGGGGAAATTAAGATCTTCTTAATGATGGTATTACCCACCTGTAGATTTTGGACTGAGATTCATTCTTGTGGGCAAACACATCTACCTAATTTTATGTCAACTTTGGTGGGAGGTTTGCAGAAAACTGAGTCAGCAAGTACAGTAAGTCTGAGATGGTGGTGGAACCAAGAGAAAGCCTTCCTCTGTAGATCTTAAAACCTTTACAGGTTCATATCGAGAAATACAGTCTTTCAGATAATCGTGACCATGATTTATAGATCATGACCAGTACTTTGAATTTACCTGGAAACTAACCAAAGCTATTTGAACAAGGGAGTTAAATGCTTCTTATAACTGGCCCTGGCAGCATTCTGGCTGAAGCATTTGAAACCTATTGAAGTTTCCAAACAGTTTTCAAAGGCATACATAACAGTGCTCCCAAGTTTCATCTCAGAGAGGTGGCCCAGAAGAATACCATGGCCAATGGTATCGAAAGCCGCCAAGCAGTCCAGTAGGACCAATAGGGACATTCTCCACCTTTCCAATTCCCTGTGTAGATCATCCACCATGGTGGCCAAAGCTGTCACCATCCCATAGCCAGGCTTGGAGCCAGACTGAAACAGATCTAGATAATCCATTTCATCCAGTAACCCCTGAAGCTGGCAGGCCACCTCTCACTCTAATAGTCCAAGAATGGAATATTGGAGACTGGCTGATAGTTATTCAGAAATAATAATAATAATAAATAATAATAATAATAATAATAATAATAATAATTTATTTGTGTTTTCCCGCCTCTCCCAAGGATTGAAGCGGGGTTACAGACTACTAAAATCAATACATACAACACTCTATAAAAAGGCACAAAAATATTAAATCAATGTTACATTATGCAATACAATACAACACAACAGAATTGTATGTAGAATGGTGGGATCCAGGGAAGGGTTTTTCAGTAACGGCCTCACCACAGCCTTCTAGTTTCAAACTGCTATAATTCTGAAGTGTGGTTAACACTCTAATATCTCTGGGAAATCCTGTGTTTGATAGAACTCAAAATCTGAAAGCCAGCAGCTTACGAAAAAGGATTAATGAATGAATAAATAAGCAAAGGAGAAAGAGAGGTAAGCATATCCAATTCTGCATTGTGGAACACTTGATTGTTTTTAAGTCAATATGATGTGATTCAAGAATACTTATTACAACAACAGAACAAACATTTAATTAAGATGTATTAAATTATTTATGTTCTGTCAGGACCTTACAGGAGACATGAGTCAAAGACATTTTAAAGTGAACAAAAATAAAAGCGCAGATTACAATGTTAAAACCACCCATAAAAACACATAAGCAGAGGGAAAACATTGTATCTTATAATAAAAACTCACAAGAATCACTAAAGAGAAATGGAAACATTCTACATAGATAGTTAGAAAAGGTCAGGAGGTTCCCCTCTGGTACTATCTTCAATTCATGACATTCTTTATGTTAAATGTTGATTTTATCATTGAAGAACAAGGTTTCTTTTTAGCATGAGTCTGATATAGCAGACAACAGAAGTCATGTGGGGAACCATTCACAACTAGCTGTTTGATTAAGTTACTGGCTGTGTTCAGGTGTGAGATGAAACCATGACTTCTATTTTAATGTCTACTCCAAGGCCTCCTTGAATGTGAGAAAAGCAGAGCAGATGAAGCAGAGCATACAAAAGTAGATGAATTGTCAAATTAACAATTTGTAAGTCGCTCTGGGAACCTTTTCGGCTGAAGGGCAGGGTATAAATGCTAGAAAGAAAGAAAGAAAGAAAGAAAGAAAGAAAGGCATGAGTTAGCCCAAATGGCAAAATTAATGTGGGCACTAAAGAATAACTCAGCTGAAGACTCTCCGAAAGACTGAAAGCTATACTGTATATGGATTTTTTGAGCAATAACAAATCTAATGAAGTAATAATCTGTTATTAGTAATTTAAGTAGGATTCCTTAAATTGGATTTGTAATGCTAGAATAATATACAGTCACCCCTTGGAACTCGTAGGGGATCCGTTCTGCCCCCCCCCCCCGCGAGTTCCAAAACACGTGCACACTCAAGCCCCATAGGCTCAAATGGAGTCCATGCATGCGAGGTGCACCCCATTGGGGTTAATAGCAGTCACTCCTCTGCGGATTTTCAAGCCCATGGATTTGAAATCCACGAACTTGAAGGGGCGACTGTATTTTCTCTATTTTCTTTTCCTTTTCAATACAGTTAGGAATGGGAGGTCAGACCCTTACTGTGTGTTAGTTATACATATGTCTTTCCCCCATCCACTTCCTCCCTTCTGTTTCTTTATCTTTAATTACATATTATTTTGATTGAAATTAGATTGTCTGTCCTAAAAACCCTGTGATAGGTTCACTTTGGGTCACCGTAAATTGGAAATGACTTCAAGGCATACAACAACACTACACTAAAAACTCATTAAAATTAATCTTAAAAAAAGGACTACCAAAGGCAGAGAATAACCTGATAATATTATCTACCATGAACCCATTCCATTATTTTGATGCTTCTGTTCTTTAGCCATAGGCAGGCTCTTACATTTAACACTCTTCAACTGAGCAGCAAGAAAGAGCTGAATTACCAAACATTTTAAAGAGAGATTTCCTTCAAGAACACGGACTCTATAGAATGTTTCTCAGTGATATTTCCACTTAAAAAAAAAAAGTTCACCCCATGAAAGCGGAAACCAGGAAATGCCATGTAAGGACTAAAATAGTGTCATATTTGACTTTAGGCAGCTTCCACTGTGGCCAGTCTTTGCTAAAGGCATTGAGAATTCATTTTGTGGGTCACCTTTTATATTTCACACTTAATCACAATCAACTACGGTTTAATTCAACATCTAAATCTTACTTGCTAATTAGCTTACTTGCTGTTCACCGCTATGATCTTTGGAATAGCGGTATATAAATAAAACAAATTATTAATTATTAATTAAATGGACAAAGCATGGCTTGCAACTGGCCAAGAAACCAGAAAAAGCAGATTTTAAAAAAATATGATTGTTACTACCTATGGTTGAAAGGATGTTCAAACTGAAAAGAGTCACAGCTTCTCAGTTTTCACAGGACATCTCATCAACCATATGTAGCAACCAAGAGATGGAAGTTAGGGAAGCTACAAGAAGAAAAACTCAGTTTACCAGTTTTAAGCCATAGTTTGGCTGTACTTGTGTAAACTCGATCTATGGGACAATGTGAGTCATTATCACATTAGAGCCTGTATCTGTGACTTGCTTTATAGTATCCAATGTACATCGTGCCCCATCATGAATGACGCTTCACCGGACAGCTGCAACATTATCTGCAATGAACTCCTTTTAAAAATTATACCAAAAACTGATTTGAATCAAGAAGAGCTCTGTTCTCCAATATGGATTTTCATATGACTTGAACAATACATCTACTGTCAGCCATCTTTAGATTAGAGCATACAGGGCTAAATATTCTAAATATGGTACTCAATGAAGTTTTATCTATCTCAATTCATTTTCTTGTTTCTATTGACATTTTAAAAAGAGTAATTGGGAGAGCCAATTAACAGAGCCAAGTGGTTAGTTTCTTGTTCAGTTCAGAAGTTGAAGGCACTAGACAGATAATTTTCAGAAAGTGACATCTACCTATTTATCTATTTATTTATCTATTGCCAACTTCAGAAATTTGTTTTACATATAGCTAAAGTTCACTTTAAATTATTGACTTTATCCATTTTCATCCAAAAGAGTAGACATATACTTTAACAAACAGCAAGGCTGGGCAGATTCTGAGGTCGAGGGGATCCAGGAATCACAAGAGCTGGAGTGCAAGTAGCAGCTCTAGTATGCTGCAGCAAAAGCACATATTGTGGCACCTTGAAGACTAACAGGTTCTGTTTGGCCTACCTTTTCATGGGCTGAAGCCCACTTGAACAAATAAAATGGGCCGCAATCTATGAAAGGTAATGTCAAAGAAAACACACTACTATGAACAGAGGTGGGAAACATGTAGTCCTCCAGATGCTGGACAGCTTAGCCAATAACAGTACGAATGCAGGGGGCTACAGTTCAACACAACATTCAATGTAATTTTTACTATTTCACATTTCTCAAAATAAGTTATCTATATAGTTTGCATCAGGATAGGAGGACTGAGACAGCTGGATGTACTGCTAGATTCTCTAGATCATTTCTAATACATTGACAAGGATTTCTGATTCCCAATTATTTTAATGGTCTCAACAACAAAATGACTTAAGTGCCCTGACTGCTGTTACAGAAATGAAGAAAGTCTGAAGTAAGCAAGATGTGTGTGCCGTTTGTTGGTTGTTTTTGGGTGTGAGGAATAACATGAAAAAGATCTAACAGGTCTGAAGTATGTCTACCCATCTCCTCTATTGTAGGTCATTGAATAAAATCTTACTGGAATTTATTAGCTGGACATTCAGAACCAGTAATGCCATCTCAAATGCAGAAAGTATTTCCCAGTTTTCTATCCTGGCTGTAACTCCTCCCATGGCACCAATATTCCTGAATGTGTGTGTGTCAACATTTCAGCCTCAAAGAGAATGGTTGCTGGACATCATAATCAGAGCATCCATACCTTGAATGAAAATTGTTACTTCACGAAAATACAGTATTATTGTTACACTGGGTCTTTCTTTATTCCTTTTCAAGAAGCCTCTGTGCTTCCTCTACAGAAGTAATGCCCATGAAGTTGGTTACTATCCTATAGGTAAGAGACCCTGAAGATCAAAATTAAAATGTATAGAAGTAGAGCACTCCCGATTTTTACTATACAGCTTCACTCAGTTTTCCATGAAGAAGCCTAGTAGATGCAATTATGGAATTACATTTTGTATATGGAGAACAGGCTTAGTATTTGCTTTTGCTTCTGTGAGCTGAAGACCCAGCACTGGTGTGATTGCAAATTTCAGTCAATGAGAGAATGATCAAAAGTCATCTAGGAATGGCAAGTATAACAAATCTTTCACAGGGAGCAAGGGCAGGCATCAGAGGCTGGACAGTCCCCAAGTTAACAATCTGTCCTCATAAATTATTTTGTCAAGTACTCTAACCTTCTCCCACGCCAATGATGAATAGTCTTTTTTTCTTTGCTTTTAGATTTAGAAGCCTCTCGCTTTACAGAAGGAAGAAACTACAAAGAAACAAAAAGGGTTGCTGCTGTGATAATCTACTTTATTTGTCCTTTTTGAGAATGGAACTGAGGCTTGGCTGCTGCTTGTCTTTTTAAAAAAAAATCCACATTTTATGCTATTTCAGAATGAAAGAAAACAAGCATTAAACACACACACACAATATCACATCACACTTGCCCTTAATGTGGATGTCTTCAATGGCAACTCTACCTTTGCTCACAGTCATTAAAAGACTGGGACAGTATGATAAACTGGCATGGTTACCTCAGATAATCCAAACACTTTTGTCCTTGAACCCAGCAATACAATGGGTCCATTATGCAAACACAGGCAACTGCATGTTCAGCCCCTGCTGAATGAATTTTCATGGCACATAAATCACACTCTGACCATCTACCACTTATAAACTTTATTTCTCACGAATCTTCTCCTTTCACTGGAATACCAGAAACCAAGATCCTTGCTCACAAGACAACAGACATTCTTAATCATTTTAAAAATAAGTGAAGATGAGGCAGCAAATAGCTTCACTTATCACAGTTTATGCACAGTAACTATTAAATTCATTTCCTCAGCATAAGGGTGAAATAGTGGATTAAACTGAGAAGAAGGAAGAGGAGGAAATAAGATACTTTTTCAAGGGCTAAATCCATATTTAGTCCTAACTAAGCAGGCCCACTGAAACAAATGGGATTTGTTAGTCAGCATTAATATATGCCCTACTTATTTCAATCAGTTTACTCTAGACAGGACAAAATTGGATTTGTAGGCCTAAGCATGTACAGAAGGCAAATTTAAGTGAATGCCAACACCATTAAATTTATGCTTCTAGAGCTTTCCACATGTAAATTTCTATCTTTTCACATGCTAAGCCTATCTCTGTGTGTCACTGCATACATGTCTCTGCATACAATGGGTTTTTAAAAAGTGGTATTCCTGCACTATTCCACATTTTTTTAAAAAAATCACCCATGAAACAAGAAACTAGAGAGATATACCAAGCCACTTGCTTTTAACATCTAAGAACTGTGTAAATATCTTGGTTCAAGA